>NC_071097.1:14990684-15336934 GCF_027358695.1 Spea bombifrons | reverse complement strand
TAAACCAGCCATTAAGTAAGAAAAGTGGTTATGGTATTTGTTTCCAGTTTATAGTTGTAACATGTTAACAGCTCGATGTGCACGTGTCTCCACGTGTAGTTGTGTCACGTGCATTATCACAAGTGTATTTATGCTTTAGGTATTTAATAAACGTGTTATTTAGTTATTTGCATGGTATTTGAAGGTGACATTGGTTTTAGCTGACTGCATCATGGCCAATAATTATCCATAGTTGATGGTAATAAATAATTATTTTAAATATATATTTGGTATGGACAAGAAGGGCACCATCATTGACGCTTCCTTAGTCATGCATTACAATCTTGGCTGAAGACCACCTGTTTTTGACGGACAACTCCATCACCGGGGCCCCTGGAGAGGCTTGAAAGCCAGCCTCCTCCCTCTTGACTATGGGCCCTGGCCTTGTAAAGACTTCTGTGTGTAGGTACAGGGGGTCAGTTTCTACTGATTTTTCCCTGTTACAGGTTTAACCATATTTCCTAAATATTAGAGACTCTGAGGACTGTGGAGCGCTGATATTGATTTGGGATTGGTCCTGTACTTTGCCAACACAGATGATGTTTTGCAATTATTTGTTGGATATTATAACTTGTGTCTCCCCATGAATTCAGCTACCCCCAGAAGTATATCATGTTATTCCTTGCTGAGGGGATTATGTCTGGCATACAGCCAGGATGTAACCAGGGAGTGACAAGCTATTGTTTCAGTTAATCTGTGTAATGTCTGGAACCCCCCCCCATGGTGCACTAAAATGTTGTTTTTCCCCATCCCTCTCCCACATTGTATTCCACTATGTTGATAATTCATTTATTTCACTCTGAATAAACAGTTCTTGTACTTCACCCTGCGTTAAGCTTTGGCTAGTGATTTCGGTGACTGGAGAGTCGGTGCTTTGGAGTGTGCCTGTATACAGTTCTAGGAAGCAGCTATTGACGGAGGTACCCAGTCGGGGTACAAGGCAACCCGTCACACTGTCTCTCAAATCACCACCCTCTTTTCTCCCAGTTATTCTTTGACCTTCTTTATCACATATCACATATATCAGTATTTGTGCATATTTTCCCCATTAAGAGAATTTAAATGTGTTATGGATCACTAAGTTATCAGCAGTACAAACAAGGATGACAAATAAATGTTTCGTAGTGCCCATGACAATTTACTAATTAGATTTACTTTGTGTAATTAGAGTAAACCTTTAAGGCTAGGTTTCCACTTGGTTTTTTTTTGCTAAAAACGCCCATAAAAACGCCAATAGCGCCACCTGGCGTTTTTTAAAGTGAAAAAACGCTGCAGCCAAATGTTAGCTGTTCTTCAATAGGAAATCGCAAAATGCCATTTCCACTTGGCGTTTTTCTGTTTGGCGTTTTTTCAGTCCGTTTTTCTGCTTTTTTTGGGCTCTGTGGCAGTCTTTCAAAATCGCAGCATGTTGACACTCTGGCGTTTTTTGCAAGGAAATCTTGGCGTTTTCCTCCAATAGAAGTCTATGGGAGAGAAAAAACGCCATGAAAAAGCCATGTGGGTTTATTGCCTTGGCGTTTTTTATGGCGTTTTTTCCACAGTTACAATGCAGAGGATGGACCCAGTATCTGTGTGTCCTACGAGAAATAGGCTGAAAACAAACAGTTTCACACAAAACAAAGTCCTGGACTGGTTCATATTGAATTTTACACCATTTGGAACAAACATGCCATTACAAACAAACATACCCGACGCATCAACTGGATCCTGCGTGCCAAAAGCAACAGCAAGCAATTTGCACCATCATTTGGGGCCAATCTTCCCAGAGGAGCAGACATTCGAAATAAAGCATGCCTTACAAACCACAGAAAAGAGACAAAAGGGTCTACCAAGTAAATGACATCAGGAGAGGGCAGATACAAAAACCCAAGTGGAAACCTAGCCTAAAAATGACATTAATCATTCGAACATAAACAATGCCCAATCTTGTGTTTAACACACCCTGTGGTAATTTCAATAAAACATATACCTAAATGTGGTGCAAATGGTGATGAAGAGAGGGCAGCTGGAAGCACAGCAATTTTTGTTCTCTAACAGGTGAGCTTTATTATTTTTTTTTCTTTCAACAGAGAATAAGGGTGTAGTCCCATTCTGGCAGTGTGCATTCTCATCATTGTTTGCTTTCCACTTCATCTGGCTGTCTCTCATGCAACTTCGGCACTATATGTTTATTGGGACATTAAACCCTACAGTGACACGTCTCAGTGGAGGAGACCAAGACATAGGTTTGTGACACTTTACAGTGAGTATACAAACAAAACAATAAAGAGCCAAAAATGTAATAATGGTCTCACCAACAGAACTCCCTTTGATCAAATGTTATTTTGCCATGGAAGTAATTTGATATTCTCTTCTTTTTATAGTCAGCCACTTCACTAATGTTTTTGCAATATCACAGTTTTGTGGCGTTATATGTGCTCCTTGGAATGGTCTTCTCATGGACAGACATAAGCGGAAACAGAAAGGTAGGAACCAACTGCAAAGAATGGCAAGATACACACATTGCTACAACTACATACCAATACAAAATATAATCGGAGTACATGTAAAGGGATACTATGTATTTTTTTCATTGGAAAATGAATCAAAGATGTGAGGAAAAAAACGTTCTCTGGCTCTCCTGCTTTCCCTGAATTTGAGGGATGGGCAATTGCCCCCTGGACCAGTCTAAAAGTCCCCACAAAAGGCCAGTCTGAAGCCAGTACACATGAAACGTGCCCTTTGTGAACAATTTTGGACCTGCCCAGGGCAATGTTACTTGACCCCACTGTAAAAGCAAGGCTGCTCGCACAGCGTGGAAGCATCAGAAGGAAAGCTGGAGGTGGGAAAGCTGGAGGGGGGTACTGGGAGTAAGGGAGAGCGGGAGTAAGTATCCCTGTGTTAGAATGAGAGTGTATGTATACATGTGTGTGTGAGCATGATTAGGTATGTGTAAGTGTTTGTGTGTCAGCAGGAATGTGTATGTTAAGTGTGTGTGAGCATAAATGTGTATATGTAAGTGTGTGTACATGAATTGGTCTCTGTGTGTGCATGAATGTGTAAGTGTATGTGAGAGGGAGTGTGCGTGAGCATGAATGTGTAAGTGTATGTTGGTGTAAGAATGTGTAAGCATGAGTGTTTATGTATGTTAGCATGAGTGTGTAAGTGTAAGAGTTTGTGTACATATGTGTACCTTTGTGTATGTGAATTACCAGGGAGGACAAGGGGCCGATGGGGCTAATTTACCCCCCCCCCCCGACCGGAAGGTACCAGCCCTCCAATACCACCTAGTTTTGTATATGCACACTTGGATTTTCATAGGTGCATGCACATGTGTTTGGCTTTACTGCCTTTACTGGTTTTATTGGATCTGCAAAATCGGTTGAGGCCAGGAGGCAAATGTCAGGGTGCTAGCAGGCAATATTTTTCATAAAAATATTGGACAGTAAAGGTAATCAGGGTTTGCTTTAACTATGCCTCCATATACTCCAGTAAATTTTCTTTGGACAACATATTGTGCTAATAGGCATATCATATGACAAAGAAAAAAAACTTTTTGTATCATTCTTACCCATTCTTATGACAATTACATAAAAACTTTAGCCAACTTGATCAGGACTGTTTTTCCTACAAGGCCCACCAGCATGATTATACCTAGTACACAATTAAAGTTACATGCCTGCAAACCATAAGAGAACCCAAATAACAGTAATTATTTTCTCCTTTGCTCAGTTTCAGACTCATCGGTAGACCTACGTGCTTCTGTCCTCTCATTGACTGTCACAACCGCACAGTGCTTGCTCTTCTCAATCTGTGCCGCACTTTCGATGCTCCCTGCTCTGTATCCAACATTTATCCTGCAAGTCTTGAACCGCTCATTCTTATATGGAGGAAGCGCAGCATTCCTGGCCATAGCGTAAGAAAATAGAAATAAAATCAAGGAACAGGAAATAGTAGTATACAAATATAATTTTTTAACATTTATTTATGTTCAGTGGTTGTCAGCCTTGGTTAGGGATCCTTTAATAATATGTCTGGTTATTAGCAGGTTAGCAGAGTGGACATCTTCCAGCCCCGGGTAATTATTTCACTCAATTTACTTGCTCTGAAAAAACCTTGTCTTAAAATCGGAGCAATATACGGTTTTTTATATATGCGTTTGGGTTTTTTTAGTTTATTTGTTAGTACTTTCTCTGCTCTATTGTCAGTATAGTACCAGTTTTGATCCATATATTCTATACTCTTATTGATATTTCTCATCTTTATTTCACCAATTTGTTTTTTTTTTTATTATTCCAATTCTAAGGGACCTAACTTTGGTTGGGGGGATTTTATTATTTTTAATCAGATTGTCTAATTGTATAAATTCAAAGAGTCTGCTGTTAATTAATTAAATAATTAATGTAATTATTTGTTCGCAATTCTCTCATTACCTTACTTTGTATATTATTATTTATCACCCAAATAATAGCATTATGGTCCATCCAGTTACCATCTTTTATTATTATTCTTTTTGTAACCTTCATAAAAGCTACATTTCCCAGGACCAGATCCTTTCTGCCATAAGATCCATGTGGGGCAGAGAAATGGGTATAGGCTTTTTCATTCGGCTCTTTGCCCTCCATATATCATAGAAAACTGATCATTAATTTGGAAGATTTAATTATTCAGTTGTCCATATTTTCCCCTCTTTTTTGTTTTTTAGTCCTTTTATAATCTACTACGCAATTGTAATCTCCTGCCATTACTCGTTTTCCTCTGATATATTTAGTTAGGTGAAATATTCTTAATGGATTTAACAGACCACCGGTAAATATCTAGCACCTGGGTCTGCTTTCTGGTGTATAATTTCTATCTCCAACTCCTTGGAGAACAAAATCACTACACCCTTATTTTTTTATCTAATAGGGAGGCAGATATTACTGAGGATATTAGCTTAGAGTTTATTCGTACCTCATCCATCTTATGCCAATGTGTCTCTTGTATAAAGAATATATCTGTCCTTTCTTTTTTTATATATCCATTAATGCAATTCGCTTTTGTGGATTGTTGATATACATTTAACCATGAGACAGTATCACTTGCTTTATCAAATCATCCATATTATCCTCTTTTCTTTCTTTTATTACCTCTTTATCTTTACGCATTACTACATATACACTTAACACAAATCACACAAAATTGTCCACCAAAGTAGACCTACCAGAGGACTATACCTCCTTCCTGTGAAGAACCTTCAACAGTACAGGAAAGCAAAGTGTCTAACCTCTAATGATACCAACACTATAGAAGATGATATATATATATATATATATATATATATATATATATATAAACACACATATACTTCATATTTCCTATTGCTTTCTATTGCCTTTTCTTCTTCAGTCTCCTGTACCCCCATTTCTTTAAAAATGTTTCCTCATTTTTAACCCTTTCTCCAATACTAATGAGATCTTTTTTGAATTTGCTCAATTGTTTTTCTGGTTCCTCTTTTATAAGCTC
This sequence comes from Spea bombifrons, assembly GCF_027358695.1. NCBI lineage: Eukaryota > Metazoa > Chordata > Amphibia > Anura > Pelobatidae > Spea > Spea bombifrons. Next base: position 15,331,411 of record NC_071097.1, on the reverse strand, counting down.
TATCTAATTGGAGATGATTGTAATTTTTCCTGCGTTATTACTTGTGTCACATCCTCACAGAATGATCTTCTCTCCAATGTGGTATTTTCACACTTTTAGTGTGTAATGAAATTGTACAAATCTTGTCTTAGGTTGACTTATTTAGATGTGTCTTAAACATCTTGTTTCCTTTGCATCCAAAGATTTGTTGCTTTTTTTCTTGTTTTTTTGGGGTGATTATTTGATTTAATTACCATACCATATTTCTGTGGTTACTATTAGCTGTCAATCTCTGATGGTATGAAAATATGATACAGCATAATAGAGAGATACCTCACTACTTGCATACCAAACCACAAAGATAATTGGTCTATTACAGGTCAACTATCAGAACTACCAAGGCCCTGTGTCAGCTGTAACCTCTGCAACCCCAATTTCACTTTCTACCCTAACATCATCTTTTCATTTGCTTTGATCATTTAGATTTCCATCTGAACACTTTGGGAAACTGTATGGATTGGTGATGTGTCTGTCTGCAGTGGTGTCTCTTCTTCAATACCCAGCATTTTACATCATCAGGACCCATCTACATGGTGACCCTTTTTATGTACGTTACAAAGTATCCTAGTTGATTGTGTTCTTGGAGGGATAGTAACATCCTTGATTCATAAAATGGAAACTGACAGCCAACGCTTTATCGATATAGCTGTCAATTACAATGGTGGTGATAAATACTGTCCCTTTAGAGGGTTGTTCACTAAATGGTATTACAAACTTAATTGGACAATGTTGAACATAGTATACACTATGTGAGCAAAATATTGGGACAGACCTTAGGTGTTTCAATCAGACCCACTGCCACAAGTGTATAAAATCAAGCACCAAGCCTTGTGGTCTGCATTTACAAACATTTGTGAAAAATGTGGGTCATTCTGAAGAGCTCCATGAATTCAGGTGTGGTTCCACTGGCATAACTACAGGGGTCGTTTGGGACCCATTCATCCTGTCTCCGCGTACCATTTAAAATTGTATAGAAAGGGCCATTCCGACCTGGACTGCATCAAACCACTTCAGAAGAGCCCTTTCTAAACTATTTTGAACTGGTACAGGGAGACATGGGCGTACCGGGGGGGTGAAACCGTGGCTGCCCGAACAGTGTGCAGGAGCAGCCAGAGAGAAAACTGCAGTAGCGAGGTAAGCGGGGGCGGGAGGGTGATGGGATGTATGTATATGTGTATATACCGTATTGGCCCGATTATAGGCTGCACTTTCTTCCCATAATTTAAATCTTTAAAGTAGGGGGTGCGGCCTATAATTGGGGTTTAGCATTTTTACCTTCACCAGGGTGTCTGGAATACCGGATCAGAAGACTGCAGAGTGTTTTCTGTAGTGCGCCCCCCCGGGAAAGCGAGCAGAAACTTTAGTTCCGCCCTGATTTTTTATTTCTTACGTTGATGTAGATGAGGCAGACTGGTGCAGGAAGTGGAGGTTACGTCTGCTGCATCTACATCAACGTTGCAAAACTGAAGTTTAGGTAAGGACAGGTTCCACTCAGAACAGGCCTCGCCATGTTCGACCAAATAAGTTGAGTGCACGTGCTGCCAGCATTGCTGCAGAGGTTGAAGGGGTGGGGGGGTCAGCCTGTCAGTGCTCAGACCATACACTGCATACTGCATCAAATTGGTCTGTATGGGTGTCATCCCAGAAGGAAGTCTTTTCTAAAGATGATGCACAAGAAAGGCTGCAAACAGTTTGCTGAAGACAAGCAGACTAAGGACATGGATTGCTGGAACCATGTCCTGTGGTCCGATGAGACCAAGATAAACTTATTTGGTTCAGAGGGTGTCAAGCGTGTGTGGCAGCAATCAGGTGAGGAGTACAAAGACAAGTGTGTCTTGCCTACAGTCAAGCACGGTGGTGGGAATGTCTCGGCCTGCATGAGTGCTGCCGGCACTGGGGAGCTACAGTTCATTGAGGGAACCATGAATGCCAAGCAGAGCATGATCCCCTCCCTTCACAGACTGGGCCGCAGGGCAGTATTCCAACATGATATATTTTCAATTAAGATCAGAGGTCTTGCCATGATGTGCTGTAATCTGTTACCCTGCATAAAGTTGGAGAGAAATTTTCCCAGCAGTTAAACATTTGATGATATTGCTCCCTAAAATGTTGCTGGGAGATTTGTCTTCTAATTCCTCTTTTCTATGTATTTTTCAGATTGATATTACTCTCCTTATCCTGGTGCTCCTTACATTTATTCATCCTATTAACGTTTTTCGTGTTTGCAAACAGAAGAAGCATGCAAAGGAGGGATAACAATTTTATCATCTATATTAATAAAAAGCAAATAAAGCAATAAAACAAGATGGCGGATTACATAAACTGTCATTTTAAAGGTTTTTTGTATATGGTTTTCAATGTAAATGGTAAAAACTATGGTGTAAAAGTCAATATTAGGCAATATTCAAGTTTCAAATGTAATTATAATTATATTGTGTTACTTAATTTCACATGTGACTACTTTCTTTCAAATACTTTCAGTATATATATATAATTATATATATATATATATATATATATATATATATATATATATATATATATTCCTATGGTTCTAAGAGTTAAAAGGTTTTGCAGGTCACATAGGAGTCTGCATACAAACATACAAAATAGTTATTTGTATTTTCTCGTCAGTGGAGGGCTTTCTTTATATTATACATTATGCATCATTATTTGTCAGTCTAAGTTTGTCATACTCTAAGTATTGTATCAAGAGTTGTATACATTACTATTTCTTCTATAAATAAATGACAGTGTTAATAACAATTAACGTTCCCAAGAGACATGGATTCAAAGGTGTCCATAGGCTTGAATGGGGTTCTTTCAAGTCCTTGGGAGATGCATTGCAGCTTCCAAACAGAGGTTGGCACACAGTCACACTCCATTTTTCTGTCATTAGTGCACCTCAAAACGGGCTTTTTAATGTTTCAGCAATGGCCAGAGTACTCAACATAGTGTTTTTACTACTGGAATGGCTAAAGAACGCTCCAGCATAGTTTTCTGTTTACCTCGTAATTATCTCATAATAATTGTAGCATGTCCTGTACACAGCTGTAGCAGCATGGTGTTCTGCCTGCAAGAATGGCCAGAGCTCTTCTTGGTACACTGTTCCGGCTACGAGAATGGCTGGAGCATGCTCCAGTATTGTGTTCCACATACTATAATGGCTAAAACACACCCCGGTATAGTGTTCCAGTTACTGGAACAGACATAACACTGTGATGGAGATATGTACTCAGGGTGAGTAGCTCTTCCGTGAAGGTCTTCCTGCTGAGAATTCACTAGACAGCCCAGTAATTATAGCTCTCATTAACCCGGTTACTTGCCGAGAAACAGTGTAGGGTTTCCTGAACAGGACAGCATCCATCCCTGCCCCTCCTTCCCCTGATGCCCTGCTTTGAAATGTCAGAAAATAGGGTGCCCCTAATGGTGCAACTTCAAACCCTGTATATCCCTTGACACCTCTCACAATTGCCTCCCTTGTCCCGAAGCAGCATACCAATCAGAGGCATTACGGTGAGCAACATCCATAGTACGGCAGACCCAGTGAGACTCCAGTCAGCTCCACTTGGAGCTGTCTGGGTAGCCCCATTTATTCTCTCATCTCAGTTTGTCTGCGTTGGTATTCTTTTTTTCCTGGGCAGTACTGCACCACAAGCCTAAATGGTTGTAGGGCCAGACTGTGTGCCCCCAATACCTACAGGGTGACTTTGACATAAGAAGGGACTGGGAAGCTCTGTGCAGGGCCGGACAGGGAATGAAAAGCAGCCCTGGAAACATTTGGAGACCAGCCCCATTTATTGTATCTCGTGGTCAAGCTCTTGTACCCATACACAACCCGTATACATACATGAGTCACACTATTTGCCATACAAATAACTATAAAACATTCTTTTTATCACATTATTTGTATTAAAAAGGCCCTAATAAACTAAATTAGACATAATGGAATCAAAACATTTGCTACTGCAAAGATTTTTAGATGAAAAACTCCCAGTGTAACAAAACAGTGATCACATTATTCTTCACAGTGTTCTTGTATGAAATTCTTGGCTATTAATACCACCACAACAGTTCTACCACTGCATCATCCAATGAATACCTCATCCCAGATACACAACACAATACCTTTACTTTTCCACTCACTGCTTTCTGGGCCTAGAAAGTTTTGTCCTCTGGAGGGTGTTTTATCTCTGGATAAACATTAAATAAATCAACTTATTACTACAGTAAGTACAGTGCATACACCGACACCCAGACACACACCAGGACAGGCCCTGCCACACCAAAACCCAAACACATACCAGGACAGGCTCTGCCACACTGACACCCGAACACACACACACCAGGACAGGCTCTGTCACACAGACACACCCAAACACACACCAGCAAAGGCTCTGCCACACCGACACCCAAAAACACACATCAGGACAGGCTCTACCACACCGACACACCCAAACACACACACCACAACAGGCTCTACCACACCGACACACCCAAACACACACACACACCACGACAGTCTCTACCACACAGACACCCAAACACACACACACCAGGACAGGCTCTGTGACACAGACTCACCCAAACACACACCAGGACAGGCTCTGCCCACACCGACACCCAAACACACACACCAGGACAGGCTCTACCACACCGACACACCCACACACCAGGACAGGCTCTTCCACACCGACACCAAAACACACACACCAGGACAGGCTCTACCACACATTCAAACACACACCAGGACAGGCTCTACCAAACCGACACCAAAACACACACACACACACCAGGACAGGCTCTGCCACACTGACACCCAGACACACACAGCAGGAAAGGCTCTGCCACACCTTCACACCCAAGCACATACCAGGAAAGGCTCTGCCACACCGACACCCGGACACACAAAGAGGGACAGGTTCTACCACACCGACAGCAGAACACACACACCAGGAAAGGCTCTGCCACACCGACACCCAAACACACACTAGGACAGGCTCTACCACACCGGCACATCCAAACACACACACACCAGGACATGCTCTGCCACACCGACACCCAGACACACACAGCAGGACAGGCTCTGCCACACCGACACATCCAAACACATACCAAGACAGGCTGTGTCACACAGACACCCAAACACACACCAGGACAGGCTCTGTCACACTGACACCCAAACACACACACCAGGACATGCTCTACCAAACCGACACATCCAAACACATACCAGAAAAGGCTCTGCTACACCAACACCCAGACACACACACACGCCAGGACAGGCTCTGCCACACCGACACCCAGACACACACAGCAGGCCAGGCTCTACCACACTGACACCAAAACACACACACACCGGGACAGGCTTTACCACACTGACACCCAGACATACACAGCAGGAAAGGCTCTGTCTCACCGTCACACCCACAAGGACAGGCTCTACCACACCGACACATCCAAACACATACCAGGAAAGGCTCTGCCACACCGACACCCAGACACACACACAGAGGGACAGGTTCTACCACAGCGACAGCAGAACACACACACACCAGGACAGGCTCTGTCACAATGACATCCAAACAAACACCAGGACATGCTCTACCACACAGACACACCCAAACACACACCAGGAAAGGCTCTGTCACACCCAAACACACACACACCAGGACAGGCTCTACCACACCGACATACCCAAACACACACAGCAGGACAGGCTCTGCCTCACCGACACATTCAAACACACCCACCAGGACAGGCTCTGCCACACTGACACCCAGACACACACACACCAGGACAGGCTCTACCACACCGACACCAAAACACACACACACCAGGACAGGCTCTGCCACATCAATACCCAAACACACACCAGGACAGGCTCTGCCACACTGACACATCCAAACACATACCAGGAAAGGCTGTGCTACACTGACACCCAGACACACACACCAGGACATGCTCTACCACACCGACACCAAAACATACACACCAGGACAAGCTCTGCCACACCGACACCAAGACACACACAGCAGGACAGGCTCTACCACACTGACACCCAGACACACACACCAGGACAGGCTCTGCCACACCGACACCCAGACACACACACACACACACACACCTAGACAGGTTCTGCCACACCAACACCCAAACACACACCAGGACAGACTCTGCCACACTGACACCCAAACACACACACACACACACACACCGGGACAGGCTCTGCAATACCTATACCCAGACACCCACACACCAGGACAGGTTCTGCCACATCAACACCCAAACACACACCAGGACAGGCTCTGCCACACTGATACCTAAACACACACACACACACACACACTGGAACAGGCTCTACCACACAGACACTCAAACACACACACACCAGGACAGGCTCTGCCACATCGTCACCCACACACACCAGGACAAGTTTTACCACACCAACACACCCAAACACACACCAGAAAAGGTGCCACACCGACACCCAGACACACACACCAGGACAGGCTCTACCACACCAACACCAAAACACACACACCAGGACAGGTTCTGCCACACCGACACATTCAAACATATACCAGAAAAGGCTCTGCCACACCGACTCCCAGACACACACAGGAGGACAGATTCTGCCACACCGACACATTCAAACACATACCAGAAAGGGCTCTGCCACACCGACACCCAGACACACACACCAGGACAGGCTCTACCACACCGACACCAAAACACACACCAGGACAGGCTCTGCAATACCTACACCCAGACACACACACACACACCAGGACAGGTTCTGCCACACCAACACCCAAACACACACACACCGGGACAGGCTCTGCAATACCTACACCCAGACACACACACACCAGGAAAGGCTCTGCCACATCATCACCCACACACACCAGGACAGGCTCTACCACACCGACACCAAAACACACACCAGGACAGGCTCTGCCACACCGGCACCCAGACACACACACACCAGGACATGCTCTGCCACACTGACATACCCACCAGGCAGGCTCTACCACACAGACACATCCAAACACATACCAGGAAAGGCTCTGCCACACCGACACCCAGACATACACAGCATGACAGGCTCTACCACACCAACACCAAAACACACACACCAGGACAGGCTCTACCACAGCGACACACCCAAACACACACACCAGGACAGGTTCTGCCACACCGACACCCAGATACACACACCAGGACAGGCTCTACCACACCGACACAAAAACACAAACAACAGGACAGGCTCTGCCACACCGAGACCCAAACACACACCAGGACATGCTCTGCCACACCGTCACACCCAAACACACACTATGACAGGCTCTAAAACACCGTCACACCCACCAGGACAGGCTCTACCACACCGACACACCCAAATACACACACCAGGACAGGCTCTGCCACACCGACAGCCAAATACACACCAGGAAAGGCTCTGCCACACAGACATCCAGACACACACCAGGACAGGCTCTGCCACACTGAAGCATAAAAGAGTGTATTTTCTACACTGCTTTGTCATTCACTTTGTATTGATGTCCCAGCCAGGTCCCCCTTTAGTATTGATTATGGTCCTCCCCCACAACACAACCTTGTGTATTGCCCCCTTTGTGCATTTATTCCCCTACACCCTTGTGTATTGCCCCAGCATTGATTTATGTGATGCCCCAACTAACCCCCTCCCTTGTGTATTGATGCCCCCATCACTCTTGTAGTGGTGAATGGGATGCTCAAGCACACTCTTGTCTATTGTTGATGCCCCCTACTGCCATGTGTATTACCCCCAGCCACACACACCCTGTTTATATTGATTGTGTGATGCCACAACCCAGCCCCCCCTCCACCCCCTTGTAGAGATGCACCAAAATGAAAATTCTGGACCGAAACGTAAAATTCAGTACATGATTGAACCTGGGCATGATAGGAGTGTGATTGCCATTATATATATATATATATATATATATATATATATATATATATATATATATAGTGACAAACCCTGTTGCATGAGGGCCATACATGTCACATTTAGGGGTCCTAAGTACAGTCCTCTAGGGCAATCAGAGTCGGGAACACCGGCTTTGAACAAAACAGCAATTTATTTTAACCGCTTAAACCCCCCCAAAAAAAATCATAAAAAGAAAACCTAGCTCCCGATTGGACCCCTCTCTAACTAAACTATGCTGGTCCAGACTGACCAGCCTAATCACCCACTAACTCAACCTCCCACCCAGACCCAGCTACGCCAGGCTCTGGAAAACCTCCCCCAGACAGCACGCACAGGTCCAGGCAGGTATTGCCTCACTTGGCTCAGGGATGGTCTTCTTGTTCAGGGCCTCTCCTTGCCCTGGGAGCTCAGGGAAACTTCCTCTTCCCCCAACAGTCTCCCTGAGTATCAAGCTCCAGGGGATAGCAGCTGTACCCAGATGCCATGCTAATCATCTCCCTGGGGTTCACAGTCTCACAATATATACACACAAATATATATATATAATGTCTAACAGCAATCACACTCCAATCATGCTGGAACCTGGGCATAATAGGAGTGTGATTACAGGCTCTCAATGCCATGGCACCCCCCCCACACACTCATATACTCATTAATTTACAGATACTCATTCATTCCCTTAATCACACATACTTGCTCATAACCCCACCCCCTTACCTGAACTGCAGATCTCTCACTCGCAGACTTCTGCAGGGGCCCTGCAGCTTACTCTCGTACAACTTCTCTGACCATGCCCTCAGGGGAAGAAAAAACGGAGCAGAGTCATGTGCATTCACGTGACTCTGTTGGGTTCCTGCTTTTCCTGGCAGAGATGCTGCTCGCACACTGTGTGACCAACGCGCAGGTAAGGTGCGTGCACGCCGGCGGCGGCGGTGGCCAGACCGCGGCACGACGGCCTTTCAATCCTGCTCGCAGCTGCTCATCGGCTGTTTTGAACTTTCGCACGGCGGCCACTTTAAATGTTGGTCTGCCAGCCGCCCAGCACACCAACAGGCAGTCCGGCCCTGCCCATGTGTGAAGGGCTGATTCCTAGCTCTTACGAGAACTGTATACGGGCCCACTCCAAAGCACCGACTCTCCAGTCACCCAAATCACTAGCCGAAGCTTAATGCAGGGTGAAGTACACACACAGGGTTTTTATTTCAGACATAAATAAATTTTCAACATAGTGGAATACTATGGGGAAAGACTGATTTAACCAGCATATCAGTGTGCCATGGGGGGGGGGGTTCTTGCGCTTGTGGCGGGATTGAAAGAATACTGCAACATCAGCAGGACCACCCAATGACATCAGTGTGACCACATACCTGCATCACGAAAAGGGAGAGCTGGATGCTGGATGTTACCATGTATGGTTATATGTTATAATTGAATTGTGAATGTTATGTATTTTTTTTATTAAATCAATGTGTTTCATCTCTCTGTCATTTGCTTACTTTATTGAGTCATCACTAAGGGATAGCACTCTAGAATCAGTCATACTAGCCTCTTATAATTAAGCAACAGGCAGACCAAATGGGCCCAAAAGTTCTTACCTCACGTCAGAGTCTATGTTTTGCAAGCCCCACTCTCCAAAGCAATCCAGTACGGGAAGATTTATTTTCCGCCGCGTTTTTAGACACCTGGGGGAGGTGAGCACTGAGAGTTACATGCCCACCAAAGTCATGCCCTGTGACAAGAGGGACAATCAGTCTTAAGAGAAACCCATAGGGGTAAATGCAATAGACGATCTTTTATTTTATACAGCTTTTTTGTCGGTTACAATCTTTTAAAGGGCTGTATTAGAAGCAAAAGTGTTTAGCGCAGAAAATTGGATAGCTAGTTCGCTACCTTTTCTCAAACCAGCAATATGGCAGAACACAAGCAGACGACAATTTTGAACAATACGCCGTCTGAATTTTTATGGAAGTGACGCAGTCGAAGCGACACGTTCTCTGCGCCTCAGCGGAAGTGGCTCTCTAAGAGGTCCGGCTCCCGTGCTTGTGGCGGGATTGAAAGAATACCGGTCCCGAACACACGTGACGTCATGGCCGATACTTTGGAATTCAATGATATTTACCAGGAGGTGAAAGGGTCAATGGTGAGGAATAATCTTCCATTGTTTTTTTATGCGCTCATTCGTATCTTAATATGTGTTCACGGTAACATCTGTATCATGGCAATCGTTATCCGTACACACGCAATTAGTCCCTTAAGCGAATGTAAACTAATACATGTTTTCTGTTCACGATGTACTACTGTATTTATAGAAAATAGTTGTTGCATGGATGCAGCTGCAAATCCAGATGGTGTTATGTGTGACATATAGAGTTAGTAATATTAAGTAATCTCTGGAGTACAAGGTGTTACTATTACACAGTATTGTACACTATTACACAGTATTGTACACTATTACACAGTATTGTACACTATTACACAGTATTGTACACTATTACACAGTATTGTACACTATTACACAGTATTGTACACTATTACACAGTATAGTACACTATTACACAGTATAGTACACTATTACACAGTATAGTACACTATTACACAGTATTGTACACTATTACACAGTATAGTACACTATTACACAGTATAGTACACTATTACACAGTATGCAATTGTCAATCTATACGGTGGTGTTGTGTGTTACAGAATGATGGCCGTCTGCGTCTTTCACGTGTGGGTCTCATGTACAAAAACAGCAAAACAGGAAAGGTGGAGAACATTGCTGCGACTGACCTTTCAGAAGGAGTATGGCGCCGCGTGGCTCTTGGATATGGCATCAAGCTGCTGACGCGCTCTGGGCAGGTTTACAAATACGATGGCTTCAGGGAAACGGTAAGTTTAGGAATTAAGTTATAGTGCGGGTGCGAATGTATTGTGATTGATGCATCTACTGGTACTTAGCCCTTTTAGCTCTTTTGTGCCATTACAGAGGAAAAAATCACTTTGATCCCGCCTAAAAAGGCAGTCCAGAACCAAAATGTGAGTGAGATTTCCTCTGCACAAGGGAACCCACAATCCCAAATGTACATTTTGGCCTTCATTGGCCTCGTCTGTGGGGTACGGTTGCTATACCTCTGGGTCAACTCCAGTGCATGCATCAAACTCTCAAGCGCTCTTCTGCCAGCAGTGAATACAGAGAAGGATGGCGGCTGAAGTTTTTTTAATTGTATTAATTCATGTATTTTGGTGTACTTTGATGTGCGTTTTTCTTTAGAAGAGTTGTCCAGAACTAACATGCCCCTTGGTCAAGCCCTACTCAAGAACTCCCCACCCCGGGATTCCTCCGTCTCCACAGAATGTTACACGTAAATGTCTAGTACAAAGGAAAGGAGAACCAGCATGTCTCAGAAAAGTCTTAATTAAATTGCCATATTTTACCTTTTTATTATTCATATTTAACTTTTCATTTTGTAAATCAATCTTCATTTATTTCCTTAGGAGTACGAGAAGCTGTCTGATTACTTCAAGAATAACTTTCATGTTGATTTGGTAGAGAAAGATTTATGCGTAAAAGGCTGGAATTGGGGTAGTGCTAGGTTTGGAGGTAGGTGTCCTACTTTGTATTTCATGTCCTGCTGTAACATCTAACCTCGCTTTTTTGTAAGTTTACCTTTAATATCTTCAGTTCCTTCATTGTACTGTGCATACGGTAGAATTTTTTTTGTTAAAATATTATTTTTATACCATTCTGATAGTCTATTTATGATTTAATGTAAAGGAAAGCATACAGAGTTCAACACATTGAATAATAGGCTTGCAAGTGTTTGCCTTACTTTTATCTCCATACCGTCCATTCTTCCACCTCCTATTCCTCTCGCTTCCTGTGTTAAACTTTGCTACCAGCTCTCCCAAACCTGGTTGCTGAGTAATATATTTATATTTTTATTTATGTTTGGTTTTAGGACAGTTACTTTCATTTGATGTGGGAGACCAACCAGCTTTTGAACTGCCTCTCAGTAATGTGTCTCAGTGTACCCCCGGGAAGAATGAAGTGACCCTTGAATTTCATCAGAATGATGACTCAGAGGTTTCACTAATGGAGATACGTTTCTATGTTCCCCCAACCCAGGATGATGGAGGAGACCCAGTTGATGTTGGTATTTGTTTTTCTCAGCGGTCTTAATCACCTTCTGCATTACTGTAACTCACCATACTAATAACCTCTCCCTCTCAATTTCTCTCATCTTCAGGCTTTTGTACAGAACGTTCTTTCTAAGGCAGATGTTATCCAGGCAACAGGTGATGCCGTGTGTATATTCCGCGAGCTGCAGTGTCTTACCCCACGTGGCCGATACGATATCCGGATATACCCCACATTTCTTCATCTGCACGGAAAGACCTTTGATTACAAAATACCATATACAACTGTACTTAGGCTCTTTCTCCTACCACACAAGGACCAGAGACAGATGTTTTTTGTGGTAAGTCTGACTTTAAGAAGAGTTCAGCAAAAATATTTGACACTGGAGTAAAATTACACTAGTATGGCTGTTGACATCTTAATAAAGTTTTAATTAATAAAGTTTTTAATAATGTTTTCCCACCAATCGTAGATATTAGTATCACTGAAAAGAATGATAAATGGTACTTGACTGGATAACCGTTTCAAGAAACATGTTTGCATTAATTCAAACAGCCTAGAATACCTGTCCAGTATTGTTATGTCTACAACCAGTGACTTCAAACAGCCATTCATCTTGTTTTTGTTTTTCTTGTAGTAATTATGCAGTTTTTTTGCCACTAACTGCTACTGAAATTGGTGGTATAGCGGATATTAAACCATTCCTTTCAAAAGGTGTGCCAACAATTACCCTGATTCACAAACAAGAATCTTGAGCTATAGTTTATATAATAAACACATTTATTGATGACATAAGCTGTATAATAACGAGTTCCTTCTAGCAGTCTGTTGTATTCATTGCCCGACCTGTTCATTTATGTCTTTCTCTTGTAGATCAGTCTGGATCCACCTATTAAACAGGGACAGACCCGTTACCACTTCCTTATTTTGCTTTTCTCAAAAGATGAAGACATCACTTTGACACTAAACATGAGCGAGTGAGTGACATCTGTGCTCGCTATGGCTTTTCTATCTTCGTTTTGCTGTTTTGGCAACTGTTTTGTCTTTTTTTTTTTTTTTTTTTTTTTTTTTTTTTTCCCCCTCGCTGCAAAAATCCCCTTTTCATTTTTACCAACGTTCTACTTTTCAGGGAAGAGGTAGAAAAACGTTTTGAAGGAAAATTGAAGAAGAGCATGACGGGCTGTTTATATGAGATGGTTAGCCGTGTTATGAAAGCTCTGGTGAACCGGAAGATCACAGTGCCTGGGAATTTCCAGGGGTAAGCTAATGTCAAATTTAAGATCGGGAAGCTGTGCTTGAGGAGCGCCATGTCAGATTAATTCTAAACGTTCTGTGTTCTCTAGACTTACTTTCAGGGCAGTAATCCAGTTTTAATGTCAATGTTGGTATGCGGAGGACTAAAAAGCTTGTAATGGTGTGATTAGGTTAAGAACAATATGTACGTTCCCTTTTGCCATTTCCATTTGTTGTATAAGTTTTTGAAGGCTTAATAAAAATGTTCAGTATAATGAAATCCATGTAGTCTATGTTCAGACAGGATGACACTTGCTTTTACCTTTCTTTGTTTCTACAGGCACTCAGGAGCTCATTGCATCACATGCTCTTACAAGGCCAGCTCAGGCTTGCTTTATCCTCTCGAGCGCGGTTTCATCTACGTCCACAAACCACCAGTGCATGTTCGTTTCGATGAAGTAAATTGTGTCAACTTTGCTCGTGGTACCACAACTACGCGATCCTTTGACTTCGAAATAGAGACAAAGCAAGGATCACAGTATACATTCAGCAGCATTGAGAGGTTAGAAAGTGGGTGAGGCGTATGTCTCTGGGGCATGAAATCGGGGTACATTTAGACTTTACAAAGTCGTATTTATTCTTTATGAGAAACCGTGTGCTTTGGCACCGTTAAATTCATATTGGCACTGCTGGCTCCCTTGCTGTACCCAGCAAAACAAGGAACTAATACACAGCACTGCCTCACTGACCTCGCAGTGCAGCTGCGGGATGCGTATCAAAGCAGAATTCAACAATGTCCTGTTTTTATTTTTTATTTTTTAAAAAAGGCCATATTGTTTGCATTTCATCAGCAGCATTCAGGTTGAAAACTTTGCATGTGTGTATTTGTGGCTGTCATGTTTTTCTCTCGTTACAGGGAGGAATACGGGAAGCTCTTTGACTTTGTCAATGCTAAGAAATTAAATATCAAAAATCGTGGCCTCAAAGAGGTGAGTTGTAGTTAATATTCCGTCACTGTCCTTTTTTCTTTTTCTTTTTTTTTTTTTCCCTCAACGGTTTGTTCATGCGTATCTCATTCCACCATGTTTGTTTTTTGTTTTTCTTTTTATGTTTGTCTTCTCTTAGAAGTCACAGGTCAGCTCATACGTCACCAGACTCAGGTTACATGTTTGTTTTGTGCATGTTTTGAAACTGTGTGTGTGATATCGCAGCAGGTTACAGAAAAGCAAGTGTTTGAACTTTTTTTTTTTTGTATATGCACGAATCACTCTACTATTACGCTCCCAGCGGAGTATTATTTGATAATTGCACCAAGATGTGCTACACCTGTGAGGGCACACCAGTCTGTAATGTACTGCATTTTTGTTTTTTGTCTGCCCTCTACGTAGTCTATCCTATGTTCTCCATTAGTGTGCTGACACTTTTGGCCTAGTTGCTGTACTCCAGAATACAGCGCTAGCAATTTGACATACAGGTGGACCTTACTAAGCCATGTTAACTGTTTATAAGCCCTACACACACACACACATACCCACAATGTGCATGATCCTTTTCTTTCATATGACATTTAGACTCTTGCTTCTTTGCAACATATCAACATATTAGATTTTAGGTAAAGGCATTTTTTTTTTTTTTGCCTTGAAAATGTTTGTAGTTTAAGTTAGTTCCTCTGGTGTGTAATGGAAATGTTCGCTGCGGTGCTGTCCGTGTTGGCCAGTTCCAGTTTTTGGCTATTTGTTAATGCCACCTGCAGCATTTTTCTAATAGTGAGGATTCACATAGCCAGGCCATGAAATGTCTGCTTGCATATCACATACACAATGTAAATACAGCAGCAAATCTTTTTCCATCCGCTAAATAATTAGAAAGTTGATTGCATCAAATTCAACAGAAATCAATCTTAAATTGTTGCTATACATATATTTTTGATGAGTTCAATTGGCTGGTACTTTCTCTGAACTTCAGCATGCTGATTTATTGCTTTGGTTTGGAATGCTTGAGAAGGGGCACATAATTTTAGTCTGGTGTTTGTTGTTTTCTTCCTAATTGTACTCTTGATATTTACTAGTTAACCTTTAAATTATTGTCATTGATGGAATCGTTTGTGGTAGGAGCTTTGTGGAATTTTGTTTCCTGGACAATACCTTTATGCAGTGATACGTTTGTCCTTTTTCTCTTCTCTCAGGGTATTAAGCAGCCGTATGATGACTACGCAGACTCTGATGATGATCAACATGATGCTTACCTTGAGCGAATGAAGGAAGAGGGGAAAATTCGTGAAAATGCCGACAGTGATGACTCTGGAGATGAAACTGGTGAGCGCTTGCAACAGCTTAGTTAGTATCGGACATCTGTGGTTAGGAGCAGTAACAATCACTAAATGCATTGATTTTTTTGTATTTATTTTTATTTTAGATGAGTCATTTAATCCTGGAGAGGACGAAGATGAAGTTGCAGAAGAGTGAGTACTTTGTCTGAGGTTGACTATGTAAATAAACTACGAGCTCTCAAATCCAAACCTGCAAATATATGCATTTAATAAGCATACTGTACTACTAGTACTTTATGTTCAGTTGTTAGCTCTTATAATTTGTTAAATATAGCTAAATTCCATGTCATTGCTGCTGCATCCAGTAAATTGCTGGTGACTACAGATATCTCTGATTGTAACCTGTGACTGACACCAACAAGTATGATGGCATAATTTCATGGTTTCCAGCTGTTCTTAGTAATTATTTCCACTCCTAACTATAGTTAATACAAAGTCACTCTTTCCTGTGCGACTCTCAGCTGGTACTGCATGACTGAAACATTGCCCTTTCTGTATATATGCGCTGAATGCGGTTGGACTTATGCCAGTTTTTATGTTGCGTTAGCACAATTACAAAAAAAAATGTAATGTTGCAGAACAAGCATAAATTCCAACTATGGGTTTTTGGGGGAATTGTTCTGATTCATAGCAAATATGTTTGTTATGTTGCAGATTTGACAGCAATGCCTCAGGCAGTTCCTCCAGTGGTGGCAGTGATGATGATGATGAGGCAGAAAAGAAGAAGAAAGTTAAAAAAGCTAAAATTGTAAAAGAAAAGAAACCACGCAAAAAGGCAGAGGTAACTATTATCCTAATACTATTAATTTACTGCCACCGCTTTCTCAATCTATCTTTTGATTTTTGCCAATTACAAAGATATTTGTTACTGCCACAAGCAGCCCAAAGCTACTCACATGTGTGTATATGTCAGGGGTCTCCACGCCTTTGTAAGGGATCTCGATATGTGTAGCATGAGAGAGGCCATGCAATAGCGACAATTAAATACTTAAAGGGAGTCAACAAAGTACAAGAAGGAATTTTATCTATGTAATGTAAGGAAGCTTTACATTACTGTGAATGGTGATGGATAAGTGGAACATCCTGGTAAATGCTAAAACAGGGAATTTAATCATGCTTGGGATAGGCATATCTAGGAATCTAGAATTGTCACAAGAATAAGAACTAATGAAACATTGAGTCTTTACATCAGGAAAGGTGGATAGATTAGATGGACCAAATGGTTCTGCTGTGAAATTCTATGTTTCTGTATTTCAATCAGGGCAAGAAGCAAAAAGACCCATCTGCCCCCAAGCGTCCAATGTCAGCTTACATGTTGTGGTTAAATGCAAGCCGAGAGAAGATTAAAAGTGAGAACCCAGGGATCAGTATAACTGATCTTTCCAAGAAAGCAGGAGAGATATGGAAGACTATGACACGTGAGAAGAAAGAGGTGAGAAAAGCCACCAACTGTCTTATGAGGTTGATTCTGAGGTCTCTGCAAAGACAGCATTGGCACCTGAAGCTAAAGCAGTTTTATGAATTTTGACTAACTATGCTATAAGTTTATAGATGTGGTCAACGTTGAACATAACTTTGAGCAGTACATTTGTTGGGCCATACAGTGTTTAAATCGCGTTTCACTTCACAGCCATTTGTTTAGACTAGGAGCGGCATGATTTGTTTTCTCGCTACATCTGCCCTGAAAAATGCT
This sequence comes from Spea bombifrons, assembly GCF_027358695.1. Taxonomy (NCBI): domain Eukaryota; kingdom Metazoa; phylum Chordata; class Amphibia; order Anura; family Pelobatidae; genus Spea; species Spea bombifrons. Next base: position 15,314,007 of record NC_071097.1, on the reverse strand, counting down.
TATTATACTTTCCTTGAGCTGAGGCAACCTCAACGTAACTAGCTGAAAACTGTTGTGCTACAAAGCAGCTTGTATACGTTTTACTTATATATTTAAAAAAAAAAAAAACTCTTTAGTAACCTAAAAACAAATCGGCTTGGACTAATCTCTGGTTAATGACCTCATAGATCATATAACTGATTGTTATTGAGGCTCTGGGGAAGAGATGAACCCAGCAATAAAAGGAGTGAGTTTAACAATAAATGGCAATGTTTTCACCGAAACAACACTCTGTCAAGCATGTTGCATTATCTAGCAACCATGTTTGTCATAAATGCGAAACGCGTCCGCTCCAGTCCCCCAAAAAGGATTTGTTTTAAACAGTTAATCCTTGCCTGCTGATTTCCATAAGATTTGTACAATGGCCTAATGGTACATCTATCCCAGCTATTCCTTGGGCCAGGAACAAGTCTGCTTCAACTATATATATATATATATATATATATATATATATATATATATATATATATATATATATATATATATATATATATATATATATATATATATATATATATATATATATATATATATATATATATATATATATATATATATATATATATATATATATATATAATGATTAAATGTACCTATCCTGTCTGAAGGACAGAATTGGGCGGCTGCTGAATATGACCAAAGAAAAAACGACTTTGCTGAGTAAAGTTTAGCTTTAATGCCTCCTTAGAAAGAAAATGGTTACATTTGGAGATAACATTCTTGGTGCTGAGAATCTGTCATATCTGACTGATTTGTGCTGCGTTCTAATAAGGTTTAACTTTAAAGGCAAAGTATAATATCCCTGAAACACCCACTATAGAAGAATTCACATTCATACCCTGAAGACCTGATACATAACATTATGACCGCTGACAGGTGAAGTGTATAACACTGATATTAAGATCATCATGGCCCCTGTCAGTGGGTTGGATATATTAGGCACTAAGTGAACATTTCGTCCTCAAAGTTGATAGAAGCAGGAAAAATGGGCAAGTGTAAAAAACAAGGGCCAAATTGTGATGGCTAGGCGACTGGGTCAGAGCATCTCCAAAACTGCAGCTCTTGTGGGGTGTACCGGGTCTGCGGGGGTCAGTATCAAAAGTGGTCCGAGGAAGGAAAAGCAGTGAACCAGCGACAGGGTTATTGGCGGCCAAGGCTCATTGATGCACGTGGGGGGCGAAGGCTGGCCCTTGTGGTCAAATCCAACTGCATGGCAGTTTCTTTCTTTTTTTTTTTTTTTTTTTTTTTTAAGATTAAATTAGATCAAAATGATATCCAAAAAATGACCTTGTCCTGAAAAGAACAATATATAAATTGTGTGGGTAGAGTAAACGAGAAAGAAAATTACAGCTAAACACAAGCACTGCAGAAACGTTAAAGCCTCTGTCACATAGGGTAGAACAATTAATAGTAAGTAGGTGCCAGCGATGGCTGGTGTTTCCTTGTAAAAGTTACTACTATTACCACAATGTAATCATTGGGCAACAAGTGGCAAACGCATAGATGTCTTTGGAATGGTTCCTTGAGACACCACAATTATTGAAATAAGATTGACTGTCTATCATTATAAGTTGAATTTACATATTTGCTCCAGATAGCTTCAGCCATGATTCTGCTACGATAGTTTTCTTTAGACTTGCCTTAGACTGCTGAGGGGACCTTCACCTGTAAGTCTCTCTCGTTTTGTTAACTTTTTCTAGTGCTGGCAATATGCTTACAGGGACATGGGAATAAGTAGACTTAAAACGCTACACTACACTATGCCTACAAGACGAATGCTTTCAGTGAGGTCTTGAATGAGCTGAGACTCCAGGTTTTATCTATAGTTCAGTAATGCCAATGTATCTCTTTCTTAGGAATGGGACCGTAAAGCTGAGGAGGCAAAGCGAGATTACGAGAAAGCCATGAAAGAATATAAGGAGAGTGCACCTTCTTCTGAGCCATCAAAGAAGTAAGAATAATTCTGCTATTCTGTGATTGGCCGGTTGAGTTTACGCAAAACTTTTTTTCCAATGGAGTGGAAGAAGCTAACAGACTGATGAGAGCTCTAGTAAAATCAGAACTGAACGTTTGCAGCTTTCTCGTGGGAAATGTGAATCTCTTAGCATATTGGCCTTAATATATTTTTTTGCTTTCTTAGGGAGAAGAAATCCAAGACTGAAAAGAAGAAGGCAGAGAAACCCGAAAAACGGAAATCCGCAAAAGCCTCCTCTCCAGTGAAAGCAGCTGCTGCCGCTGCCAAATCAGCTTCAGACAGCTTCAAAAGCAAAGAGTTTGTATCCAGCGATGAGAGCTCCTCTGATGAAAGCACAAACAAAAAGGTCAGCGGCTTTTGCAATGCCTAGAAAAACTGGTGTCTATTGAAGTTGTCTCATTTTCATGAAAAAAAAATCTTGTTTTTCAGGGGTCAGATGAAGAGATGGCCAGCACTCCCGCCAGTTCCGAGTCAGGATCAGACTAAAGAAACCGGACGGGCAGGATTGAGGGCCCAGCTCCACAGAACGCGTCAGCCATGATGATGAGTGTTGTGACGCTGGGAATGCAGTCGAGATTGTTAGAAATATGATAGATGTGTAAATTTCAGTGTACTGCTTCCTGGAATATCACCCGTATATATATTTCTCAGTTCCTGTTTTTTTCTTTATTTTGTAATAAAATATGTGTATTACCTTTCAGTTGTCTTTTTGTTTTTTTTTGCACACCTATGTTTACCAGAGCAGTAATGTGTAATTTGATTCTTGAACATTTAAACCCTTTAAACCCCCTTCATCCTTTAGCACTTAAAAAGTGCCTTTGTGTTGCTAAGTGTGTGTAATTGAGTTAAAGAACCTTTAAGTAGAGCCTCCCGAGAACAAGTAAAGTGCATGGATCAATCCAAGAACTTAGAAGATAAGGGATGCCCCTTCATAATCCAACCCTATGCAATATAGTTACAGTTTGTAACTGTGAGCTGCTTTTCAGGTCTTTAACCCAAAAAAATATATTTATATATATTCATATATGTTTATATTTTCTTTCAAAGTTCACCCATTAAATAAAAATTAAATAATTAAATTAACATCAAATGGACTAGAAATACAGCACTGACATTGTTGATGTTCAAATGACGAATGTAGCTGGAAACGTTTGGTTTTTAATGGTATATCTTCATAGATGTACAGAGGTCCTTTATCAGCAACCATCACTTCTGTGTTCCAATGGCATGTTGTTAGCTAAGTACGTTTAAAAGGCTAATTGATCGTTAGAAAACCATTTTGCAATTATGCTGACAGATAATATTTAAGTGTTAAGTGACCCCAAACACTTGAATCCAAGTGTCTGTATATAAAGTACACACCATTTTAAAAGTAACATGGGGAGCCCTACACCTTGGCACCACATTTCTCCTTTACATTGTGCTAGTCACTTGGCAAATATGTAGGTGCAACACTATTTTATCTGAAAGATTGCCAGATCAATCCCTATTCTGTGTTGTACCTTAAGGATTGATAAAGGGTGGGTAAACTTACAAATATTTACACTGTCGTAAATGGTGTGCCTCCAATCCTCTCTATGCTATAACTATATATACTCACTGGCCACTTTGTTAGGTACGAACCAAAAAAGTATGGGGCGCAGGTACATATAGAGGGAAGAAAAATAATACAAATATAGTGTAGATTGTATGTTCAATATTACTGGAAGGTGATGTGTTGCACTCACAAGTGAGGAAGGTGATTCTGACCCATCAGCATGGAGTATGAGAAATTCTTTAATATTCTTCGTAAAAAGTCTAAGAAACAAACTAAAATGGTGCAATAACTTCAGGTAAAATACAAGTTTGCAAGTAGAAATGTGCTCACAATTTTGTTCATGCACAAAAGTGCATATGCAGGCATTTGTATAAAGTCCACCAAGAGGTAGGGTGTAATGAAAGTCCACTTGGGTCCTTCTCGACACGTTTCGCCCCTTGGGCTTCCTCAGGAGATCAAACGGTGAGTAAATGCACTTGTGAGTGCAACACATCACCTTCCATTAATATTGAACATACAATCTACACTATATTTGTATTATTTTTCTTCCCTCTATATGTACCTGCGCCCCATACTTTTTTGGTTTGTTTATATTTCTACACTTTGAGGAAGAGTGTCGTTTGGGCAGCTGCGGTCTATTTGGGAAGTATTTATTCATTTCACTTTATTTTCACTTCACCACAGTAGCACGTATTTTAGGTTTATTCACGGTGGTATACACTTTATTAGGTACACCTGTTCATTTGCTTGTTAACACAAATAGCTAATCAGCCAATCACATAGCAGCATCTCAATGCATGTAGACATGGTCTAGACAACTTGCTGAAATTCAAACTGAGCATCAGAATGGGGTGTAAGTGACCAAATGTGTCATTCTGAGTAATTCAGAAACTGCTCATCTACTGGGATTTTCACGCACCACCATCTCTAGGGTTTACAAGGAATGGTCCTAAAAAGAGAAAATATCCAGTGAGCGGCACTTGTGTGGACAAAAATGCCTTGTTGAGGTCAGAGGAGAATGGGCAGACTGGTTCGAGATGTATGCAGAATACCGTCTCTGAACGCACAACACATCAAACCCTAAAGCAGATGTGCTACAGCAGCAGTAGACCACACGGGGTGCCATTCCTGTCAGCTAAGATCCCCTATTCACTTGCAAGGCAAGCACCATATGTTTAAAGAGACCTCTCCGCAGCAGTGGTGTTGGGGGCGGGGGTCAGAGGGGGCCATGGCCCCCCTACATCATGCTGTGCCCCCCGTGTGCCCCCCAATTGAAACACTGTCAATTGGGAGAGAGAGGTGCCGAGCAGTCACTGAGGAATACGTTTTCAGCAACCGTTCGGCACCTCTCAGTCTCCTCCACGAGGCCTCTGCCTTGGTCGCGGTGCCGGCATTTCATGCTGAGCGCCAGAATATGATGTCATATTCCGGCGCTCAGCAGTGAAGCCGCGCGGACCACGGCAGAACAGGGAGACAGAGGCCTCGCAATCCCACCGCTGCACTTCTACAAGGTAAGTGAACGTGAAAGGGGGAGAGGGTAGAAAGTGAGGAGGGGGTAGATAAGGAGTGAGAAGAGGTAGATAGGGTAGAAGGGAGTGAGAAGGGGTAGATAGGGCAGAAGGCAGGGAGAGGGAGTAGATGCATTAATGAATATGTGTAAATAATGTGTGTGAAAGAATGAATGATTGTGTGAATGAAAGTGAATTAGTGAGTGACTGTAAAAGTGTTTGTGTGAATCATAGGTGTATAATTGATTTGTCACAAAAGCAAAGATGGTATAAGCAGGGTGTTTAAGCACTGGGGACAAAGATGGCACAGGTAGCGTGTTTATGGGACAAAGAAGACTCATGCTGGGCTGTTTGGCGACAAAGATGGCACATCCTATGTATGTGTAATTTGGGTGCTGGTCAGGTTCTATGTGGGCAATGTGGACGCCAGGGTTAGCTTTGGGGTGTGCGACCGGTGATCTATGCCTGTAATTTAGGGGGTTTTATCTATACCTTTAATGCAGAGTTTATGTAATTTCCAATTGATATATACCTGCAATGCTGGGTTTTATGTTATTCTGTTGATCTGTATCTGCTATGTTTCTATACATTATTTATGCTTACCTGCAAATATAGGATTTGTATGCAGGCGGCGTACCTAGAGTATTTGGCACCTGGGGCGGATCCTGTATGTGGCACCCCCCCACACAAACACTTTAAAACTGCATAGCTTCTATCGTTATATACTGGCGCAGACATTGAAGGTGGTACAGCATTACTGTTATCATTATATACTGAGGCAGACATTGACGGTGGTACAGCATTACACCTATCACTATATACTGAGGCAGACATTGATGGGGGTACAGCATAACACCTATCACTATATACTGAGGCTGACATTGACGGGGGTACAGCATAACACCTAACACTATATACTGAGGCAGACATTGACGGTGGTACAGCGTAACCCCTATCACTATACATTGAGCCAGACACTGATAATAGTGCAGCATAACTCCTATCACTATATACAAACGCAAACATTGATGTGGTGTAGGCCTACCACTTCATGGTCTGGCTTAGGGATGCACCAAAACGAAAATTCTGGACTGAAACCGAAAATCCAGCATTTACCTGTCCGAAAACAAATATGACCCCCCACCATAAAAAAAAATCTCACACTTTTATTTAAAGTAAGTAACACAGCAAAATAGGACAAAAAAATTCAATAACAATATTAATATATATATATATATATATATATATGATTGTTAACAGCAATCACACTCCTATCATGCCCAGGCATACCCAGATTCCAGCATGTACTTGCTGACTTGGCATGATAGGAGTGTGATTGCTGTTAACAACTATATATATTGTTCACTGGAGGACTCAGACATACAAATCCCGTATTTGCAGGTATACAATAATAATGTATGGAAACATAGCAAGAGATAAAACTACAGGCTTAGATGATAGGTTGCACAACCCAAAGCCAGCTCTGGCATCCACACTGCCCACATAGAACCTGACCAGCACCCAGATTACACACATAGGATGTACCATCTTTGTCCCCAAACAGCCCAGCATGAGTCAACTTTGTCCCATAAACACCCTGCCTGTGTCATCTTGGTCCCCAAGGTCCCCACCCTGCTTGTGCCATCTTTGCCTTTCCACAAATCAATTATACATCTATCATACACACAAACACTTTAACAGTCATTCACTAATTCACACTTTCATTCATATAATTAATTCACACAATCATTTATTCTCTCTCATTCACACAAATTTACACATTCATTAATGCATTCTCACAAACTCATTAATTATCTCCCTCATTCAGACAATTCATCCACACATTCATTCATTCTCTCACTCATTCTCACTTTCTACCTTTCCCCATTTTCTACCCCTTCTCACTATCTACCCCCTCTCCCTCCCTTCTCACTATCTACCCCCTCCCTCCTCACTATCTTCCCCCCTCCCTCCTCACTATCTCCCCCTCCCTCCTCACTATCTACCTCCTCCGCTCCCTCCTCACTATCTACCCCCTCTCTCCCCCTCCCTGCCCCCCACTATCTACCCCCCCACTATCTACCCCCTCTCCCCCCCTCCTCACTATCTACCCTCCTACCTCCCCACTATCTACCCTCTCCCCTTTTATAGTTAAAGGTTTTGGGCTTACCATCCAGAAGTCCTGCTGTGGGAGCACGACGCCTCCGTCTTCCTGCTCTGCCGCTGAGCTGCTTTACTGCTGAGCGCCGAAATATGATGTCATATTTCGGCGCTCAGCATGACATGCCGGCACCGCGACAGAGTTAGAGGCCTCGCGAAGGAGACTGAGGGGCGCCGAGCGGTTGCTAGGTGCCCCTCTCTCTCCTCCTTACGAGGCTGCCGGGGATCCGGAGCATGTGGTCACCCTAGCCCATGGCACCCCCCTGATGAGCGGCACCCGGGGCGGACCGCAACCCCCCTGCCCCCAGCTAGGTACGCTACTGTTTGTATGTCTTATTCAGTTGATCAATACCTGGAGTGCTGTTTCCATGTGTTGTTTATTTGATCTATACCTTCAGTGCTGAGTTTACACGTGATTTCCAGTTGATCTATACCTGCAATGCTGGGTTTGTGTGTTCTGTTGGTTTATACCTGCAACGCTATGTTTCCATACATAATTTATGTATACCTGCAAATACAAAGTATTTTTGTATGCGTATAACCAGAATTTTCTGTGTTTGCAGAGAGGATTGTGCCTGTATTCTTAACCTTGGCGATATTTGTACATTTTATTGCTATGCTGTCAGTGTTGGAGGCACAGTACACAATTGGTGGATCTTCCTTTTTAGGATTGATGCATTGTTTAGAGAGAATTGTGTACGTCAGATTTCATTAGGGAAAGAATGTACGTAAGGTGCAATACAAAAGAAAAGCATCATTATTAGGCATGGGGAAAAAGTGCTGATGTGTTAAGACTGAGAAGATTAGGTGGAGAAAGTATTGATGTGTTAAACGAGAATACTCTGGTTCCCATGGGTAGGAAACATTTTATGCTAATTGTTATATCTAAAAGAAATGCTGGGTTTAAAAAGTAGAGAGGTTGGAGAACGACAGCAGCCTGAATAAAATAAATAGAATATGAGCAAATTTAGAACAATTAGAGATGAGCTTTTAACTTTTAAAACCTCATGAAAGCATACACTCTATATACAGCTGCAGCTGAGCAATGTACCAGGGAATGCTAATAATAATTAATATTCGCTCTGGCGGGGAAGTGTGTTATTTATGAAGGCTTTCTACTTTTTGACTGCCTGCAATAAGTGTTAATAATATTAAAAACTTATTTGTTCTTCAATATTAAGAAATGTAGTCAATTGTATGTAAGCTACCGTAACTAAATGCCAGCTAATTCCACCTAAAACAACTGAAGCCACTTTTCTCTGTAATCGGTCCATTCTATTACATTTCATCTCTTGCCTCCCAGCAGTCTCTTGTCAGTGAGAGAGGTCTCTCCCCTTCCACAATGTCTCTTGACGTTATCTTCATTCTGCATTCAACGGCAGTAATTGAGTTTGGCAAATTGAAATGTTTTAACGTTCAATCCTTAGGGATTGTCAGAGCAGACCCTGGTTACATCAGCAGTGAGAGTGAGGAAGCATCACTTAAAGATCAGACAGGGCACATGGAGAAGTAGAGAAGGCAGAAAAAAAGCACCAGAAGGACCTCCAGTAATAAGCGAAAACCGATACTAGGATAAATTAATGTTTTAAGGAAATAATATTCTAAACACAGACATCATCATGAGGATTGCGTCCCTTCAAGACAGACACCAATCACCAGCATCTGGAAACTGGGCTTTATTGTCAAAGCTTGGGAATTGACAAAAAAAGGTGCCATCTTTGGTATCAGTCAATACTAATCAGAAGAGCTTTTACAGTAAACCATATTTAACCTGCGTTATCACTGTAAAATCCATGCAAGTGCACTTTGACGTGATCATTGACAAAGGAGTAATTAACTAGTAAAACAGCTGAACACTGTCGAAGGAACACATTTGACCTGAAGATCTTTGAAGTCATGGGTTGGATTACTGACTTCTTCACATACGAAACCACCAAGTCTGTGGTGGTGAAGAGCTGGACTATTGGAATAATCAACAGAGCGGTGCAGCTCCTCATTATAACATACTTTGTATGGTAAGTGCAAAGTTTTACTACAATATCCAGCTTGACATTCTTTACCCTAGTTGCCAACTTTCCTTACACTACTGGAGTACCTTGATTGTTGTGTTCTTTATAACTGGGTTGATGTTTCAATGTTTCTTTGGGCCAAGAAAACCTATAGTGGCTATATTAGTTGATGCCTCTTTTTTTAGCATTACCTTTTATATGGACTTATTTTTCCTGTATGCTTGGTATCAGTTTTCATGCTGGGTGCAAGATATTTTCTTACCCATGGTTTGTAGCCATTGATCTTTATAGCAATGGAGACGTGTTATCTTCACGTGTTATGGCGTAGCACTCAATAGCAATAGCTGGGTGCTACATATCTGTAACCAGTTGATAATTAGCTTGATGACTCTATCCCTTGATATAATATTGGATAAAAGTCACATTTGGCTTCTTCAAGATCAAAAGACAAGAATGTTTTAAAAAGTTGAACTTGAAGACTTCTTTGAAAGTATTTTTCAACCTGAAACCCAATGTGCCTATCCCAGAACTCTGTATTATCTGTTGATATTAATGATATCTGAGTGTTGGATTCTCAAAGTGAGTTTTATAGGTCTTTCTCACCTGAGCCGAGTCATGTCTTTCTTCTGTCTCCCTAGCTGGGTGTTTCTGCATGAGAAAGCTTATCAGATTCGCGACTCTTCCATTGAATCGTCTGTGATGACAAAAGTGAAAGGTATCGGGCGCTATAGCAAAAGAGTAATGGATGTAGCCGACTATGTGACTCCCCCACAGGTAACCGAGATGAACATTATCCTCACTGAAAGAACAAAACTATATTCTGAAACTGATACTTCGCTCGAGTGTCCCAGAAACTGATCACTTATTGTTCTTTTTTAATCAGCTTGTTATTTTTGTAACTGTTTATAGGCAGAGGTTAAACGGAAAAGATTTCATTGGGGCTTATTCCATATGTCGCCTGTTGCCCATGTTGGATACAAGATGGGCAACTCATGTAATAACCTGTTCTAAGGTGTCATGTGCTTTCCAAACTGAATTGTAAACTAATACTATTTATTTCAAGAATTATGTAGTATGGTTTTTTTCCCATCCTTGATCGATATCCTGTATCCAAGTTGGCTGCGACTTTCCACAGAATTGAGCTTTTTGGGATAGTTTTGAGTGCAGTAAGTTCCTAGGTGCTGAGAAATCTGTGGAATTTAGACATGGGGATGATGTTAGCATTATTTATTTGGGATTTGTGCAGAAAGCTCCATATGTCTCACTGCCTTCTACTCACTCTCTTGCTTCTTGTTTTATTTCCAGGGATCTTCGGTGTTTGTTATACTCACAAAGCTTATAACTACTGAGAATCAAGTTCAGGATTTTTGCACAGAGGTGAGTTACAACTAAAAAAAATAAATAGTCAACGGAAGCAGATCCAGTAGCACCAGTACCAATTATACAGTTTGTCTTATTTTATCTTTTTGTGTGTGTTTCTCCAGACGGATGTGAAATACAAATGCACTTACGATAGCCAGTGTGTAAAAGACAAGTCCACGGGGAACGGTAAGAGATTATGGAATGTAGGTTTGGTCAACAACTCTTTAGCTGTTGTGTAACGAATTCTAGTGTGACCCTTAGCTGGTAGATTATATATATATAAATATATATATATTGTTAAAAAGCAATTCCATTAGATCCATTAGAGTGCTATTAGCTAGTAAAAAAAAATATATAACAGCATTTACTAGACCCTACCTTATTTTGGATTACGTGTTAAACCCCCCCCACCGCCACCTTTGGTCGTAATCATGTGGAAAGACGCCAGGCTCCTGACCATAATTTACTGCATCTCACCTACATCCTTCCTGTGAATATTAATAATTGATTAAAATAAGCACTAAAAGTTTTCAATTCTGATGCTTCTCTGCCAGTAAACACCAATAACTATAGACACTGCGCATCCATAGAGGCAATACAAGTCTATAACTAACATTTAGACATTCTGGTTTGGGTGTTTAGGATTTAAGAAGTTATGATTTTTTTTTACTGTTTTGATTTTATTTGGCACATACACTACCACTCAAAAATCTGTGGTCATTTTGCTGTTTTTATGGGAAAACAAGGCAATGTCTAGTTGTGTAACATCATTGCAAAAGGGTTTTCTAATGATCAATTAGCCTTTTTAACGCGGATTAGCTAACACAACATGCCAAGGAGTTATGGCTGCTGATAAAGGCCCTCTGTACGCCTATGAAGATATTCCATTAAAAATTAGACGTTTCCGGCTACCGTAGCCATTTACACCAATTACAATATCTACACTGTAAATCTGATCCAATTTACTTTAATAGACAAAAAATGCTTTTCTTTTAAAAACAAGGACGTTACCAAACTTTTGAATTGTAGTGTATTGATTTTGACTTAGCCTTGATGTTCTGTATGATAGTATGATATTATTGCGTTAGTTCAGCGCTATCTGTGATGGTGTTTTCACTGAGGATGGGCACTTCATTGATATTCATTGATATTCATTGATATTCATGTTCGTTTCTTGTTCGTTTTTCTCGTTCTATTGCAGGCTTCCTTACCGGTCGCTGTGTCAACTCATTCTGTCAGATTCAGGGTTGGTGCCCAACGGAGAACGACACTGTGGACGTGTGAGTAATGAAACGAAGGATTTGAAATAGGTTTGGAAGTAGAACTAGAAGTATGTAGACCTATCTAGTTAGTCTTTTTTTTGTAGTCATATACTACTAGAGGTCTGCACTTACGGTAATTATCTTCACTTGAAGATATATTTTTTTTAATTGAACGTAGCAGGTAGAAAATCCCTTGAAAATAAAAATGACAAACATTTGATCAAGAAGAGGAAACTGGATATATATTAACCCTTTCACAACCCCACTGCATAATGTCTGTTGTCTGCATTGCATACATTAAGGTTATATATATATATATATATATATATGATGTAAGTGGTGTTACGTCAAGGAAGTAAGAGCAAGGTAATGTTAATTACCAAAGAGATGAGTCTTGACATTGTTTATTAGGAAACATAGAGTGTCAATTTGTGATATACCATAAAGGGCATGTTCACTAAAGGGTGAGTTGACAGGAGAGTGATGGTTCCAGCTACCTCACTTAATTATTCATAATGAAAGGCCAGCACTGGCTGGTTTAGGGCTGAGGTGGCCCCACATAATGTATAATTCAATAAAATTAAAGACATTTCAGAGATTTAATTAAACATTATACAGGGCACGCTATTCCTGCAACAGAAGCTTGTCAGTGTTGGACGTTCATAAGGTATAGCGGAATCACAAAGTGGAAACCACAAATCTCCTGCAAACTCTGCATTCTTAGTGAATCGGTCCCATTGGGACATGAAGTCCAATCACACATTTAGGTCTGTTTTTAGATTTTGTTAATTGCGAAACAGTTGAGATTCAATGCTTCCTACTGTCCATTCTCCCTATATAGTACCATCCTGTGATGCACGTGCACACATTTTAACATGTACTACATCAGTTGAGAAATGGGTTAATTACCTTTTAATTTTAAATTGCTAATTGTTAGGTAAGAGTTCTTTATGTGTGGTTTGTACCTTTCACTAGTTATATGCCAGTTGTTGTTCAGTTGTGACAGGTGGTTCTTCAAAATGATTTTCTTTAAGTTTGTGGGGTTTCTGTAAGAACAAAGCATCCGATTCAAAGAGAGTCTATAAATATATCACAGTCTGGAGTTTCAATGTAAAGGGTGAGGTTTGTATTAAACTACCGAAGAAAGTAATGGCGATCTGAGAAATGCTTCTTCCTTGTTTAATACCGGAATTAATCTAGTTATGCTTGGAATAACCCCTGTTAGACTATATATCACGATTTTAGGCAGACAGGACTAGGTCAGAAGGAGCTAAGATATCAGTGCTCTACTAAGGTTAATTTTTATTCCTGATTTGTGCGCCTTCATTGTCCATAAGAATTTCTCAGACTTATCCCATTTAGTGTATACCAACAAATGTTATGTTTTAATTTTCTTTTCCTTGTTTTACATTTTTCTAATTTAGTTAAATTGTTAGCCATTTGGCTTGTTCCACCAGGAAAAAGGTTTACATTTAAAAATGCTCAGAATTTAAAAAAACCCCATTGTATTCTTGGATAGTGCCCTATATGTCTTATTCTTGTGTGGCTTTATCTTTAGGCCAATTCTTCATGAAGCTGAAAATTTTACAATCTTTGTAAAAAACAGTGTGCGATTTCCTGTGTTTGACTTTGAGAGGTGAGCTTATTGAAATATTTTTTACATGATGCCTAAAAGATGCATAATACTACATGGTGCCGAGATATGTTAGAAGTTCAATCTGTTCATATTTTTATTTTTTAGGGGAAACCTGCTATCCAGCCTGAATTGTCGATATAATGCTGTTACACATCCGTTCTGCCCAATATTCCGCCTTGGGGACATTATTAAGCTTGCAGGTGAAAATTTCTCAAGCCTTGCAGAAAATGTAAGTCCAATCACTGTTACAGGACTCTTTCAGTGTGTTTTATATGGAGAATACATTGTTGTTTATTTTTTTCCTGAGGACTTACAAACTAGAGCTCCTGAAATTGATGTACCAGGTTCATATGGATTATAGGCACTCAGTGGTTCTAATTCAAAAACACTCTTTAAAAAAAATTAATAAAGTCTCATAGATACAAACCCTTCCAATGGAGTTGTGATCTTTGTAATAATAGACAAGATTCTATTAATCAGAATAGAAGCTAACCATACTCTACGGGGTTGGAATTGTGGGGTTCCATATGGTGTCCAGTGAAGACCCAAGCCTCCAATTGGCCTTCTGACCAGTAAAGAACAGAAATGTTTTGCTCTCCAAAGCACTGCTAACAAGGGAAGCAAAAGACCCAGCCCTTTTGGTCAGCGTTCAGCAGGGAGAAGACTGGGGTTCAGCCTGCTGTGGTTCATCATCACACTTGGCATGAGCCACTTGGATATGCCTTTTGTTTTCTACAGAAATTGGAGCACTACCCCTCAAGTTTTAAACAAATGTTACCTTTTTCTGTGAAAGCATTTAATGGAATTAACTTTTATTTAATGACTTTATCTGTCTGGAAGCCTGTTCATTTCAATGTGTTTTATTTCAGGGAGGAGTGTTGGGAATAAAGATTGGTTGGCTATGCGACCTTGATAAATCCTGGGATTTATGTCTTCCAAGTTATAGCTTCACCAGACTGGATGGTGTATCTGCAAAGAGCAATGTTTCTCCTGGATATAACTTCAGGTTAGAAGATCATGGGAGAGAAGAAAACAAAACTACTTTTCTATTAAAAATACAAAAAACATTAAAATTTTAAAATAATTATATATTTTTTTGCATTTCACTCATAGTTGGAAAGCTATCTGCTGATATATAAATACATAAATAAGGGATATTAAATAAATTGGTATGCATTTGTTAGATGTCAATATACATTGATGTTTATATTCAAAGAGCCAACAGTAACAAAGTGAAGCAGTCTGAAGGGACAGAAGCAATACATTATTAAATTACTTATATATATATATATATATATATATATATATATATATATTAATATTAATACATTAGTGTATCATTTATTTCATGACTTATCTCTTTTATCTTAGGTTTGCTCGCTATTACATGCGCCCAGATGGCTCTGAGTTCCGAACTCTGGTCAAAGCCTACGGAATCAGAGTAGATGTGCTGGTTTATGGCAATGTAAGTCCAAAACATACAATGATTAACAATAACTTATTTTTAGATGAAATACAGTGAAAATGCTTCAGTTCTGCAGGATGGGTTAAATTATGCTGCCAGCAAACAAGGAAGAACGTGATGAGCTAGACAACCTGAAAACAAGGAATCAGCACAAACTATATAACCACATATAATTTAGCCTACCAACTACAAAAAAGTACCCTAATATTGGCAAGTCCTTTCTAATTGAGTGCACCAAGACTCCTTCAATTTAAAGCCCGCTGTGGACACCATTATTAGCTGCATTTGAGGTAGGAGGGTTGGTTAACGAGGAAGTCTGGTCAAGACGTTATCACACCCTTATATATATATGAGAGAAATAAAAAAACATATGTTTAATATTTTGAATATTGCTGTCTTGTTCATGGTCCTGTTAAAGCACAAGCCTACTTGTGCCATGCAAGTATTAGCTTTTCTATGGGTTCTACAGTTTTATCCTTCAATATGTGATAAACTGCATTAAAAAATAGGCAGGTATCTACGAAACAACTGGCGTACTATTGAAATCTCATTTTTCGTTTATTATGCACTTTCAAGTAGCATCCTTTCAAGTAGCCACCTTGCCAAACATGTCAAACCTACTAGTAGATCATTTTAAGATCTTCAAATTGAAAGGGAAGGTCTTTTCTAAAGAGAAATCAATACAGATTTGTGATGGAGTTTGCAAGAAAAGGTAGGATAAAAGATATATCATATAAGAATATTATATTTCATGTTTGGCATCTTTTGTTATTAGTTAAGCCACTTTTATTTTTATAAAAGTAGACTTCTCACTTCATATACCTTTGATAACTGTAATGTTTAGAACATACCCCCGTTCATATTGATTCAACTGCAAAAGTGAATGCAAAATTAGTTATTTGATAAAAAAAAATCCAAAGTATATTTGAATTAGAAGTCTGTGTCACATAGCAGAAAGTGGGACAAAAGTTTTAAAGCTTTGGTGTATTGGAGGACTATGAGAAAAGACTAACTAATCTCAATATATATAGGCTTGAGGGAAGAAGAGAGAGGAAAAATGTGATGGGAACTCTTAAGAATTTAAAGGATTCAATAAAGTAAATGCAAAGTTTATTTCAGGGGAGAAATGTTAAAACAAGTGGCGATGGTGTAAAACTAGAGGTAATGTAAGGAAGTTTTACTTTACTGAGAGGGTGGTAGATAAATGAAACAGCCTTCCATCATAAGCGGTAGAGGCTAATACAGTGAGGAAACTTAAACATGCACGGGATAGACATGAAGCTATCCGGGATCTAAGAGAAGACCAAGGACCAATAAAGTTATCTAAATGAGTAGACTTGATGGTTCTCATCCGCCGTAAGATTCTAGATTTATTTGTAGTTGCAATTTTGGTTTTGTCAGTGAACTAAATACAGTTTGATGTTCCTTTTCCTCTAAAATAATAGGTTACATTTTTTTAAGTATTTAATTAAATCATTCATTCATTCTTTAGGCGGGAAAGTTTAACATCATTCCAACTCTCATCAACACTGTGGCAGCATTTACATCTGTGGGTGTGGTGAGTAAATTTTCTCATCTGTCTTTATCTGTAAAACAAAAATTAGGTTGTTTTTTTTACATATTTGTCGAATTTATCACCAACCTGATTTGTTTCAAGACTAATTGTGTTATACATCCACAAAGCCCACCAATCATGTGGGAACAAACTTTCATTGTTATTTTCTACGAGGTCTACTTGTTACATTCTGGTAACATAACAGGACACATTTGAAAATAAGTTCTGATCACATTTTATATTGTTACATAATATTCTAATTTTGGGAGACCTGTCTCCTCAGCAGTGCTAAACGTTGTCAATTAGTCATTATTAAGATCTTATAATATTTGACAGATTCTAAATATCTATGGAGCACAGTGGTCTACCTTCCATGTGCCTCATTTATTTGTAGGACAGTCCCACTTTTAATTTGCTTTATCAATTATACCGTAATTTGACATTTTACTGCTCAACTTTATGTCAAATAGTATTGTTTTATATTAGAGGCTCTGACATAACAGACTCCCTCAGTCAAAGCATACTGCGTCTGAGCACCTGTATTTGATGTATGTACCCAGTGCTCAGGTTTAGGCGGCGTGTGAGGACTGCAAGAAAGCGAAAGAGCTCCCACTGTAAAGAGCAACTGCCCTAAACATCTTCGCAAAACGTGAATTTATATTAATGTATTTGTAATTACTTTAATATGCAGTCTATGCAAAGTGGACACTAGTATACTTTAAAAACTACATTAGGGACAAAAACAACTACATAGGCCCTAGCATTCTATGCTGTAATTAGATTTTGCTTTCTATTTCAATCTATATTACTTAGAATACCAGCACCATAGACTTCACACTGAATGCAGGATACTATTCCATTCTTAAAATATATTCTTAAAATATTACTTTAAGCGCCCCAACAGTGCCTCAAGATGTCACAGCTCCACATTTTTCTCTTCATCTCTACATCAGTTGACCTATGTATGCTCGCCTTTTCATCTGTTATTTATTAAAAAATATCAACACCTCCTTGTGCTTTCTAATATTCTGTTTTCTGACAGGGAACGGTTCTGTGTGATATAATTTTACTGAATTTCCTGAAAGGAGCTGATCAATATAAAGCCAAAAAGTTTGAGGAGGTAAGGAGGGGGGATATTGCTTAAGGAAGTGAGAGAGTCCTGTAGTGGCTGAAGATGTGTGGGAATGTGGAAGAAATCTGGGGCTTCTGAAGAACAATAAGGGGGATGAAGTGGCTGAGTATGTGAAATCGATTTTAGAGATGCCTATTAGCTGGATCAGAAGAACAGTACAGATTAGCTGCCAGTAGAATAGTAGCTAGAGAGTAGGAGACTTATGTGGAAACATACAGAATGAGAAGATGTCTTGGAAAACAACAATGATATAATATTATTTGAGGAGATGAGAGTTCAGCGAATGGAAAACACACACCCCATGAGAGTAGAACTGAAGCAACATATATGTGGAGTTTAGAATTATCAATTAATGTAACATTAAAAACAAATTGCCATTTTTAGCAGGTCTGCATTTTTTATTTATTATTAATTCATATCTCACAGGTGTCGGATAACGCTCCTCCTTTGGGAAGTCAGGTGTACAAGAGTGATCAGACGCTGGCTGGACGTGCAGATGAGAAACGATCTACGGATTCTGGGGCCTACTCAATAGGCCTGTAATCACCTAATGGACCTCCTCCCCCTTAAAGTGGCTGATTAGGGTTCCACTTAGTAATGCTCTTTGTATAGTCCCTTAGCTTTATATGAAAAGGCTTTCAGCTGTTTAAGATACTCTTGCTATTTTGTTCCTTAGATGCTGTTTGAGAATTTATAACTTGCAGCACATTTACAACTCCCCTCCCCGTACTGTATCTCCTATATCATTCTTACTAAATCATGGCCATAAACCCTTATCTTTCTTTTCTGGTATTGTATCCCCAAGCTAGGTAAAACAATGAGATGTGAATTCAAATAAACTTAAAAAGATAAATTCTGAAACCTCTACCAGCAACCAATGACTTAGCCATGTCATGTTATAGTTGCCCACTGAATTTGATGTAAATACCAGTTATGTCTGTATATTTCAGAGCACTGTCTATAGAGAAATAAAATAAAAATTCCTAGAGATATTTATAGCATTTGTGTAATTTATTCAAAAACAAAAAATGCATAATACAATGTATTTTGCTGCCTTCTACTGCAAAACAACAGATGTTTATATGAAAGAAAATATAGGTACATATGCATACCTCTCAACATTTCTGGTGTCCAAAGCACAGCTGCCCAGCATTCTTAGACCTGTAATCTGTTGATTTTACAACTCTCTGTTCTGATTGTGGGAGATCAGAGGGTCTTCCCAACCAGCCCATGATGCCCACTGCCAACAAAAGTTGCAGAGTTTGAAAACAGTACACTTGAAACAGACAGATATACAGAATACAAAGAGACAACAGTAATCACATCATACTGTAAAATAATAGTTCAAGGGGTGCAGAAATAGTGGCCTTGAAGCAGTAATAACACCTGTAGGAGGGTTGGACTGAGTGAAAAGATATATGGTAAAAGTCCAAGGGCTGAGAGTGCCAGGAAAGTGAGGACTGGGATTAATGCTCCTCATTGAGATTGTCAATGATGGAGTAGTCTCTGAGCAAGCTGAGGATCAGCCTGTGACAGTCTCAGACAGTGACCTTTTCCCTTCTCAGAATCAGGCTAGTCGCCAACCCCCAACCCCCCCCCCGTTAAAGAACAGAGCTTTACCTGGAGAGTTCCCAGGTATGAACATCAAGCTCTGGAATGCACAACCTATGGTGGTGGTGACTGCATGAGGAGTTGCAATTTAAAACTTGTCAATCCAAGGATTATTCTGCCAACTGAGCCATGAAAGAAATTCTCTAGATTTAAAGTATTTTCCTTTTTTAAACTGAATAAATGCAATTATGGATATGTTGGGTGGGCTGAACCCTATGCACTTATGTAAATTGTGAGGCTTATTAGCTATGTAATCAAGGACAGACTGGCCATGGATGGTCAGACATGGACATCTGATAAGGTCATTGCAGCGGACATGTGTGGCCACACGCTACATTTTTTTTCTACTGAAGTAGTATGTGACCAGGCATATCCAACCGATGGCTGCATGCTACAGCACACAATCTGCCTCTGAAGCAGCAGATCGGGTGAGTATCTGGTGGTGTTGGCCAGTGGCCCTCTGGGCATTTGCCTGGTGTGCCAGTTGGCCAGTCCAAGCCTGTTTGTAACTAAACATTGGGATTTGTTTTCTTTTTACAGTAGATGCAGAGTAGAGTGCTTCACAGATCCTTAATAATGTTTTGACAAGATACCAACTGGATCTGTACTATAAGACACTCATATCAGTGCACAGCCACATCGGTTATACAAACAGCAATTTATATTTTTTAAAGTTGTCCATGGGGAAGGTCATCAGGATAACTTGGTTAATGCTTGTATTATTGCTAACAACTAAATTGGTGGTTTTTCTCGAGAAGCTTGAGCTAAAAGCATCCATTTCTGATTAATTGCTTTTGTCAGTAAAATTCTTTGTGTAAGAGGAATTTTGGCCGTAAGAGCACTTCTGTGACTTTTGTAAAATAATACAATTAGTAGTAATAGTCTATTGGCTGCAATGGTGATGGTAATAGCTCCTGATTTAGAGTGATGCCCAAAAGTCATCAGGCCCATAGATTTTTATAAATATTGTTATAAAATTGTGTGCAAAAGTTCCTGGGGTTAAAGCCCAACAATAGCTGTAACATGCACTGTGCTTTACAAACTTTGTTAGGTTCAATCCACTCACCATAACACCCACGCTAACAAAACAGGCTAACGCTCACTCTCACAAAATAAGCTAATACCCACAAACTCCTTCTAACACCACATACACAAGCTCACTTTTCTCCTCTCTTCCCGTCTCCCTAGGGTCACTCCTGACACAAACATTAAGTACTACCATACACTCAGTGATGCATTTACCTTCTGCTCTGCCCAAGGCCTAAACTAGGGCAACACCCCCAGCCTTCCTCTCCAAATTAGAGTCTGTACTGTCTTAAAAGCAAGGCCGGCCCTACCATGGAGCAGAGTGGCACTTTTGAAGAGGAGGCACTTTGCCTTTTTTGTTTTAAAGCGGAGGAGAGAGAGGGGTGCCGAGTGGTTTTCGCTTACCAAGTTGTCCGTACCCGCTTGGCGCCCCTCTCTCTCCTCTGCGAGCCCTCTAGCTCGGTCTCGGTGCCGGCTTGTAATGCTGAGCGCCGGAATATGACGTCATTTCCGGCGTTCAGCGGTAAAGCAGCGCGCACCGTGGCAGAGCAGGGAGACTCGCCACAGGACTGCTGAAAGGTAAGTGAAGTACAAAGGGGGAGGATAGGGTAGATAATAGGGAGGGAGAAGAAGGGTAGATAATAGGGAGGGAGAGGAAGGATAGATAATAGGAGGGAGGGAGAGGAAGGGTAGATAATGACCCCTGGCGTCTGCAGGGGGGGGAGTAATTTTAAACTTCGCCCCAGGCGGCATTATGTCTTGAGCCGGCCCTGCTTAAAAGGCATACACCCATGCTAACACCTTAAACTAAGATATACACACTCTAACAGGAAATGTGGGAACTGAAGGAGGAACCAGCAGGCTGCTCCAGGGACTTAAGGCCCTTAGCCTCAAAGTCTGCATTTAGACCCTCCTAGTAACTCTAGATACTATACAACTGAATATAAACACAAAGCAGTAATAAACAGAAACAAAACACCTCCACGTGATAAATATAAAAATGTAAATACCCTAATAAGGTTAGCAGCTCCCAAAAACAACACTCCTCATAAAGTGTACAACAGCAAATATATCAAGGAATGGGGCGCATAAACATGTAAAAAAAAGAACAAAACACAATAGTGTAATATGTCCAAATAGTAAATATGAGTGATAACAACGTGATATATGTGATATACGTGATATATCAATTGATCGTTTGTCTACGTGATATATCAATTGATCGTTTGTCTGCTTGAATACATATATTTTTCTCCTGAAGAAGCCAACGGAGTTTGGCGAAACGCGTTGAGACTGAGCCTTTATCGTATTTGGACTTCTTTTGATCTGCTGGACGTTTTTATTCTGCTATTTTGCATAACATTTCGGTTATGCCAACCCTTTTGTGAGTTATATGAGCTCTCTTCTTATTAAATATAGTTTCATTATACTGCACCATTTGTGGTTCTCTTCATTTGCTTTCCAGATACTCAGAAGAACTTTTCTCATTTGATGGGCCTCCTATACTTACTACCTTTGTGAGTGCATCACGTTGTTATCACTCATATTTACTATTTGGACATATTACACTATTGTGTTTTGTTCTTTTTTTTACATGTTTATGCGCCCCATTCCTTGATATATAAACACAAAGCAAACATACCCTGTTATATCAGGTGGAAAAGACCATGGAGTTTATTCAGTAAAGGATGAGAGACAGAGAATTTTGCAGGATGATGTGGTTTCAGGTTGCTCACCTCACTATGAAGGGCCAAGTTTCTCCAACAGAATCGGCTGAGGAGACTGAAGAAATCTCACTGGTTTAACCATATATTACACAGGGCCAGACAAGCTCTTCTTGCATCAGACTCACTGGGGTTAGATCTTCATAATGCATAATAATATATTGAAAGCACAACTCTCCTGTAAAGCCTCCCTTTAGTGACTAGGTCCCCATGAGGGACAATGAAATGAGTAGTAATTCTCCAATAGTCTAGGAAAAATTCAACATTTCTGTTGACTTGCCCTGTGTATCATTTTTAGGGAGACAATTGTAATGTTATTTGCATACCAGTCCACAGATCTCCAGAAGGTAGTCTCTCTACTGTAACAATAATTTGCAGCTGTTGTTTAACACACACATATATCCCTTATCTTGACTGGACTGAAATGTTGTACTACTTTAACATTCAAGTGTTTGCGTGTAATTTTCTTCTTTCTCATTTAGTGCCCAGTGAAACACACCAGCTGCCATATGGACTGATTCCCACAACACACTTATAGAATACGAATTGATACAAAGACACAATCGTCCACGTGCGCAAGTGTTAAAACAAAAATGGTTAGTTTATAATAACCTGATTTTTCAGATGGTAATCATCAGATGTTTTTTTTTTTTTAAATAGTGTATACTATGTTAAAAATTGGCCATAAACTATGTTTAATAGTTGCACTCGCATGCATGTGTACTTGTTTGTGTGTGAGAGCATGCATGTGTATTTGTGTGTGTGTGACTAGCTGTTGAAGTTGGGGAGCCGGGGAAATTTTTCGCACCAGGGCCCAGTTTCTAGTTACACCCCTGCCTATTAACTTTTGTCAACAACTTTTTGGAAGGTACAATGTATATATTTGAAACACAAATAAACCACTAGGTGGCAATCACACACAAATACATCCAAAAATACTTAAACATTGCTTATAACAAATATCACAGGACCCACAATACAATCCAAAGTTTTGCCATTCATTTTTTAAATTATAACAGCATGCACTTGGCATAGTAAAACTGGGTCTTCTACTATTTTTACTATTGCCATATACATTACTTTTCAAAAGTTTATGGTCACTTAGTGACAAATGAGTTGTTTCTAGCTACAATAGTCACTTACAACATTAACAACACTAACAACATCTACACTGTATTTTTGATCCATTAACTGTTTTTTTTTAATGGACACAATTTGCTTTTCATTAAAAACAACATGTATTTTACATACATACCACATACGTGTGGTTTTGTTTTGTTCCTTGAGATTCAGACCCAGGACTGCACATATCAACTATGGTCCTCAGGCTCAGGAATTACTACCATATAGATAGACTGAGTTGCTGCTTGGAACCTACGTTGGACTAAGGGGTCAATGCACAGGATGTAAGGGGCGCTATAAAAATTATAGTGGTTTCTTTAACCTTTTCATGACTACAATCAGTGGAATATAGCTCACCAAAACCTCTCATGAACTTGTGTATAGGTGGGCGTGGCTGGCCGCTGAGAGACATGGCTGCCTGAGACTAGTGCTCCGCCAGCAACCTAACTAATTTCGCTATAATCCGCTGCCATCCATCACCATGGGGCGCAACAAGCGGCAGTCCTCCTCTCAGTCATCCTCTCGGGATGGAGAGTCTTCGACGGCGCCTTCCCTCCGCGCTTATTTCCGCACCCCAGCGGTGCTGGATTCTCACAGGCCTACTGACCACGAGGCCTCGTCTCCGGCGAGTTCCCGGGGCTCCGATGAGCCGATCCCTGACCACATGCCTGCTGCGGATGAGACACCTACCTGCTCAGCTGAAGTGCTTCGCCTATTTTCTTCGGCCCCGTGGAGGGCGGATTTCAGCACTCTGCTCCAAGAGCTGAAACAGACGGTAACCGATGCGGTTGCAGGCCTCAAATCGGAGCTCTCCCGTGTGGAGGGCCGGATCTCTAGGCAGGCGGAGGAGCTCACGCAGCAAGCTCGGATGACGGCTGACCTCGCCGAGCTCACTTCACGGCATGCTACTTACCTGGCGGACTACAGACGGCGGCTGGAGGACCTCGATAACAGGGGCCGCCGCCATAACATTCGTATTCGTGGCCTACCCGAAGCGGATCCCCGGGCACAGGAGGATGTAGAGGACTTGGTGGTACGTCTCTTTCGGGACCTCCTGGGTCAACCCGTGGATGCTGTCCTTCGCTTGGACAGGGCACACAGGGCGTTGCGACCTCGGGGCCCTCCGCTGTCTCCCCCCCGGGATGTGATATGCTGCGTGTCTGACTTCCATGTCAAAGAGCAGATTATGCGTCGTGCGAGAGAGGTTGGTTCCTGGAGATTTGAGGGTCACGACATTACTTTCTTTCAAGATCTTTCTGACCTCACCCTCCAAGCTCGCAGAGCATTACGACCCCTGACTCTGGAGCTACGACGCCGAGGCCTCCAATATTTTTGGGGTTACCCCTTTAGCCTCATTGCGCGCTCTGGTGGTGCCACGATTACGCTCCGTTACCATCATGAGCTGCCTGCTTTTTTGCGTGCCCTCCATCTTCCTGACATCTCCGTGGAGGATTGGGGCTTACCTGTTCTTCGGCTGAATCGTGGATTGGATGCTCCGAGTCGAGGCGGTGGCTCTCCGGCGAGACCTTCCAGACGTGGGGTTCGGCTTCTTGCCCCTTCTGCTGGAGCCGCGGCGGCTGCGGCTGAGGAATGAACCGCCACTCCTGCTGCTCACTCCGGCGGTACTATGTTCGCTCCAGCGGCACTTCATGTTCTTGCAGTCTCCTGCTACGTGGCTGCTCTGCTGCGGTACTTTGCCTCTTGTTTCCCTTCCCCGCAGGTTGGTTCTAGCCGGGACAGTCTGGTGTTATGTTGTGCTGCTCAGGGGATGCCATTGAACTGCCTCAAGAGGGACTGCTCTTGTCCCCCGCCGACGTGGACATAACTGTTGCTATCTTCTGATTTTTCGTTTTTTTTTTGTTTTTTTTTTTTTTTTTGTTTTTTTTTTTTTTTTATTATTATTATTTTCTTTATTTTATTTTGTATAAGTATACTTACATATATATGGGGGCCGGGGGGGTGGGGGGCTGTCTTGTTTTTTGTTTTGTCCATATTCCCCTTCATTTGCTCTGCTATTTGCCGATGTCACCTGGCTATGGGCGGTGTTTGAAAAGGTGTATTTGATGTTCATGATGAAAAGTGCAAGGTATATATATCTCCATATTTCATTCCGTGACACACTATTTTACCTTTGCTCGTTTTAGTTTTGATCTTTCAGCAGTGAGTTTACCGCTTGACTCTGGTTACATTCATAACTATTTTAAAGGGAAGGGTCAAAAACAAGCAATGTTTGATTTTTATTGCGTCTGATGTTGCTGTTCTTCCCGTGTCGGCCATGCTGTGCACCGTGCTACTCTTTCTCACACGACATACACGTACCACCCTGCGTCGTCTATACGCGATATGTTTTATTTATTTATTTCTTTATTTATTTTCTTTTCTTTCTTTTTGTGTTTTGTTGCTCTCTCTATGCGGTTCAGCGACGTTGAGAAGGGCAACGGGTGGGAGGTGGGTGGTTGGGTGGGGGTTTTGGGGTTTTTTTTTTTTTTTTTTTTGTTTTTTTTTATTTTTGATGAGTCTGCGTGATTTGGCTCCTTCTTCCCTATTTACCATGTTAGGTTGCTGGTGGGTAAACCTACCTGTTTGTGTGTTCGGTTTTGTTCACAGAGCGACTGCTCTGGTTGGCCCGGTCTTTTGGGGCTTTCGTTGCCCTTTTACCGTAGGTGTCCTTGGTTCGCTAGGGCGGCGTTGCGGAGATTTCCTGATCTCCCGTTCTTGTTCCTGGCTGACACCCTAGGTACTTGGTTCCTTTCCTCCTCCCTTCTCCCTCTGTTCCTCCCCTGTCTTTTCCTGCCTACTTTCCCTGTTTTGTTAGTGATTGTTGTCCTTCCCCCCCCTTTTTTATTTCTTTATTTCCCCCCCTCTTCCTTCGTTCTCTCCTCTCTTCTTCTTTCTCTTCTTCATCCTTTGTTTGTCTGCCCTTCTCTCTGAACCCTTGACCTACTAGACATGGCTTTCCGTCCTGCCGATTTGGTGCTGTTCTCTCTCAATTCTCGTGGTCTTAATGTCCCCGAGAAGCGCTCTACACTGTTTCGGGACTTGAAACATCATCATGTGTCTGTCGCCTTTCTCCAAGAAACTCATTTTCGCGGTTCCTCACACCCGAAGTTGACCACTCGGGATTTCCCTTTTGCATATTACAGTACGAACCCTTTGGCTAAGTCTAAAGGGGTAGCTATATTGCTGTCTAAAGATTTCCCATGGTCGGAAGTTGCCTGCCTATCCGACGAAGAGGGGAGGTTCCTTTTTGTTAAGGGGCTGGTGGCTGGCGTGATGTATACATTCGCCAATATTTATGTTCCCAATACTAGACAACATGTGTGGCTCTCTAAAACTTTGCGGCGTTTGCAGGATTTTCAGGATGGAGTCCTGGTTTTTGGTGGTGACCTTAATGTTGTCCTGGACCCGAAGTTGGATTCCTCTACTGGCCTGTCCCAGACACCGGCCTCTGTGATTCGGAAGATAAGAGCTGTGTTGCGAGAGGCGCAACTGGTGGATTGCTGGAGGGCTTTGCATCCCTCAGATAGGGATTTCAGTTACTTCTCCGTCCCTCATGCGCGTTATTCCCGCATAGATTGTCTGTTCCTCCCGCATTACCATCTGCCCTCTCTGGTGAAGGCCCACTATGGCTCTATCACTTGGTCGGACCATGCGCCTCTGGTGCTGTCCCTTCGCTCCTCCCTCCATAGACCTACTCAGCTTACTTGGCGTTTAAATGAATCCTTGCTCTCTGATGTAGCGGTTTGTGACTCCATTGATTCTGCCCTCAGAGATTATTTTAGCACTAATTTGACGCCGGACGTCCCTCTCCCTACCGTCTGGGAGGCACATAAATGCGTACTGCGGGGGCTTTTGATTCGCTTGGGTTCGGAGAAGAAGAGGGCTAACGCTCAGAGGTTCCGTGACCTTTACTTGCAGATAGCGCAGCTAGAGGAGATTCATAAGGACACGCTGCAGGATGCTGACTTCGCCAAGTTGTCGGTCCTGCGTCGGGAACTCGCCTCCCTCCTTAATGACCGGGCTCGGCGACATTATACTACGCTTAAGGCTATCTACCATGAGCATGGTAATAAACCAGGGAAGTTTTTGGCTAGGGCTCTGCGAGCGCGTCGTCGTCAAACTTATATCCCTAAGATTTGTGGCCCTACCGGGATTCCCTGTCATCTCCCTCCTGATATAGCTGCAACGTTTGTCTCTTATTATTCTGGTCTGTACAATTGCTCCCCCTCGCATAACTCTCCTGCCGGTGATCGTGACTCAGTTATAACCCAATACCTGTCAAAATACTTGACCCGCAAGCTGGCTCTTGAGGCTTCCGAGTCTTTGGAGAGCCCGATCTCTTTGGTTGAGTTGGAGACGGCACTTAAGCTCTCCAAGGCGGGAAAATGTCCTGGGCCGGATGGTTTCTCCCTTGTCTATTATAAAAAATTCTTTGATGTTTTGGGTACCCGTTTGCTTGCGGTTTATAATTCTATTTTAGACGGTGCGTCTTTCCATCCCCATACTCTGGCTGCGACTATTTCGGTGATTCCTAAGGAAGGGAGGGATGCCGACCAGTGTGGCAATTATCGGCCTATATCCCTTTTAAATGTGGATCTCAAACTGTTCGCAAAAGTTTTGGCTTTACGGATCGGTCGGTTTCTGCCGACATTGATCCATTCGGATCAATCTGGCTTTGTACCTGCTAGGGAGTGTAGGGATGGTACTATCCGGGCCCTTAACCTCATTCATTTGCTCAAGCGCTCGGGCGCCGGGGCTGTGCTTCTCTCCACGGACGCAGAAAAGGCGTTCGATCGCCTTGACTGGTCCTTCATGTTCGCTGTTCTTAAGGGTGTGGGTTTTGGCCCTCATATGCTTCAGTGGATTGCCTCCCTTTACTCGGTACCCTCTGCGAGGGTTCGGATCAATGGAGCGCTATCTCCCTCGTTTCCCATAACCAATGGTACTAGGCAGGGCTGCCCCCTGTCCCCTATGCTTTTCGTCCTTTCTTTGGAGCCCTTTCTTGCGGCGGTGAGAGTTAACCCTGATGTTACGGGAGTGCGCTGCGGGGGTGTCCACCATAAGGTGGTTGCCTTTGCTGACGACATGCTCTTTGCTCTTACAAACCCCAGGGTTTCCTTGCCTGTGCTCATGGCGGAATTTCGCACCTATGGCCACCTGTCCAATTTGAAAATCAACTTCTCTAAATCCGAGTTGTTGAACATCTCTCTCCCCCCGGTGGACGTGGAATCTCTGTCTTCTGCCTTCCCGTTTCGATGGTGCTCTTCTAAGATGCGGCATTTGGGCGTGTGGTTGACTGTTGACGCTTCCCTTCTGTATACATTCAACTTTCCCCCTCTTCTTGAGGCAATCAGGAAAGATGTTTTGGCTTGGAATTCTCTTTATATTTCGTGGGTGGGACGGATTAACGTTCTCAAAATGAATGTGCTCCCCAGAGTGTTGTACTTATTGCAGGCTTTACCCATTCGGATACCCCGTGGTTTTTTTTCGTCGCTCAGGACGCTGTTTCTCACCTTCATTTGGGCGGGTAAATCCCCGCGGTTGGCGATCTCTTTGCTACAAAAACCCAAGGCTGAGGGTGGTCTGGGTTTACCTTGTCTTCACACCTACTATACTGCTTGCCATCTACTGCGCACATTGGAATGGTGTCACCACCCGCCCCATAAATCGTGGATTGCTCTGGAGGCAGCCGCTGCCTCCGTTCCTATTCGTGTTCTGCCGTGGTTAGATCCGGGTGTTGCTCGGCGTGCGGCTGGGGATAATCCTTTTGTATTGGCTTCCCTCGCGGTTTTGCATGTTGCGCACCGTAAACGCCATTTGACTTCGTATCCCTCGCCTCTAACTCCCATCCGCTATAACCCAGACTTTCCCCCGGGCATGAGTGGGGGGGCCTTTCTATTGCTGCGACCTGGGGAATCTGTGCCGTTGAGTGCTTACATGAGTGGGCGCGCGCTCCGCTCTTTTTCTGCCGTGTTCCAGGGGGTCGCTCCGTCTGCCCTTCAATCCCTCCAATACCTTCAACTGCGGAACTTTGTTAATTCAATCCCACAGAAGCACAACCTCTCGCGACAGTTAACACCTTTTGAGATGCTGCATGGCCGAGATGCTCTTCCGCCGCATGGGATCTCGCTTTTATATGGGATTCTTACTCGGGTGGTGGATGATTCCTTGCCCGCATTCACTGGGAAGTGGGAGCGTGATTTAGGGGTTTCGTTGTCTAAAGCAGACTGGGAAAAAATCTTTCAGTTTACTCATGTATGCTCTATGAATACTAAGACGCAGGAGCTTTCCTACAAGTTTCTCACCATGTGGTACCGTACGCCGGCTCGCCTACATGCTATTTTTCCCGATCACCCGGACGTGTGCTGGCGTTGTGGTCAACCGGGTGGGTCGATTCTGCACATTTGGTGGGAATGTCCCCTTATTATTCCTTTTTGGAGGGAGGTTAGTGCTACCATCCGTCTTCTCACTGATTCCCCGCCGCCTTTTCAGCCTGTGTCTTACCTACTACACCATACCTCTGCCTCGATTGCTACGTACAAAAAATCTGTAGTGCCACACTTACTCAATGAGGCTAAAGCCTTGATTCCCCTGTATTGGAATCAGGTGTCGCCGCCCTCCTTTAGGGAATGGGTGTCGAGGGTGGAGAATACACGGGCCCTTGAGGAGTTGGTGGCAGGGCACATGGGTCGAGAGGCACAACATGGGAAGAAATGGTTCTACTGGTCTCGTTTTGTGGCTGGGGCCCTTCCATGATGGGTGTAGTTTGATTTCTATGTTTTCTGCTGCGCTCTGGGGCACATCTGGAGCCTTACCAAGCCATGTCTCTTGTTATGTTACTACTCTGCTGTGTATTTTCTGCCATGTCCTGTATTTTATTGTTTATTTGTTTTGTTCCTTCTGTACTGTGCCTGGTCCTGCTGCGTCAGGGCCCCCCCCCCTTCTCCCTTTTCTTTTCTGTATACCCCTCCCTTCCCCCTTTATAGACAAAATCAATAAAAATCTTCGATTTATAAAAAAAAAAAAGAACTTGTGTATAATATTCACCCACCAGATTTATTAGGGTAAAACCTAAAAATGTTGTCAAATAAAAAATCTGCCGCCACAATCAGACAACTTGTAAGTGACAAGTTCAGGTCATTGACATTGGTCAGTAAATCTGATCAGTATTCAGCATACCTGGGAAATCTCTGACTCCGGCTACTCCGGATGCAAGTAGAAGGAGCTGCTGCCAGCAGAGGGTCCCGCTGACATTGTGTGGTCTCGCTAACGTTGTGGGGCACATCACATTGTTGTGGAAGTGGATAGAGAGTGGGGTGTGCCATGATGCCACCACTGCGGACTCTGGGTATAACCTGGAGAGTTCCCATGTATGATTGTGGCATTATAGGGGTTAATGTTGCACAATTGCTCACGATCATTGCAGCGATCATGCTGCATAAATAGGCTTGCAAGCACAATTACACACAATCTTTACATCCTAAGGGCATCTTGCTTCACCGTTCATGGATGTACCGATATGTCTATAGGGTAGCAAATGGGTTAATCAGTCGTCGGTCCCGTCAAAAGCCTTCTGCCTGTTCCATGCATTTTTATTAACCTTTACCACTTCTGCTAGGAGGCTGTCCTGGTTATCTACGACTTTCTCAGTAAAGTAAAAATGATCCTGCAGTATGATCCAATCACAGCATTCCCTGTAGGCTTTACCACAAACACAGCTCCCAGTCCCATTCGTTGTCCTTAACTGTAGCTTCCTGTGGAGAATCTACCGCATAACTAGCAATGAAAGAGCATGCCAAAAGACAAATACAGTCTGAATTCCAATTCATTCACAGTCTTTCCCAAATTTGGAGTGCTGTGAAGCTTAGGAATCTTGGATCTTCTGTCTAATTCCAGTTGCAGATTCATCAGTATCGCTCTCTACAACCTAAGAAATAAATAGGATTTCTTAATGTTTCACTATGTGAAGGCCAAGGGGATAACCCACTTATATTTTACATATTATGATGCTACTATTTCCTCCAGTTTATTTGCATCATTCTGTTGTGATGTAGTTAAGGCCGATTATATTATAAACTGCTATTCTATCAAGATCCAGGATATTTTTTTGGAGTATATAAAGGTCAGTATTTTTAGATTTAAAAAGCTCACATTTTTTTCACATATTGTCCAAATCACACTTTAGTGCTTTATGACAGTATAAGCAAAAACATAAAGTGTCCCACTGTTTTCTTTGGCAATGTCTGTTGTAACAAGTGTATCGCCGTGTTCTAAAGCCTAGGAGTAGTGGTGCAGTTTTTTCCGGTGTCACCATACTGACACGCAAACACACTCTTATACCCCCTTACATTGGATGCTCAGTAGGATTACTACATTTCCACCTGCATACACATTGACTGACATAAACACAGATCTCAGCTCCTAGTTGAAGATGATTTCTTATCCTGTAGCTGGAGGTTGCTGGCTGGGGGATCCTGATACATTCATTTCAACCCTTGTGTTACAAGCAGAGAGCAATGTAGCACCTGAGTGTGACAGAACTGAACTACAGAAGCTGCTTCTTACCGGAAGATTCTGTCACATTAGGAAGCTGACTCTACCATAATGAAATCCTTCTTTGTCTCTGCAAGTACCCCTGCAGTAGGAGAGGGGTCCCGCGCACCAAGTGGTCCCATCGGGGCTCCCACATCACCCAGAAGAAGAAGAAGTATTACATTCCTGCTGTGCAGTGCAGACAGATGCATAAATTACACTGCAGCAAGAAAGTAGCAACTGGGGGTCCCTTGCTTTGACCCACTGTTAATCCACCTCTCACCATACACTTATACATACATACATACACACACATTCCCTTAAATCACTAGGCTTACCCCTGACAAATACCATATGCTAATGCTCACACAAATATATATATATATATATAAATATATACGCTAATGCCCATACATATATATATATATATTATTTGTTAGTACAAAAAAAAAACAATTCCCTCTCTCCAATCATCTCTCCAATCAAGCACATATGATCCATATATTCACCGCCAGTGTGTTATCTTATTCAGTTCAAACATCTATGCTTAAAGTGCCCTACCTCTGCCGTTCAACTCATTATACTTTTGGATTTAACCTTTTATGTAAATCTTTATGTATACTTTTATTATTAGCGTGGCTGCCATTTGTATTGCAATTTATGTGTGCAAGGGAAATTGTGCTATTTGCGCATTGAGTATATAAAGCTGATTCACGGAACTGTGGTCAAGAAACCTCCTGGCTTGAAAGCTGTGTTTGAGATATGTCATTAGTAAAACTCCTGTTGGTGTTTCAAATTTGTTTTTTGTGGAAATGTTGGGTTCATATTGATTCTCACCACTTCGTTCCCTGCAACTTCTCTCTCTAACTGAAACCTGGCTAACCTCCTGTAGCCCTGCCTCTGCTGCGCTCTTCTACGATGGCCTCCACCTCACTTACACTCACAGATCCTGGGTATACCCGCCAGACGTTACTTTCTTCTCCACAGGATTTCAATAGACAGCAGGAAAAACTGCTCCCCAGGAACCTAGTGCTTTACTGTCCTGACTTACCTCAATAACAAGACAGAACTTGGTTTCCACTCTCAACATTCTACTGAGACCTCCCCTACTAAAGTTACTAATGACCTACTCACTGGTACATCCAAAGGCAGCTACTCTATGCTAATTTTACTGGACCTTTCCGCTGCTTTCGACACTGTGGACCACCCTCTTCTCCTTCAAACTCTTCCTGATCTTTGTCTCTGTGACACTGCTGTCTCCTGGTTCACCTCCTAGCTTTCTGATCGTACCTTCTGTGTCTTCATCTGCAGTAATGACTCTCAGTCATTGTACCTCAAGGCTCAGTTCTAGGACCCCTTCTGTTCTCCCTATACACTACCTTACTTGTAAACTGATCTCATCCTTTGGCTTTCAATTTCAACTGTATGCTGATGACACCCAGATCTACCTATCGTCTCCCGATCTCTCTGGTTCTGTCTTAGATCTTGTAGGTAACTGCTTTGCATCTGTCTCTACCTGAATGTCTGCACGATTCCTTAAACTCAATCTCTCCAAAACTGAAGTTATCATCCTCCTTCCCTCCAATGCTAACATTCCCTCATTTTTTTCCCTTAATGTTGGTGCAATCATCTCCCTGTCCCCTCATGCTCGCTTCTTTGGTGTCACACTTGACCTTCCACAAGATGCCACCAAGGCTCTTGGCCATGCCCTCATTATGTTCTACCTTATTGTAACCAGGTTTTAGCTAATCTTCCTCTTACCCATGTTGCCCCTCTGCAATTCACCATGAACGCTGCTGCCAGACATACCTTCCTCACCTATCGCTTTACCAACACCCTTCCCGCCAGTCTCTTCACTGGCTGCCTGTAAGCCTCGGGATTCATTTCAAAATCTTGACTCTTATTTTCAAAGCCCTTCATAGTGGTTCCCCGACTTACATCTCATCACTTGTTTCTAAATGCTCTCCTAACCGGTCTCTCCGCTCAACCAATGTTCTCCTTCTATCCTCTCCTCTCATTTCTAGCTCTCTTGCAAGATTTTTAAAAGGGTTTCCTTCTGGGAATCTCTGGCATGCCCTTCTAGTCTTTCCCTCTGCTTGTGTTACTTCAAAAAATCTCTCAAGACCCACTTCTTTAGGGACAGCTACAATCTTACACATCAATGCCTTTCATATTGCTTAGCTCTCCTTTCCTAGTTACTCTTCTGCAATACTTATACTAGTGTGGCTGGTCCATCACTAACAGTGTCACTTTTACCTCTGTCATGCACCCTAACTCTCTCTAGATTGTAAACTCATTTGAACAGGGCCCTCCTCGCCTGTTGTTTCTTTAAGTAAAATTGTTATTTTATATACTACTTGTTATGTCATGTCTACCTATTGTACAGAGCTACAGAATATAATAGTGCTGTATATAAAACAATAAGTCATCATAATATTCATGATGGGACAGCAATATTTTGTGTTCCTGCAAAACAGGTCCAACTAGTGTGAGGCAAATCTGGTTCAAGAGACGCTGTGATTAAGCCTACAACTGGGAAGAAAATTGTGTCAACCTGAAAGGTGCGTATATGAAATTTGCTTCTAATTGTATATGCGTTGGCATGGGTGTTATATATGGGTGAATTATATCTGCTTCATTGGAATCTGCTTGCTATTTGTTTACAGTCTGGTCCCCTACCTGCTTCCTCTGTCTATGCTATGATGGTCAGTAAAAGTGTTTAGAAGACCCCCCCCAAAATATCCTTCAGTACAGTAGAGAGCCTGCTAGTGTAAGCAATGACAAGGACCTCTAATAGCTGGTTTTATCTCTTAATTCTATTTAAAAAAACAAAAGCATTAATAAATTGCAGCTAATATCTTATATTATCTTATATCACTTATATTAAGATTCTGAAAAGGGGTTCTACTTTAGGGATGGGAATCTAGACCTTTTAAGGAGACTTGGGATACCTGTTCCTACCTAGCCTCACGTTAAGGAACCAAGGCTTAAGACTAATATGGGAGATAAAGGTTTATCAGCTACACCAAAAGGTGTATAAAATCCAGCGCATAGGCACACTACGGGGGACGTTCAAAGAGTTTCACAATGTCATACCAACTTTTTAAAGCAAAAAAAGTTATATAACAGAATGCTGTTTCTCTTTGGTGCAATTTATACGTTTCGCAACCAAATTCACCCCAGGGTGAAAACTCTTACACTAACCTGCAAGAGCAGCCGGCATGCCAGACAGAAGTAGTCACATGACACGCTACGACACGACCAATTACTTCTCCCCCCGCCTTTACCATTCTCAACGAAAATATAAAAGTGCGGAAACTTTGCAAATGCCTCTTGTATATTCATTGACAAACATTGGCAGTAGAAGGGGCCATACTGAAAAGCTCAGTGATTTTAAATGTGACATTCTCATGGGATGCCACCTTTGTCACTAGTCAGGTCATGAAATTTCTGCCCTGTAGGATCTGCCCTAGGAGTAACAACAGTGCAGCTACGAAACTGTAGATCACACGCACACTCATAGAGTCGGGGAGCTGACTGCTGTCCTCTGTAGCCTCATTCACTAAAGAGTTCCAAGCTTTCTCTAGAAGCAATATCAGTGTAAAGCATGCTGTCACTAGACTCTAGAGCAGTGGAAATGCTCTCTGGCGTGATAGTGAATCATCCTTCACTTATCTAGAAGTCTGATTGAAGAATCTGGATTTGGTGCATGCCAGGAGAACCCTACATATCAGAATGCATAGTACTGCCTGTAAAGTTTGATGTAGAAGGGATAATGGTCTGGGGCTGTTTTCAGCATTAGGGCTATGTTCCTTTGTTACCGTGAAGTGTAATATTAATACTACAGCATACCAAGACAATTGGATGCTTCCAACTTTGTGGCACCAGTTGGAGTAAGGCCCTTTCCTGTTCCATCATGACTGTGTCCCTGCAAGGGGCAAGGTCCATAAAGATATTTTTGACGAGTATGGAGTGGTGGAACTCATGTGGTCTATACACAGCCCTGACCTTAAGCCCATTGAACACCTTTTTGCTGAAATGAATTGCCAATTGCAAGCCATACCTTCTTGTCCAATTTCAGTACTTTCAATTGGCACAAATTCCAACAGACACATTCAAATCCTTTTGGAAAGCCTTCACAGAAGAATGGAGGTTGTTATAGCTGCAAATGGGAGGGGTGGGGCAACTCTATATTAATGCCCATGGGTTGATGACCACGTGTCCACATACTTTTGGTTTCACTCTCTGGAATGTACGAGTTAAAGAAACTCTGCAACATAAACGATTTACCTATTAAGGCCTCAATAATATATACATTATAATTTAAATGTTAGCTGTGTGTGATATCACCAGCAGCAGTGAAATATATCTTCTGACATCTCAAAAAGCCAAAGAAGGATATATTTTTATTTTGGACCTACAGTTAGAGGCGGTTCTAGGCACAAAAATCCTTTTTTATGACTTTGTGACCTGTTGATATTGATTTATGTAACTCAGCAAAACATCTAGACGAAGAACATATGTTGTTTACACAATGATTTTAAAACACTTTCTGCTGTTTATGTACACAATACTGTGACTTTAAGGACCGTAGAGCATTGTAACACACTCATACTCAGTAAACATTCTGAACTCCTAGAAAAGAGGGGCTTTGGGGACTCTTAAAGAAGAAACCTTACTTCAATTGAGACACTGTGAAGATATGATGACATGCACGTGTCCTTTGTCTTAGAACAATAATTTGTAATTCACCTTGTTTGTGTGCCATATGGATTTTGGACTGCTATATTACTGGGCAATATTTACCCGTAGGACTAGAAATTGCCGATTGTCTTCTGGGGAATAACCGTTACTCATAAGCAAAAAACATTTTCCGGAATAGAAATTAAACTCAGTGACTGTGGAACTAGTCACTTGAAACACAGCCAACTGCTTATCTGTCCTGACAATGTTTTTAATGTCTAACCAGAGATTTCATCCTTTCCAGTTAGGACTGCAGAAGAGTACACAGAATTGGGAGTTAATTTTGTCCATCTTTCCACATGGCAGAATCTGGTTGTAAAATACGTCAGTGGTTCTAGATTCAGTGGCTGTAGTCTAGAGTGTAATCTGGCACAATTGTATTTGTAGACTCTTTTATCTGTGCTGTAACCCTTCTGCCACAATGGACCCCTTAATATAATTGTTTCTAGATTGTAAAATCCTAAACTTTTGTTTGCATAAATCCAGGTTGTTATGTGATGCTCGGCCGTTATGCCCATTTTAGAGTACTGCAAACTATTATGGTGCTATAAAAACAGTAACAATTAGTAATATTAATAATAAAGTAAATTATAAAGTGAACAAAAGTAAAAAAGCAAGCCCCTGCCCTGTAGTCTGCATTCATTTAAGCCTAGATTTATCAGCTGATGTTATAATAATGTGTAATGTTATGTGACCTGTTTCTATATATTTTCCATAGGGGCTGAGTCACCAGTCATCTACAGCTTTGTAAATCCCATAGCGCAGAGGATTATGTCCCCCAGGGCAGACGTAATGACACTTTTGTCCTCCAGGTGGCGCTCTGATCTGAATCCACCTAGCCAGCTGGATCCAGCACCAGGCTCCGCAATTCTCATGCAGATGGCAATATTTATATTCATGAACTGGGCTGAGTTTTCAGAAGAGGGTGTGCTGGGTCTGCGTAAGCGGAGAGGAATGTCTCTTGAGCTCTCGTTTACTTGTACAAACTTTTGCAGACCAACAACCAAGAGCTGCTCATCACCAATGCAGGTACCAGGTAAGAATGCCGTTGCCCCTTAATTAGGTGGCTTAGGGGGTTAGCATTTACTATCAAAGTGCTTATATAGTTCTGTTGCATCAGAGTTGTATAGCTTTGCGTCATCAAAGTGCAACAATATGTCACACAGTGTATTAAAGTCATGTTTAACGATGGTTCCTAATCTGTGTGATCCCATTTGTCTTTGGGTTTGGATCTGTGCATGTTGTGTATAAGAATCTGTGAGTCTGCACGTGTGTTTTAAGTGAATCGCAGATGTACATTTCTTTGTCCAGATGTGAAAGTGCATCAGTATGTTTCCTTTTCACAAATCAGTGTCAATGAGTAACAGTGGCGAGTGTATAAAGTGTGTGTCTTTGTATCCGTGTTGTTGCGACTGTGTATACATGTTAGTGTCTCTGGGTGTGGGATCGGGTGTGTCTCTGTGCCTGTCACAGTTTCTGCTTGGCATGTGATACTTATTGCTCAATTCTTGGCTCTCCTAGTTATTTCCCTTGAGGATTTCTTTGTACTTTGGAACATTCTATCAAGCACAAATCATGACACACACAAAAGAAACGCACACCCTGTACACAGGAGACGGGGAGACATGCCACCCCTGTAACACACACTAACATTTTAAACACAGGAACATACAAACCTTGTGACCTCTCACACTGAATACAAAGATACAAACACATACATGTATACATACCTACATACCCACAACATCAACTGCTGGGGCAGAATGAGTTAATAACTGTTGGGAAAACAATTTTTTCCAGATGTTTGCTGATAGTTTTTTAATGTTTGTGTAATGTCATGTCCCATTTAAGAACTATGTGAGAATGAATGAGCTCAGACTAATAGAATGCAGCAAAATGAAAAGCCAGGACAAAATGATATGCCATGAAAATAAAGGTTGAACCTGAACTATAGATAAGTCATGCAAAAAATGGGGCAAGCTGAAAAAACTTTTATAAATGTGAAACAAGCCCATTTTGGATGTATTTGTAAATGTCTTAAACTGTAAAGTATGGCATTCATTCTGGCCATGACTTGTACCGGATATGTTTTGGTCAATGACGTCTTATTAAATGGTGCCAGTAGATTCCATATGGTCATTTGGTGTAAATAGCTGTGCTTGCTAGAGTTTGCAATCTAAAGGGTAAGCGGAACCTAAGGCAGCAGGGGTAATTAAGAGGGGAGGTGGTATTGGATCAATGACAAGATCGGTATACTGAAGAAGAGGCATGAAAGGTCCAAATAAAAGAGGGTTTTAGGAGCCAAGACAGAGAAATAAATTCGGTGGTATCTTGCGTAAAAAGGCAGGAGATTAGAGAAATATTACATAAGTGAATGTGGCAAGACATGGAAGTAGAATATGATAAATGCAGGAGAGAGTAGAGACATGTTCAACAGAAACGAGGTGCTTGAGAAAAAGGATGGACGCTTGAGTTACTTACAGGCATTTGTTTTAGAGATAGATGGGGAAATACAATAAGATAAGTTGAGGTAGTGGTAGGACATCCACAAGGATACAGCAAAACAGCAGTTGATGGCTCTTGATGGTTGATGGCTTTCAGTGGATTTAAAACAAGAATGCTCTTGTATTGATGATGCTTGAGGTTCATGAATTAGCAAAGAAACATTTCCTGTTAATGTGTCTATCAAAGTTCTTCTGTGATCCAACCTTTTCTTCTTTCTATCCCAGCATAAAATCCATCCATTTTCAACAGGATCATGGCGTCGCCACAAGGTGAAGTGCTCGGGCAGCCTAGTGATCTGGGTCAGGACAAAGCAGGTATGATATGAGCTGAACAGTGTTCCATAGGGTTGACAGAACAATAGGTTGTAATTGTGGAAAGGGGCAAACCACAAAAATATTTTAGAAAGGTATGAAAACTGCATGTGGAAGTCAATGATATCACGCTGAGCAAAATGATAACCCTGGAAACAATTTATTATGTCTTTCTTATTTAAACCAAGAATGGTTACCACCATAAAAAAGTCTATCGCACTGTAGCCAATTGTACAATGTAGCAATCAATTCAGTGTTTCAAAAGAGCCACCCACTAAACCCTGGGGTGATCAAACCACTCCTTTGAAGGAGTCTTTTGGTGAATTATATTTTTTGAAATTATATCTTTGATGTGGTACTTCTTGCTTCTGCTGATTCATCAATAAGTTGAAATGACTTATTTTTTGTATGAATATAATGGAACAATGTGGCGTGGTCTATGTTACATTTTTCACGTGTTAAAAATAATTTGGATGATGTAATAATCCCCAACTAGTCATCATAATAGCATAAGAAAAATACTGCATTTTCATTTGCAACGTATGGTATCTTAAAATAATTCCACTGGGTTAATGTAACTTTTTTTTTAATGTACATTTGGTATGTAATATTTGTTAAAGGTCCTAGAAGGGGGGAGGAGCGTGAATTTTAGCTGAATGGGGTAATGGTGTAAGGTGCTTTTCCTGAAAGGTGTTGTACTCAAGACTTGACCCGCTTTAACTGTGCTCAGCAAGCTCTAGGGGATTATAGGAAAATATTATTCCAAGAGATTTAGTACGAATTAGCTCATGCGCCAGACCTCCATAATAAACGAAGCACACCAAAATACCGTGGAGATGTTTTCTGTTTCTGTGGCCAACAACTTGTTGGATACAGCAGCCAAAGGCTGTAGCCCAGAAACAGCTGGAGAAAAGTCTGTAGTCTACCCTATGCACAAATTATGTCTATTATTGGGGGGGGGGGTCTGTGTGTTTTAGGTGCACACAATTAAATGGTTTAGGCCTGATTCATTTTAGAGAAAATAAGTTACTTAATGCCTATTTTGGCATCTGCTCAAGTAAATTACATTGTGTCTTTATGTTACACAATTAGATAAAATGCTCCCAAAGGTAAACAGGATTTCATCACACGGTTTTTGAAAGCTAGAAGGGAGTGCCTTTGGAAAATTTACAGTCACGACATAAAGACTGAAGACAGATATAAACGTGATTACAGTTAAGAGATGGCGGCAGATGCAACAGAGGAGTTAAAGGAGAACTCCATGCCTGTTTTCATTTTAAATTCATACCATGGGCCGCAGCGCATTTTACTGCATACTTTTACCGGCATTCTTAAGTTATTGAAGTAAGACCTCTGCTCTACTGAAAGCCAGGAGCATACACTGAGGTATGAGCATACCGAGCTCCAATGAAATGAGAGTAACAGCAGCCAATCACGTGTATGCTATCCGAACACCGATGTATTGCTAGAAGGTATATGATTGGCTGCTGCTTTACTTTACCTTTGCTACTGAGCAAAGTAAAAAGGGTTCACACTAATGATTCCTGGTTTCTGAGACTGAGGGGGAATAAAATGTGCAAGAAGTAATCATGCAAATGTTTTTTTTGGTAATGTCACAGTATTTTATGTTATGTATAGAATTAAGAAATTAACCCCTTAAGGACAATGAGGGGGTCCCTAAACCCGTTGAAAACAATGCATGTTGTCATTAAGGGGTTAAGAAAGAAGAAGACTATTTACAATGAAAAAACATACAGAAAGGAAACGCATGATAATAAAAGTTGTCATGAAGCGGCAGAACTAAGCTGTAGATAATCAGCCAGACATTACCAAAGCATAGCCGTGGCAAACTTTTTCCAAAAACATTATATGATATTTACAAACGTGCAAATCGAATCTAGTAAATATAGCATTCATTCTGGCCCTGATTTCCACCAAAAAGCCTTTGGTAAATAGTGCCCTATGATTTTCCAGTGCCAAAAGATTTCATATGGTAATTTGGTGCAAAGGGCTCTGCATGCTAGAGCTTGCAAAGGTGATATCACGATAACCCACGATAAAGGTCCATAAAATGCCCTGTACTTTACCCCAAGAACAATCTCTTTAGACCAATCTAGACTCCAATCGCACATGGTAATACTAATTCACTAATCTGTTGTTTGGGAGGGCATGCAGCTTCAAATTGTGCAAGTGCAGTGTCAAGTTATATGTTCTTGCCTGAAACGCACACAGATTACACCCATCCCCCGCAATTTCTTTACAAAGAATAAATATAATGAAATGAATAAATAAGGGAGACAAAAAAGCAGACGTCCCCAGGACCCCTGCAAACCAAGGGGGCAGTGACTGGGGAGTAAATCTGGTATATATTGCAGAGAGCAAAGGATGGGGGTGAATGTAGTTAAAATGCAACAAAATAATATTCAGAAACTGACTAGGTAAGGCTAGTTGAACCATCATCAGCCACATCCCTTTACTCCCGAATGTAAGCTTTTAAACAAAATAACTCCCAAACAATTATACTGATAAACAGAAATCACATGCGATAGGTAGTTTTAAAAATGACTTATTTGTGGTTTTATACTATTTTGTTGTTTTAGTTGCCATGAAGAGTGTTTATATTTGTATTTCACAACCAGTGCCTGGCACATTCTCTGATTAGGGCATAGTCACCTGCTGATACATGGGACTTAGTTAGGGCTGTTATTTTCTCATGTGCTTTAGAACAGGTTGGTGGAGAAATAGCTGCATGAAAACAAGTAGAACAAGCTTTGTCAAATAGCCTAAGAAGAACCCTAAGGAGAGTTAACAGAAGTTGATCTCTTCTGCAATAAGATATACCAGGGACATTACAAGTCATGTAGGACCATGTTTTATTGTTTACATTCAGAAACAAAAAAATATATAAGGAGCAGTGCAACCCTGTAAAATACCGTATTTGCCTGATTATAAGACAAGGTTTTTTCCAGAGCAAGTGCTCTGAAAAATACCCCTCATCTTATAATCGGGGTTGTCTTATAATCAGACCTCAACTAGGTCTGACTATGAGGCTAAGATCCAGATCCCCCGCACCGATGCAGGGGACCTGGATCATCCTTTCTCCCCCCCCCCAATTTACCGGTACTTTTGAGTCCCCGGTGCTTAGTCCGGGCAGCGTGTAGAGCTCTACGCGATTCGCGCAGACCTTCCCCGGCTGTCAGAGATCAGAGTTCCCCGTGATCTCTGACAGCCGGGGAAGGTCTGCACTATGGACGCAGACAACCCCCGCTGCTAACCGCACCTCCTCCTGGCTGCAGCGGAAGTTGTCTACGCAAATCGCGTAGAGCTCTACACGCTGCCCGGACTACGCTGCCCGGGGACTCAGAAGCACCGGTAAGTTTGGAGGAGGGAGGGGGAGGGAGTGTTAAATGGGGGCATAAGGCATTTCTGGAGGCAGAGTGCTCTGTGAATTGCCTTTTAACCCCCTTTATGCCACTCTGCCTCCAGAAATGCCTTTTAACCCTCTGTATGCCACTCTGCCTCCTGAAATGCCTTATACCTCCCTGTATGCCACTCTGCCCCATAATATGCCTTTTAACCCCCTAAATGCCAGAGTGGCATATAGGGGTATAAGGCAATTCTGGGGTCAAAAGGCATATCATGGGGCACAGTGGCATTTAGAGGGTTAAAAGGCATATCATGGGGGTATAAGGCATTTCTGGGACAGAGTGACAAGCCAGGAGGCAGAGTTACAAGCCAGGGAGCAGATGTGCATAACTGGGGGACAGGTTGAAAAAAAAAAAGGAAATAATTAAAAACTAAATATTTTTCTCAATCATAGCTTTTATTTAAAAAAAATGTTCACATAGGTTACATGAATTAACATTTACTGGTAAAACTTCTTTCCTATAGGGTCGTCTTATATTCGGGCTTTTTCTTTTTTTCATAAATTAATATTCGGATTTGGAGGGGTCGTCTTATAATCAGGCAAATACGATATACAGAGTGAAATATTAGAATTTAAAGGGGAACCATCTTTATGAATATTATCAGATTAAAAATACATTTTCAAAAATATTTTTCTGTTTTCTTTTTTAAAACAGTTTTTGCTTAATAGAACATTTTTAGCTGTGTTATCTTAGCCTATTCTACTAGGCAAACTGCCTGACTTCTCATTATACTGACTGGTAAACAATACACAGCCGGACACTCTGACTAATTAAAGGTTATGTAGGAAGCCACTAGAAACATCTCAGTGTGGTGATTGGGCATGGAAAGTCAACCAAATTATCACAACTGTGATAGCAATGGCAGCAGTCAGGTCTGCATATAACCAAAAAATTTGGAACAAAAGTGAGATTAAACAAGGTTTTGGCAATTCTAACCTGCATTACTGTAAACAACACTGTATTTCCCCTTATAACAAAAGTCATATATACAGGGTATACTGCATACCCTTCTGTTCTGGAGGTCCCTATGACATTGGGGGCAACCATAAGTAGATCCAGCTTTCAAAATGTCTCAGCATTTAACAAATATATATGTCTAAGGTGCTCTTAATGATCCATGTTTAATATTCTTTTCAGGAGCTCCATATTCAAAACCACCACTGAAGCCTAAACCCGTTCTTCCACCACATCTCAGGAGCTCACATGCCCA
The DNA here is from genome assembly GCF_027358695.1 of Spea bombifrons. Lineage (NCBI taxonomy): Eukaryota > Metazoa > Chordata > Amphibia > Anura > Pelobatidae > Spea > Spea bombifrons. The sequence goes on along the minus strand of NC_071097.1, from coordinate 15,270,155 downwards.
TGGGAATCAGAATCCTTGTACAAAAAACATCTCAACATCAGACTCTTGTCCCACCTCTCCTCCACCTGACCTCCCTTCAGCTGTAAAGCTTACCCAGCTCACTGGACCCCTGCCCTATGGAAGTAGGCGCCCCTCCTTTAAAAGATGGGCTTCTGGTGGGGAAAAGATGTCAAATCCGGATGGTAGTCCCTTGTCACCGGTAGAAAGTCCTGTTCTCGATGTATCATCCAAAGCTGCTGTACACCCTGTATCCGCTCTTCCAAAGCCTTTTAAACCTGGCACATCATGGAAGGGACATAGTCCGTTCTTACTTACATCACGAGGATGGGGGGAGCAAAGATGGCAGCATGGAAGAGATTTCCCTGAAAGGTGAGTTTTGTAGATTAGATTTCATTTTGTGACAGAATGGGAATAGAGCGTTGTCAGTGGGTGGGAGGTGAGGTATAGAGACATTGGCTACATACAGTAATGTTTTAGCACTGTGCTGATCCCAGTAAAATAATGTGATGGGGGTACGTGTCTCTCTAATTTTCCCAACAGAATATCACAGGGAAAATAGGTGCCCTTCCCACATTGTAGTTAACTGCCGTAATATTTCCTCAACTGTAACTCATAGATTAGTGAATCTGCAAGTTGTTTGTTAGCAAGTGAAGGCATGCAACTGGAGTCAAGTCTATTCTTGACTCAACTGATCGCTGGACTTCTTAGTCAATAGATTTCCTTAATTTATAGCCCAACCTACTTCAACATATTATAGGGTTTAAGTCCATACCTGCTCTTACCCTAATTTTGGGGCAAACACTTTCTTGCGCCACCCATTCATGGTCATGAATAGCCCATATTCTATCTATCCTCCACCCAGCACAAAAGAGTAAAAAAAAACGATTGTTTTTAAGATAAAATCTATACCTTTTTCTGTTTCCAGACACATCTTATTACTACGCCTCATTGTATTTTCTTTTTTAATAAATATTCCTACCTGACATTCATATGGATCATCTGCGCTATTGCCTGTGTTTTATGTGCCTTTTATTTCTTAATACCTCACCCTCTACCCTTTCTTCATCTCTTTCTTTTTCTCTCTCCCTGTTTTTTTGCACATCTCTGTATTTAATATATTTGTTTATTTTGGATTCTGTCAGTGATTTTGCATCCAAGAGGCACAGTTCCACCTTAGAGAGTAAAGAAGAAACACATGAGAACAAAATGAAAGATCAAGCACAAGAAAAGGCAGTATCTGTGACATGTGACAGCAATAAAGAAAACCTATACAATAATTCAGCTGCAAATAAAAGGGATGTTAAACCAAGTACAGCAGAGCTCAATACAAGTTTAGAGGAAGTTCCTGAAAATGTTGACAAAGTAGCTGTGTCCTGTTCTGAATCACCTTCGACAAGCAGAATCCCAAAACCTGTTAAAGATACTGATGAAACTCAAGAAACCAATAAAGTTTCTTTGCCAGAAGCAAGGCTTTCAACAGGAGAGGTTTCTGGCAATCTTGGGTGTACAATGACCACTGCGGAGAATACAGGACCTGAACCAGGTAGAGTCAGTGGACTCTCTTTAGTGTCTGATAGTTCAAAAGGTACCAAAGTCCATCTTACAGACACGCAGACTGAGTCCCCAAAATCAGACAATCTTCTTGTCAGTGCCTTATGTCCTAGCATCGGTACAATAAGTAACCAGGGGAGCTTAGCTAAGCCTTCTGAGAAACCTTCTGAGGTTTCTAAAACAGTCAGTCTGGAGTGCCAGGAATATGGTGATAAGCAAGCTTCGGAATTGCATCAAAGACTTGGACACAGTTTAACTGATAAAGTTCTACAGTCACCAAAGGTCTCCACAAAAGTATCTGAGCCAACACTTGCTCGAACAGCAGGCGTGGACCAACAGGAGCAGCCAGACAGACACGGGCTATTTGAGCTAAACCAAGAGGAAAAATATTCACTTCCAGTGCAAAGCCCAAAGGGTGGTAATGTGCCTTTAGCGAGTCATCTGCATTATGGCAGCAGTGATAGTCCTGAGCAGTACTTACAGGACAGGGATGTGGCTAGTGAGCAGTACATTCACAATAAACCTGTGGAGTGGCACAGCCACAACAAGGACAATGCAGATATGGAACAGATACAACACAACAGACCCATAAAGGAAACTGAAGGGGTGCAGTATTTACCTCCACCTACCAAAGATCACATGATCACTCATGATATTCATACTATCCAGTTTGATAATCCAGACCTGAGTAATGTTACAAGTGATTTAAAAGTAGAAGAGCATGGAGTATTAGACAATACAAATGTGTCAGTTTTTAAAGACTGTCAACAAAACAAAGAGCACATTATAACTGAAACCTCACTGTTGGAGGAGGAGCCTGGCACTGGATACACCAAATGTGATCTGGAGGTAAGTTTTTAAAAACTTACATGGTCTTTTATTAAAAAAGACTGTAATCCTCATGCAATATTGCATGATCCACCATGTGTTACAGGGTCACCATACCCAAGGCTGGGTACCCCTGTTTGAGGGCTGAGGAATCACCAGTCAGTACCCTCATACGGAGCTCCTGCTATCCAGGGAGCAGTCAGACCACAATTCTTTCAGTAAAACAACAACTTCTTTTATTACAAACACACAGAACTTATATAGAGCCATAATTCTATTAACATTCCTTTAACAGGTCTCAATGTACACCGAACCCAACCCCAAATCCCATCAGCTCGGGGAATGGATAAGGTGAGGGGATTAAGGGATAGAAAGGGTTTCCCCCGCCTGTGTTATGCCCCCTTTAGTGAGGCTGCAGTCTGGGCAAACAGGGCTGTGCTGGCCGAGTAAGAGCTCCAGCCAGGTTACATGATTGTCCCTTTGAAGGGCTGGAGCTGCAGCCACATTCAGTCCGGCTATAACTTAAAAACTCAGAAACAGGACACAGACGCGCTCCATGACCCGGCTAAACCGCACTCGAATCCCCAACAAAGACCTCCAAAAACACTCTCACACAACGAAACACTTTGTGCAAACTACCCCCAGACAACCAGATGGTCTGGGGTAACTCCAGTTAACCTGGCTCTGTCACGTCGTGCATTGCATAATTTTAAGGCCAATTACTGTGTTGAGGATATCAGGCCCAGTGGTTATGTTCATTCACTACAGAGTGATGTTCTTATGTGCTGTATGTAGTTATTGGTATGTATTTGGGAGAAGCTGTACTTATATTCATAACAAGACGTAACAGAGAGACATACAGTATGTGTAAATAAAAACATATGCAGAGCTAACTCATAGGCAGAGCTGAGAACTTTCTAAATAAATTGACAATGGGACTCTTGAAATGTTAACCTTTGAAAAGCCCAATGTGAAGATTCTACGTAGTGACGCCAAATGTGCTTCCCAAATGACTCTAACACTGGTCCTCGTGGAAGCATTTATCTGTCATTATTTAAAGAGACACATGATTAAGTCACCTAAATTCAAAGGATACCAACCATAACATTTAGTAGTAAAAGCATTAATTGGCAGTCTTAGATATGATCACAGGAGTGTCGCATAGGAAGGAGCCAGCTCCAGACTGTGTGACCCTGAGAATCTGCCCCTTCACCATGAGATTGGGGCAAAAACCCTGAGACTTGGAAACCCTGAGACTTGGAAGCTATACCAGTTATATATCACTGCATACTTATCGGTCGGTGCACCAGAATTTAACTTATTTAACTGGATTTTGATTCAAAAGCTATTTGGTTGCACTGTGATATTGCTAATATACATATGGCGCCTGAGATTTACTAATATGTGAGTTGTTTGTGAGGGCATGTGAGTGCCAAGTGAGTGTCACCAAGTCGGACGCATAGTAATGCTTCTCATTGAAATGTGTATGCATGTACAGGATTTTTATTAAATCCGGGAAAATATTCTCACATTCAAAATTGATATTGTAAACATTAGAAGTAACCAAATTATGCTTCTGGGTGTTTTGAACAAAAAAATGGGTTCTGTATCCCATTTCTAAATTACACAGAATGTTTAGTTTGTGATAAATGTCACAATAAGTTTTTTGCCAGTATTGGTTCATTGATTACATAGTTAAAATGCTTTGATAGTTAAGTATTAATTATTAACAGACCAAATATTTGGAATCTTTCCTGGATTTAGCTAATAATTCAAATACTCTGGGGCATAGCAAAGCACGGTTACCACCATGCCAGCTGCACATGCAGACAACCTCATATTTTACGTTACTAAGCCACACGTTAAACTGCCAATACATTTTGGAAGGCTCCAGGTACTTTGTGAGTTATCCAACTTAAAACCTATTAAGGAATAATATTTAGGAAATAATTTCATCCAATAACACCATAACTAAGGGTCAACATTGCATTGTGAAGGACAAACAGCGTCAGATAAACTTAACTGCATTCTGTGAAGAGGAAAACAAAGGTATAGATCAGGGTCTTTCATTGGATGTGATTCATTGTGATTTTGCAAAAGCCTTTTATAAGGTTCTCATAAAAGGTTACAAATTAAAATTGTTATACAGACTTAGGCGATATTTGCACAAACTGGCTTAAATGCAGAGTTTAGAGAATTGTTGTTAATAGAAAAGTATTCAGCTTGACGTAACTGGGAATTGGGGTATCTCAGGGCAGTGATGTATTCAGGCCTGGGCTGACTAGGCTGACTAGGTGTGGCAGGTCCAGGGGGCGGCAATCTCCTTATGCCAAATCAGACACAGTATCCTGCTGCTCCATGGGCCGGTTACAGGGGAGATTTGATCAAGATTTATATTCAATGTCAACTGCTGTCAGAGCCAATAAGAAATTTTCATGTCTAAAAAAACAGGATTGACGGCTAGAAAAGGTGCATACATACAGGAATAATACCAGCCACTTTCTGATGACCCATCCATTAACAGCAATTTCCCGCCTCAAGGCAAGTTCTCTCTGGCTCCGTTGAGGAGGCAGGGTTAAGCAGCCAAAGATTACATTGCGTGGCCTCTTGGTAGTAACGTGGCATCTAGTCCTGCGTGCTAGGACAGGCTGAGACTTCACAATGGGAAGTAGTAGACGTGCAAACATTTTTGGACAATTTGTTTTTGGGTAACGAGTTTCCTTCAATGGCCATTCGGTTTGGTGAAAACTCCCGGTCCCCACATTCAGTCTCACTCTCTCATACCCTCTAAATGTTTCCCTACCTTCTTTGCTGACCACTTCCGCTTCTAATAACCACTTTCGCATCTTCTTCTTCATCATCTTCCAGTTTTTTCTTCATCTGCATCTCTGCAGACATAACCTGACAGGAATTTCTGCCAACATTGTGGTGCTTGTGGTGACGTTCTCCCTGATCCTCCAATCAGGGGAGAGGTAGTCATTGAAAGCTCCATCATTTTGCCCTCGCTTGAACTCAGGGTAATATGGCGGCACACCCAGTGAAGTCCTCTCCCTGATCCTCCATTCTGGGTTATGTTAGTCTGATGACTAACATAAGGTTAGTTTGTGGGTTTATTTGTTTTTGCTTATGTGTGTGTGATGCAAAATATCAAGGTCATACAACAATGTCCTAGCATTGTTGCAACTGTTTTTTGAGGAGGAAAATCTAATTCTATGGTGGCTGTATTGCTTACCATTGAGTGACACTGCATTACTTTTAACCCACTAGGATACTCCTCTGCCATTTACATCTCTTGGACACCCTTAATAAAGAGTCTGTGTGGTGGGATGGGTGCCCAGGACCCCACAATATACAAAAACACATCCCACATGCATGCACCCTGTGAATGATGTATGGAAAACAAGGACTTTTATGCACAGTTTTTTACTCTTGTATCTATAATGCATTTCTATTTCTTCTGCATAGACATAATTGTCTAATATCTGAATGTAAGACATGTTTTACAAATGTTGTTCTCAATAAAATTCCATTTTTTTCACAGACAACCACTGTTACTAATATTTCCCAAAGGGACATTAGTCCAGTGACCGAGAAACACACTGATAGCAAGACAGATGAGGACCTAGAAGAAAAGCCTGAAGACAACAACTTTGACACCAAAAGTAAAGACAATGTGGAAGAAATGCATACTCTGCTTCGACTTCCAGAACAATACAGCGAATATTATGAAAATGTGACTCCAACATCTTTTGCCTCATATGAGACAACATGTTCTAGAAATAATGTGGACCAGATGATCAATGAAAAGGCGGGGAAACAGGTGGAACATGAAGGTGACTTAGATAAACTTACTTGTGAAGGAGATATGAGATTGTGCGAAGATAAGGAAAGATTGGATCTAAATTGGGCAGACAACAAGGTTACTGATCATACATTGAAGCCACATCAAACACAACCTTCTGCATATGGAATACAACCCCCCAAAGAGCAGCATGAGAACTGTGCAGATGTACAGCAGGGGATACATATGGAGGAACAGACTGAATGTGTTATGCCATGCATTTGGGACAACACAGAGAAAGAATATTCTGTTAATGATAAAACCGTGGATGTTAGTAAAACATACCTCACTTATATTCCTGAGAAAGTGAATGAAGGTTTCACAGAAATGCAACTTGACCAAACAGAAAAAAACAATGTGAGTGAAGCTTTTAGACAGCCAGCTGAAAATGAGTATGGTAAGCAGAATGAAGAATGCATGGCCTCTACAACAGCAGAGGAGACGGCAGAAATTGTAGAACCTGAATCACAATTAAGGTGTGTATATTTATATATATTATTTCTCTTTAGGCTCTCTAATTCCTTCCTCTGGTTCAGTTGCACTAATCAACAGTACATTGACATCTAGAACAAGAGGGCAATTTTCTCCATCTTGACATGTGTCTTTTAGAATCAAATATTATTATTGGTATTATTATTTATTTGATTTATGTTTTAATATAGCATCAACAAGTTACGCAGTGCTTCTTAAAATACATATATTCAAAGACTACAACAGAATGATACATTAGGTAAATAGGGCCCTCCTTGCAATCTAGATATAAATGTATAAGGGTCGCACATTATTTTTTTACAACACAGGATCTTTTCTTGCTCCAGTCTGTCCAAAGAGCAGGCTAATTTATTACCAAAGGGGTAAAGAAGAGCGTGTGTGATAGCTGTGGATAAAAGGCCAACTCTCAAATTCACTAATGCATTAATACTTGCAAAAAAAAACTAGTATACTTTCACATGCAGGAGATGTGAGTATATGCATGGATCCAAGCTTAAAAAATCGTGCAACTCATAAATCCACTAATGCGAAGGTTGCCTGATAATTTAGAAGTGAGTTGGACCTTTAGTTACGCTGTGTCTCGCTCATGCCTCATCCTATTTCCAGCGGGATGGGAGGTATAACATATAAAAGGTGTGCCCCTCACAATCTACACACGACTGTGAGGTGCTAAAATGGCTGCTGGCTGCAGAAGTCTTCTTATATGATATTGCGCACCAGCAGCCCCCAGTGTTTGAAGCCTGTATTGCAGCTCCTTTGGCCTTAATAGACTCCATAGACTTCAATGGGTCCCATATTTCCTGTTCAATTAGCTAGCCATTGTCAAGAAAAAAAAATAGCAATGAAGTTTGTGTTTTTGGAAATTTTCATAGACGTAAAAGACAAAGAGCACAGAACTATAATTATCCTGCGATAATAATTAAGACATAATATAAAGATTATTATACACCTTTGCGTACAGATCACAATTACCGTGGAAGTTGTCATTTTCAAAAAGGCATGTATTTAAATACAATTTAGAAATGTTATTAACACTGATACCCTCTTAATAAGAAATGCTTTCCGAGGTGGTCCATATCTGAATTAATTTATAAAATGCTTTTTTTAAGCGGGTTCTATAACCTGATGTCACATTGTAGCACATCCAAATAAATTTGAAGCTTTTTTTCTCCATTTAGTGGGATGTATCTAAACACAGTCAGAGTGTCTTGATTGTCAGACTGAAATGGTTATGTACTTTTGATACCTATAAAACTGATTATACGTTGTTGTTTTTTTCCTTTAACACTAATCCTATTAGATCAAAAAGCAAAGACGAAAATGTTATGCTTCCCTCTTTCCATACAATGGATTATCATACCGACCACATTGGTCAGATAGAGGAGAGTTCAAACAATGAATTTGTCGATACAAAGACACCAGATTATGTCAATGCCAAACCAGAGGGTCCACAGCAAATACATATGGAGATAAAAACGCCAGTGCAGCACCAGCACAGAGAGGCAAAAGCTGAGGAGGTGCCGTATAAGCCTTCTCGCCCAGAGGAGTTACTGCACCAGTTTATTGAATCAGAAGAGCTACATTATAAGGAGTCCAGGCACCAGTCTGCTTCACCACAAAAGATGCATCATGTAGGCCCTGAATCAGAGAGCCCAGAAAATATATACAGTGATGTAAAGCAGTCACCACCTTCTGATGAATCAGAGGAAACAAAAAACAAATATGACAAAATGATGGAGCCCACACATTTCGATAAAGAGAAGAAAATATGTCATGTATCGGAACCTTCACATTATGAACATAGTGAGGAAACTGATACTGTAGATGCTGAATCTGAAGAAAAACAACATAAATTTATAGAATCTGAGAAGCTGCATGAAAGCCATATTGAGAAATGGGAGCTCAACAATACAGAAACCCAATTAAGCCCATCTGAAGAAAAAGAAACAGAGTTATACAAGTTACAGTCAAAGGATAATGAATTTGAGGAACCAAATGCATACACTGAATCAGGTGAACGACAGAATAGATATTCCCAATCACAGGAAGTGCCGCCGTATAATAACCAGTCAGAAAACTTACACCATAATGGTCTCATATTATATAACTTAAAGCATGGTGACGCGCAATCACAGGAACTACATCAAGATGATATCCTATCCCCAAAAAATCAATATAGTGATATCCAAACACACAAAGTCGAATGCAGAGATTACCAACCGCAAGAAGGTGAACGTAAAGATTACAAATCAGAGGAAGTGGGGCACAAAGATATCTTGCAATCTCAGGAAGTGGAGCATAAAGGTGCCCTCCAGTCACAGGAAGTGGAGCACCGAGATGACCTGCAGGTAAAAGAAGTGGAGCAAAGAGATGCCCCAGAATCCCAGGAAATGGAACGTACAGATGTCATACAATCACAGCATGTAGATCATAACCAAGTGGAAAAACTATCAGACCCTGAAAATGAGTTACAACACAAAGATAGTTCCATAGATGAACCAGACCAAACAGAGTCAGGGGAACCACAACTTCGCATTATTAAATCACAAGAAACATCGCACAAAGAGACTGAATCAGACGACACACAATATGTGACACAGTCCTCAGACCCAGAAAAGAGAAATTCCCAATTAAAGGAATCTCCACCAGATGATTTTGAATTTTTAGAGGTTTGTGACACAGTTTCTATAATTTAGATGTATTGGTCTTAATCCCTGTGAGTCATCCATAATCCAGATTAATGATTAAAAAAAACAAATGAACATCAAAACCATACTTACTAGTAAGAGATTCAAAGGGCACATAGTCAACTAGTGATAACCCCTCACCCATGCCTACACCTCTAGGATCTGTAAATGTGAAACTCTTCACAATATTTTTTTAAAATTTTTATTTAAAATTACCACGTAGCCCCAGTAAGCAAAAAGGAAACCTCCAAGTGGCCAGTTGAGATCAAGGTAGTTGACCAATTACGGTCAATGAAAATGTCTAGATCACTTCATATTAACTGAAACAGATACAAGACAAATACAATGTTTACATACATGTTTTACACCATACACATTATCATAATATTTGTAAATTATATATATATATATATATATATATATATATATATAATTTTACTGATTTAAATCTAAAAATAATAACTGCAAAAAAATGACATCTGAATAAGTAGAAAAGGGGACATCACACAGTGCAAGTAGTGGTGCCTATAAATTTAGATTGGAAAGTCAATATTCAGAAATAATATGTTTTCACGTTTATGTAGGGTTAGCCTGGAATTAATTTATTTAAAAAATATTCTTTTAAATTGGAGATTAATTCAGCAATTGTGCAGATTCACCTATCTGAGCTTTATCCCAGCAGAATGATGTAATTTATGGTGACATTAAATTTGCAAAATTGAGCAATGAAATTGAAATTTGAAAAAAATACAACAAAATGAAAGTTTTACCAAGGAAAATTGACAGACTCCTGTCCAGAAAAAGACACTGTTAGCTAACACAGTAAAAAGGGTGGCACAGAATAAAAAGTTGCTTGTTAATAACCTTGGCATTGCTGTTTAATTTGTCAATGTTAAAGTATATTGAGACACATCATGTGCTGAGTAATAGTTTTGTTGTTTGCTAAATGAGTCATAATCTAGTTAAATTTCTAGGTGTGGTTTTTGAGTAAAAAATATCAATTTCATATGCCCAATGTGTCTTCACATGGCACTGAATTGCTTAGATGCAGATGTTTTTATTAGCCTTAATTGTTTCTACTCTCGAGGATTTAGTTATTGGCAGGTATTTTCATACTTTCCATTCAAACCAATTAAGTTACAGACAGTTTTATAGGCATTATATAGTATAATGAATTCAGCCCACTGAGTGAGGTAAATACTCACAACCTATCCAACAGGTAGCATTTTGTTATAAATATTAAATAATTGAATGAATTTTAACTGGCAAAGCAAGTGTTTTCACTCTTGAGACCACAAATCCAGATACCAGTTAGGTTTTTTTAGTCTTGAAATGTTATTTAATAAATGTTCATCTGCCATTTTTTGTGCAGGGGACTGAGATCTTGGACACCTCCTCCGTACGATGTAGAGCTTCTTTGGGGAGAAAGAGATGCCATCGAACTCCACCTCATTTAACGTCGAACAATGAAGCAGAGGACCCAGAGTACTGGATGTTCAGGGATTCCACAGGTCAATAAAAACATAAAATGTCTTCTAGTGTATGCCACAGGTCAACCTGTTGTTCAGGCCTTTGGTTAAGGCCTGTTTGATTTACAAACTTTATTTATCTTTGTTTTTACTGTTTTTACTAATGTTTTAGATTTCATTCAGAGATTTTGGCAGGGGCTGGCTGCCAACTGTTGGGGAAATGGTCACAGCTAAATGGACAGTACTGTACCTGCTGACAAGGCATGCACACACACTGTACATAAAATGCACCGTGACCAGTTATATTTGACTCTCACTAACACACATAGAAAGCTAATAGATGGGTCCATTATTGGATACCACCAGTAACGTGACTACATTTTCATCTGAATGTCTGCTGGAGCCATAAATGTATTTACATTTGCAAAATAACACTGGAAGCCAAAGTGTATTTTAACTGACAATGGGATAAATATAAAGCAAATAGCAGGGAACAATAATGTCATCATGATGTCATGGACAAATATTGAAGCATGATCCTTAACATTGCTCCAGTGTATTGTTGGTGCAAACGAGATAAAACCAAGTTTTATTAATAACTGTATTTTATATATGTGTATGTTGATTATGGGAATGTCTTACAGAAGACCGACCTGAGAAGGAATCAGACAGTGAGGAGACAAAAGCCATATCTCCAGAGTGTTCACCTTCAACAAATGAGCCTGCCACTTCACCTGGAAAATCTCATGCTAAGAAGTCTGGAATATTTGCAGGAATAATGAATCCTAATATTCTGAAGGTACAGTGATAATAATAATGGCTTCAAAAAGCCACCTAAGATGCAGACAGTCGAGTAATTAATCTTAAAACAGTGCCCCCGATAGATTCATTTCAAATTGCACCATGGACCGGGACCGGTGGGACCACGATTGTATTTGCCTGGCGTGTGCAAACTGTCCTGTCCTAGCTTGTTACTAACTTTGTAATACGGATTGTCCACACAATAATAATAAGGAAGTCTTGAGTGCTAAAATATTATTTCTAGCTCCTACATTTTGTGCTAAAAGGTACAGATAAATCAGCCAGTCTTTAGAGACATGCCATATAAAATTGTTTACTTTCTAAATCGTTGTGGCTATATGTGTAATAACTATAAAAGCCCAAAATCTTTAAATCACATCAGCTCAGGAGGCAGTTGTTGTGACGGGAATGACCCGTACCTTGACTGGGTACACCCATTAGAGTTCCATGCGGCTGGTTCAACCCTGGTCCTAAAGATGGGTAATAAAACCAGGGTTCCCATATGAGCTTTCCCTCTGTAACCACCTTAGTGTTGCCCACCACATGCATAGTGTACCCAAAAGAGCCAAGTGGTGGGACAATGGATGTCCATAGAGATGCAGTTCCAATTGTCGGCGGTTCCTAGCCACCGTACAGTTCCAAGAATTTGCGACCAGGTCTCGATCAGGCGCATGGAGCATTTCCGGTTCATGAGAGTTTGGTTAGGGCAGACCAGACTGCGATTACTGGTCATCTTGTGCCCCCCAATGAGCACAGGGTGACTTAGACATAAGAGGGGACTGGGCAGGCAGGCATGGAGTCTCCCCAGGAATCCACCAGTGCCCCCCTCCCAAACTCAAATCTACCCCCATGTGTCTTCAGCCTCAGCGGGTTACCTTGGCAGTTGTCTCCTTGTCCTTATTGTAGCCTACCATTACATTGCATTACATTGTATCAGTGTATGCCCTTCGCATAACTGTCATATTCTGTAAGATATTGTCTATTTATACATAAATACTATCACTTTTCGAAAATGTTTTCCACAATCCTTGCACCTGCAAAACCTAAGGGGGTGAAATGCTTCAGTTTGGATAGTGCCCCTGTCCTATATTAAGCCAGCCCTGTGAGTCTAGGTGAGAAGTACCTTTCCTCTTACTTTCTTTATACTTCACATTATGAAGGACCAACCCTAGACTAGAGTATTTTACAAACAAGTCTGTTTTTAAAATCTCAGATTCCCCCCCCCCTAACACACTGGATTTCAAAGGAACAGAAAAGGATCTATTTGTTTTGCAAATTCTAGTCTAAAGAATTGGCTACCCCGGATTTTATCTGTCTGTATCATTATCTATATATGTCTATATATAATTATACCCACAGGGACATAATCTACTGTATTTTTTTTTACATAGTTAACATTTTCTATGTTGAAAAAATGCACCGGATTTCTTATCTTCCCACACAGTCAGAGCCATGGGAAAAATGCTCGCATGGCACTAAAACTAACTAAATATGTTTGTACTCTAAAAAAAGACGTTGCAAATTCACTGATGCTGTTCTAAATTTACTTTGCTGGTTTATAGTGCAGGAATGAACTATATTTCATAGATAGATATATGTTGTATTAGTTATTGTGTCTACCTCTAAGAATATTTACAGGACATGTACATATTCAAGGTGAGGTTTTAGCACGGCAAGTGGTAGAGCAAATGGTTGAACAACAATGCTCTGTAGGCCGCTTCCCTGGAATAGGTCTCATGACATAAAGGGTGTTTCTCTGTGTTTGGCCACACTGACCTCTAACAGTGTAAAACTTTTCTTCACTTTATTTCCTTACAGGGTCGCCTAAAGTCTCGCAGTAAAACCACAGAAGAGGAACCTACCAAAAAAGAGTCAGAGGAATCAAGTTTGACACCCAAATCATGTAGCTCTCCAGAGAAAGAGAAACAAGAAGGGTATGAGTCAAAAATACTCTCATGTTTAAAATAGTATGGGGCAAATTGCTACATGTGGAACTATTGACATTGGCATGAAATTGGTTTCCCTTGTGGCTGCTCTAGATTCGGGATTCATTTTTAAGAATAAGCCCATCTATGTGTAGCAGCTATTTATCTATACCACTACTTAATTCACTAAATTCCACACTTATAACTAAAGGCAACATTCAATGTACCGTGAAATGCCAACAGTTACCGGAAATAATTATTTGACCATGTAACATTTACCTTATTACTTATATGATATTTTTTTGCAACAGACGTGACACTACAAGCTCACTGTGAACACTTAAATTGTGATCGATCCTTCACATGTCAGGAGGTTTGGTATATGTGAAGGCCCAATGGTTGGTTCAGGACTGACCATGTATTTTAAAGGAACATGACTTTTGACATGACTATTGCTTTGTGTTAACATCTAAAGCCCCCTCTCCCATCCTATTTTTTCAGAGTGCTTCAGTCTACAAATCTCTGCTTTCGCCTCTTTTCCCTTATTGTCCCAGATACTGGCAAGACTCAGCCCATCAGTGCCAGTTGTATGCCTCAGATATCCATGTGTATACATTAGCAGTAAACCTGTTGGTGCCGCTTGCCAGGAAATAGCATAAGGGGCTCAAAATCTAATTAATTATGCATACATTACTTGTCTCTGTTCATTTAAGTTGTGTTCTCCAAAACCCCATAAGGATACAAAACCAGCATTATAAGCCTTCAACCTTGCCCCAACCAAGGACAAGCAAGAACTGGCACACATAAAACTGGGATTACAGGAATGTTGCATTTAGCTGAGACTTGGTGACTAAATAACACTATAATACATGTTTATTGGGAAGGCCAATTTATCATTTTCCAAGAAATATTCCAGAAGGTCTCTTGTCTAGGACTGACAAATAGAGGCAACTTAAAATGGTATTTACACATACAATGGTAGGTGCATCAACTGCCAAAGAAAATTATGGGGTAATTTAAAACTTAGGTGGCCCTGTAACAAAATAGTAAAGCACTACTGATTTTTATTACTTTGTGATATTCCGTTTTGGTAGTTTCATCTTCCATAAACAAGAGACTGTGTCAAAGCATGTAAGCATTTCACAGACAGCTGCAGTCCTTACTGGCAACTGTACAAAGTAAACAAAGTGGTCTTCTTATCTGACAGAAATAAATCATTTTAAAAATGAATTTGTATGAGAACAAGTTGTATCCAATGCTACTGCCAACTATGTTAAAACGGGAAAGCGTATTATTAATAATCCATCGTATAGGGCAGTAATGATTCTAATGGAGCTTGTAGTAGACATTTCTCATAACCATCCCTATGAAAAGAGGTAATTTGGTCACCTTAATGTGGTAGCACTCCACTCTCATCTGTCATCAAAACTCTCTTTAGAGAGCCATATGGTTTTAGGTACTAAATTCTAAGTCTTAGGACAAGATCAGGATATTTTAATTTTTGTCACAAGTGACTTATATCCAGACATCACTTTAATTTGTAAAGTTATACCGGATATTTTTTCAACATTTTTTTAGACACTAATATGTAGTTGGTCCCTCCTTTGCAAATGTACCAGCTTCCACTCTACTGTGAAGGTTTTCCAGAAGTTGTTGGAGTGTTTCTGTGGCAAGTTGCCCAGTCACCCAGTAGAGCATTTGTGAGGTCAGGCACTGATGTTGGATGAGAAGACCTGGCTTACAATCTCTGTTCCAGTTTATCCAATGGGGTTGAGGTCGGGGCTCAGTGGAAGTGAGTAGAAGCTGTCATAACTGCAAAGGGGGCAACTACAAGGTCCCTGTTGGCGTAATGGTCAGGTGCCTCAATACTCTTGTCCATAGAGAGTATGTAAGCCTCTTAGCAGAAGTTATGGAGGCTAATACAGTGATTACATTTAATCATGCATAGTATAGGCATATGGGTATCCTGAATCTAAGACAAGACCAAAGACTGGTTACGGTTTGAGTCTTTATATCAGGAAAAACGAGCAGACTAGATGGGCTGTAACTTCTGACTTCACTGTCCATTATGGAGGACTGTAACTGGCTATTTCCAATGAGGCTGTGTGTCACTGGTACATTACTTTGTTATAATACACTTTTCTGTGCTCTCTTTTAGCTCCTCTCTGAATTGGCTAAGTGCTTTGAAGAAGAAGAAAAAGAAGGCGCCAAAGTGAAATTTAAAGACGAATTTACAACTAATCAAGCTCCGCTCGCTTTAACCTTTGATGTAAAGATTACATTTAGTTGTCTGTTAACGAAAGGCTGAGTTGAATTGAGTTGGCCATCGTGTGGAGTTGCCTAGACCGTTTTAAGTTTGTTACCTTTAATGTTACAACTTATACATAATAAAAATTTACTTAACTGCCACATTGACCACTCAGTTCAACTCGACTCCTGACCTGGGCCAAGTTGCAATTTAAAACATAATAAATGAGCAGCTTGATAGATGAACTGTTACAGAGTCACATGCACGCTTTATGGTTGTTCTCTTCTGTAAGTGACTAATTTACCCCATTGTTTTGGGTCAAAGGAGTCTACTGTAGTAGTCATTATATGCAAGATGAAACTTAATTTTTCAGCTCTTCTAGAACCAAATCTCAATACTTCAAATGCTTTAACTTGTCTTTTAATGCATTGTGTTGCACTTTGCCAAGTCAATTATTTTTTATGTAATTACATAAAATAATTTTGGAAAAATGTCTATTAATTTTAACTACTTGTTTACCTGTTACTTAGCTATGTAAAATCCAAAGGTCTGAGTATACCGTCACCAACTGTTTTTATTTGATAATTTCTTATGTAAAATAGCCATTTATATGATAATCCCCTTAACACATAATTTGCATATATATTTTCAAAATTGTTGTGAAGCTATCTATATATTTAAAATGATAACATTGTAGCACATGTAAGAGTTGCAGTTGTCCTTTAATGATTTACATTTGATTAATTCTATAAGTATGGTACCAGGTGGCAGATACGATCAGGGATGCAGCTTCTAGAACATACCTAGGAACATCCAGTTTCCGACTACCCAGAGCCACCCCTTTTTCAGGATGCCGGTAGGCAGTCTCCATGACGTTAGTGGGTAGGACCGCAGACAAAGTTTCTCTGTCATGACCCGGAGAAGCAGCACTTCAACCGGAGTCACTGGGTTTCCCAGATATGGAGATAAGGAATCACTCAGGTCAGTCTGGGAAAAAGAGCTAAGTGACGTGCAAGACAAGGCTCGTCACTCTCATGCAACAGAGCTAATGGAGATAGGAGGATCATAGGCATAGACACAGGACAGAAAAGGAGACAGTCTTGGGATTCCCTAAAGGAGTGCTTGAATAATGACGTTTTCAAAAAGTCATCACAAACATGAAGAATAAATGTTAGACATTGTTACAGCACTCAGTAAGGCAAATGACGGTCAAGTAAGATATTGAGATTTTTTCATTATGTACTAACAATAATCTTTTTTACTTTTATTTGTCAAACCAATTCATTTTTCAGAAATGCTGAACTAAAAGCAGATTGTGGTAGTGAACTCAGGCTTTTGGACCCTATTGTATAAATGTATCATATACAGTATATATAGGCCTCCTAGCATCCCTCTGTCAGACAATTCTTAAAATAGAAAATAAAAATAAAAAAAACATCTTTCTTATCCTTGAGTCTCATATTTGGGGGGTTAATATTTTTGTGTCACATGAAAATATAACTTCTATATAACATGTCCTTGTTCTAAATTACAGTCCCATTATCATACTTTACTAATAGGTCATACATTCACCTAGTCCTAGTTTGGCTATTTCAAATGTTTTGAGGTATAATATATATAACAAAAGACACATCATAATTAAAAGCTTGTGAGGCAAAAAAAAGGGTGACAGGCTTGGACATAATGCCATACCAGTATACAATAGGTCATCCAAATTCCAAATTAAAAAATAAATAAATAAAAAATAGCCAGAAGATGGTGCACGTTCTACTTGCTGGTCCAGGAGTTTGTGTCTCTGGTATGCCACCGGATGTTCTTCACCCTGGTCATTTACTTGGCACAGTACCACACCCAGTCCATACATAGAGGCATCTGTATGGACCAAAAAAAAAGTTTAATGAAATCAGCGGTGGCAAGTACTATGGAGCTTCCCAGAACATCTTTAAGCTGGGCTAGCTCACACCAGGTTGCATTACACAGTAGAAATTTCTTGGTGAAGTCCCTATAGTTAAGGACAAAGATTGTATCATATGCAGTGGTACCCAGGAATGCCAATACTTGCTTCTAGGTTTTGGGCACCAGCCGTTCTAGGATGAAAGTGGATTTAGTTGTCCACTGTAAATAATGTCATAGATCTGGTTGGTGGAGAAATAACCGTTTTCCTTGTTGGAGCTAACTGGGTCTGTTAGCTCCTAAATACCTTACATGTGTTTGCCTATACACACACATAAATACACATGGACGCTTCCCATAAACATACTTGACCTTTTTCCTCATTTCCTCCTTTCTCCCCATATATTACCTATCTTTCTCTCCATCTGTTACCTTTCTCCTCTTACAGCTTCTATCTTTCATCTTATGTCTTCAATCCTACTGTGGCTGCCACTCCTGACCTCTGCTTTGGTGCTCCCCAAGAACCATCAAGAAAAGATGAAGTTTTGGGTACTGCTGTGTCCAGCTCACCTGCCCTTACCAGGGCACCAAGTGGATGTGTGTCTAGACCTCCAAAACACTTTAGCTCACAAGATTCGGGATCCACCCCATCAACCATAACTGCCCCTACATTTAACCTAAACACCCCATTAACCATAACTGCCCCTAAATTAACCCTAAACACCCCATTAACCATAACTGCCCCTAAAATAACCAACACTTCCCCTAACTTTCAGCAGCCCAAATATTATTTTTATACTCACAGTTAGAGCCGTGTGGATGCTATAAGGAAGTGGGCGGGGCCAATCGGCAGTAACTGCAGGGAGGGACTGGGAGAAAAAAGGGCAGGGCCAATCGGCAATTGCTGTGAGTCACTGAAACGGGTTATAAAACAAGGAGTATTTTTCAGAGCATTTGCTCTGAAAAAACCCTTGTTTTATAATCGATTAAAATCGATTCAACTAATCGATAATGAAATTAGTTGGCAACGATTTTCATTATCGATTATTATCAATTTTATCGATTAGTTGTTGCAGCCCTACAATTCTTGATTGTAGATCTTCTGAGATTTCCTTTTTGTGAGACATTGCTCATAACAACAGATGCTGCTTAATGATGTATTCAATATGGACAAGAATTATAAAATCATTTGTGTGTTATTAGTTACACTGAAAAGAAAAGATAAAACCACATCGTTATGAGTTTGGGTTTAAAGCAACAGACTATTACATCAATGGCAAAATATGATACAATCGAGTTTCCTGTCCCATTGTCCTTTCACGTCTTCTCACACCATTAGTGGCCTAACAAAGTGCTGGGGTTCCCTGCAAGATTTTTGGTGGTGGCCCCCAAGCATGTTACACACATACTTGTATACACTCTAACATACTTACACGGACACTAACATAATTAAATAAACATATTAACACACACAATACTGACATACTTACACACACAGTAACATATTTAACATGCACATACATACTTATAGACAGTAATATACTTACACAGACATGCACAATAACATATTTACACACACAGTAGCATGCACACTAGCACACTCCTTCACACTAACATACTTACGCACAAACACACCTAGCCCCCTCACCCTCCTACCTTTGTTGCCCACCAGTGATTCTGCTCCCTTGCGGTCCTTACAAGAACCAAGAAATAGCACCTCAGAACCATCTGCTCCCAGGAATAGGGACAAAATGGTAAAATTAACTTTATGTGAAGGAATAATCTTGAACATCATAAGATGAAGAGAATTGCTAGTATGATAAAGATATAAAGTATGTTTATATAATAATAATAATGCTAGAAAAATATTTTCTGATCTGTTTGAGTGGTAAATATTCATGTTGCCACTTTTTTATTTGAAATCTACAAGCGTCATCTTGTGTTCAACTTGTGGCATTACAGTTATTGTAGCTATATATTTTTGTGGACTCTGCCATCTAGCATCTGAAAAAAGAGGTTGTTTCTGCTTTTATTATTGTAACCTATTTGAATAATCTCACAACTCAGTTTCTGAGTTACAGGGCCTGAGAATAACAGACAGATGAAACATTTTTCTTAAGTTAAAAAAAGACTGTTCCTTTAAAGTAAGGTAACCAAATTACATATATGACATTAAAAGACACCTTGAGCATGGTTTAGGGAAGCTGTGATTGATTACATGATCCCACAATGTGAAGCCGCACATCTTGGTCTGGCTTTAATAACAGAAGATTTCAATTACCCAGATATTTGCTGGAATATTGGAAAAGGACGTTCAAGAAAGAGAATCAAGTTTCAAACTTGACAGCTTTTGTGAGGGGACGCCCTGTGCCCAGACCTCAGTCAATAGCTGATTCCTTACAAGAACTGTATACGGGCCCACTCCAAAGCACCAACTCTCCAGTCAACCAAATCACTAGCCGAAGCTTAATGCAATGTGGAGTACAAGAACTGTTTATTCAGAGTCACACACAGGGTTTTTATTGCAGACATAAATTAATTTTCAACATAGTGGAATACAATGGGGGAGGGATGGGGAAAGACTGATTTAAACATCTTAGTGAACCATCTTGGTGCACCATGGGGTTAAACAGATTAACTGAAACAAAAGCTTGTCATTCCCTGGATGCATCCTGGCAGTATGCCAGACATAATCCAATTAGCAAGTGATGAGAAAATATACTTCTGGGGGTTTCAGAAAACATGGGGAGACAGGGAAAAGTTATAATGTACAATAAATTATTGCAAAACATAATCTGTGTTGGCAAAGTACAGGACAAATCCCAAATCAATATCAGCGCTCCACAGTCCTCAGAGTCTCTAATATTTAGGAAATATGGTTAAACCTTTATCGGGGGAACAGTAGCGTACCGGAACCCCTCCAGAGATGGACAGTAATGTCCGCCACTAAAGGAGCAGGCTCGGTTGGGGAGATCAAATATCTCCCTCTAACCGGCATAAAGTCAACCAAGGGAGCGGGAGGTCCCACCGCCTCCGCGCTCACTGCACCGGAAGGCCACAGAAGAAGCCAAGAGGAAGAACGAAGAGAAGGAGGAAAAGGAGCTGTAGCGGGAAAAGTGACAGTGACAGAGGAAAGGAAAACATTCAATGAGAGTGAGAGTGGATTAGTAAATGTGGATTAGTAAATGTGTGATAGTGATGGGTGTTATGCTGTAGCCTGTACCATTGCCAGTGTCTTGTTCATTATATAATCATGGGAGTTATGCTCTAAAGTACATCATAACTCCCATCACTATATACTATGCTAGACATTACATGAGTATGAGTATATGAATGAGTGAATTAATGTTTGTGAATGAGTGTGTGTGTAATAGCATGGATATGTAAGTGGAGGGGGGGTAGCATTGCATAGGGAGGCTGTAATCTCACTTCTATCATGCCCAGGCACCAGCATGTACTGGCTGCCTGGCATGACAGGAGTGTGATTGCTATTAGCATTTTTTTTTTGCAATTTTGGTGTGTTAACCACACTTTATTTAAAAGTAAGTAACACAAAATTGGACAGCAAAATTCAATAACAATATTAATATATATATATAAAATTCTTAAGAGCAATCACACTCCTATCATGCCCAGGCAACCAGTACATGCTAAAACCTGGGCATGATAGGAGTGTGATTGCTGTTAGCAATGGTACAATGTTATGATTATCACATAGTCCAGGCTGGTAGGGTGGAACCCTGACAGTTATAGCCTTTAAAATAGACAGGGGTCAAAATTATTTTGTAATAAAGCAGTGACATAAGTGGGCTAAAAAATATTCATTTAACAGCTGACTCACAAGAAAATATTTGATGCACGTTTTCAGGACACCGAGCACCATTCTTCAGTCATAGTTCAACTATGTTGTAAACGCACACATCAGAAATACTATATTTCAATGATGTAAGAAAAAATATTTTATTCCACTTTTGTTATTGCTTTACTGCAAGAATTCTTTGGCACTGCAGCCCGGAACCAGCTATGCTGGGAGCCCAGGCGGGACCATTAATCACTTTCAAAAGAACACTATCCAGAACACTGGATCCTTAACACACCATTAACACTTAAAAAATCTTATGTAGATGTATTAACACTTCCTATATACTGGAAGGAATCATATTTGAATCCAAAACAGCAACTCCAAAACAGCAACTCCTTTGACCAGTTATGAAAAAAATGCAATGGCAATGTTCTTTGTTATGGATCTAATGACATTTTAAATAACAAGAGACTGTTAGGATGCACACACTGATGGGAGTTCTTCTGTTCCCTTGTCGTCCTCACACGTCTGTGCGCCAGGAGATGACATCATATCCTGCTGCTCAAGCTCATTGAGTGGGGACCGAGCAGCTCTCCTGTGCCGCGGCTGGCATTTAGCAGGACTGCGCTGGCATGGAGGTGGGGTGCCCCCGCAATGCAGTGATTTAATGCCTTTTGTAAATGAAGCATCACTAATTAAACTAATTGAAGTAAGCACTCTTGTGCAAAAAAAACCCATATAGTTTCAAGGGAAAGTAATACATATCTATACATATGTACTCTACAATGGATGCCTCTAGATCCAACCCAACACCTCTTTAAGAGTGTGAGTAAAAAATGACGCAGGCAAAGCAGTTTAGAAAATAATTAGCGTAGCTCCAGACTGTAAGGATAAGGTTTCTGAGTATCACGTGACTAGCGGCAACCAATGCGGGTTGGTGATATTTTTGGCTTGGAATGCGTCTTCACCTCAAAGTTTGCTGAAAGGTAAGGGCTCGCGTGGGGGCGAACGATTTTCACGAGTGGGGCGTGATGCGTTGTGTGTGACTATTTATATATACCTACGAGTTTTGGGTCTGCGTTAGAGCGCAAAAGTTACTTGAGGTATTCTTGCGTCCATGTTACCGTGCGCTGGGCGGCATGTTGGTACCATGTGGTTGTATTGAATTGATTTTAGCCATAATTTTGCTGGCGGAAGATGTCCGGTATATTTAAGGTATAATTTTTCCCGTAGTGTCCTTTTTTTGACTAAGTGGATCTAGTCCAAAAGGCAATACGATTTGCTTTTATATGTAAACATTTTGTTTATATCCTCAATATTGGTTATTTCGATTAGAATTAGGACTTCAAAGAAACTACTTCGGCCGTTTTTATTTCCAAGGTTGAGCGCTAACGTGCGTGGAATGATTGCAGAGAATTCGGGGAAAAGAAAACCTCTAGGATCGGTTACTATCTCCCCTAATGTGCCTTATCAGATACAGTGGTCAACCCCTTCAGGACTAAGGGCCCTTCATGCCTTTAAGATCGGATGATTTTAATTATTTATTTTGCCATGTTTGTTTTTTAAGAGTAAATTATTGTTTTTCCAGAACAAATAGGGTCTTATTTTTTATATAAATATTTTTTTTATTTATTATGATTTTATGTAACATCACACATTGATTGGAAAATAATAGGCTACTGAGGCTATGAGGAGACAAACTGATCTCCTACTGTCTTTACTTTTATCTCCTAAGGATCATCTTAACATTAATCTGTGTAATTGTATGTCATCCTAAGTGGGTTAAGATATGTTCCTCAATTCTCCCACTTCCATGACCTTTACATTTTGTCACTTTCTTATGCTAGGACAACTTTGGTATGCGTCACCGTGTCATTCCAAGTAGTAAGTTGGAGATATTGCTGACAGTCCAGGTAAGGGTAGGACTAATTACGTATAAACTTTAGGACCCTATACAATCGGTATAATAAAAAAGACCAACACAAAAATGAATGCATTTTTTTTGTGGGGAGAATGTGTTACCAGAAAATAACAAGGTAAAGAAATTCTCACGTAAGAATTTTCTGCTTCCATGCTGTTCCTGAGAGCACATAAAAGTAGGCATAGCAAAGTTAGAAGGGAGAAAAGGTCTCCCAATGGTCGAATCTTTATTAAAATACATCTCAGCGCTACGGAATTTGATGGCGCTATATAAAACAATAAGTAATAATATCCAGATGGTGTCTTGTTAACACCTTCAATCCCCTATGGACGTACCAGTACGTCCAAAAAACACATCCCAAGAATCCCCTACGGACGTACCGGTACGTCCAGCCCTTCTTGCAGTGGCAGGGGCAGCCTGGACTCCCCCCTGACAGCAGAAGCCGGCATCAAAGTATATTGGAAGTATATTACTACCTTAATACACAGTCACCTTATTTATTCTTAGTGCGAGTGTTAACAGGACACAGCTTTTAAAAGGTGTATTTTAAAAAAAAAATGTTAGTGATATTCAGTAACATGTTCACAAAAATAGTAGCAGTAAGTTGGCTACTGTTTATGTTTTGCCTAGGGTGCCGAAAATCCTTCCACTAGCCCTGTCTGAGAATTAGCTGTTGAGTACATTCCACATAGGAAAATAATGTTATTTCTGGATATCTGGAATTCAGCTAACTTAATCCTTCTCTCTACAGAATACAGCAAAGCACCAATGTGCGCCTCTTATTGAGCAAGAAAAAGAAATCATGAGTTGTGATTCTGAGGAAGAAACTCCATCTTCAAGCATGGGTAGGTAATAAACACTTAGTAGCACCCAACAAATAAGTCTTGCAAAATGGCTGTGGACGGAGGTATCCTAAAGGAGTACTACTAGTTAAACTACTGCTATCAGCACAACGGGATTGGAAGTTGTCGGCAGAAAGACTTGAAGTATTCCTTGTTACAGGGAAGTGGGTATGGTGTTTTCAGCTTGTATCTTTTCCCTGTTTTTTCAAAGCAAAGAACTAAGTTGTAGATCTATAAAATAGACATAGAATATGCAAACACAAAACATCTTGAAGTGTATAAAACACAGGAAACCTGTGTATCTAATAGTGTGTAAAATAGTTATCTTTGTCCGATGAACAAGACAAAAGAGTCACCCATTGAATGCAGAAGGTACTTGATAGCATTGCTATAATGTAGACTTGGGCGCCAGCAGAAAGTTTGTTTTCATCTTCATTTTAGGGGGGGAAATATCTTGGTATTTGACAAAATTCGCCCTTCGACATCCCATATATAAATATATATAAATTATATTTAATTAAATAAAATACATTTGTTTAATATTAAAGATGAACTAGTCCGCTACTACCCTTAAGCTCAACCTATAAGTTTGAACTGCTGGTGGTAGTCGAGGTGGATGCGGCCTGACCCTCCCTCCATTTTCTAGTACCAAAAGGAGGATCCATTAGCAATTTTATTTAGGTGTGTGTGCACTGTGTGATGTTCTTTAACAGTAGGGGAAGTTGCTTACATTTATTTAATTAGGAATCTGACACAAAAAATGAAAAAAAAACAACCAAATACATTTTAGAGGATTCCCTTCAGTGCTGCTGAAAAGGTATGCACAGCTGTACTGTGCTGTCGTGTGCAGTGCTAACAGCGATGCAGGCTAACCAAAAAATATTACTTAATTAGTTAATTTTTATTTTCAGAATAAGTTATTTAAAATGGCTTCAGTATAAAATATTTATTTTAGTTTTTAAAGCCACTTCAGTTAACTGAAGTTTAACTATGATAAACTAACTACTAGCAGTACTATTTGGATTTTAAATGGGCCTAAGAGCAAGATTAATCTATCAGTCTTTCTTCTACAACTAGGCTAAGGCTTTCAGTATATATTTCCTTTCTAGTTTTCTTTTGTTACTAGTACTTCTACAGCTACCTTGAAGCGTTGCTTAGTACAGTAATCATCACATAGTCAATCATTTTTAAAAGAATTTAAAAAAATAGGCAAAACAGTAAGGTAATCTTTACTGCTTGCTGAACATAACAAAACAAAAAAAAAGAACCTGTGAAAACTAGAAAAGCACAAAGCAGCACCAGTGCTACAATCAAAGGTTATCTTAACAAAAATTAAATTAGGATTACCAGCTAATTTAGCTTTACATTTTTAAACAGACCTCTAAGAGCAAGATTGATTTATTAACCTGAGAGATCTCCTCTTTCTACTAGCTAAGGTTTTTTTTCACTAGGCTATTTGATTTTAGTACTGCCAGTCTATCTTATTTTGTATTCTACCTGACAGAATCCCTCAGGAACACTAAGCTAAGTAACAGCTAATTTACAGTTTGGTATAATTTTATTTTTTATTTATTGATGAATTATTAATAAAAAATAAATTGTCAAAAAAACAACAGGGAAACCTGGCACTGTGAGGTCAGCTGTCAGCACTAGGACAAGAATACACAGCTGGCAGAAGCACTGAGAAAAACCCTCTTAAACTAGACACTGTGAGAAATGACAGACTAAGGTTCATCAAGTCTCAAAAGAATCTTCGTGTTGCATGCATTTGTTCTTTTTACTTTCATCCAATGTTGCGCTCTGTTCGTTAGTTGGACGAATGTCCGAAACGGCAAAACTTGGCACAAAAACACATTTGTACGAGAACAAATCTACTATAAAGAATCTGTTCAGTGTTGTGTTTGTGCAGGGACTAAAATATCACATGGCTGATAATAATTACAGCCTCCCGATCTACACATCAAGGAAGTTGATTGGAATAAAAGGAGATAAAATCAGGTGTTTGCTAACACACATTTCTTTGTACAAAATGTCATGCCTAACTCTATTTCATGCCTAACTCTATTTCATGCCTAACTCTACCCTTTAAGAGCCTCATCTAAACTGTTTTTTTTGTTTGTTTGTTTGTTTTTTCCTCCTCTCCCCTCAATAGCTAAATCACCAACTGGGCAAACCTATGATGGCATAAAAGAAACCTCCAGTAATTTATCCCTGCATTATCAAGATAAAAACAAGAAAGACACATTGGATAATCATTGTGCTGAAACAGAAGTCTGCAATCATTCAGAGATACAAAATAGATGTTGGTGTGGGAAGACTTTTGCCACACGCTCTAAGCTTGTTAAGCATCAGCGGCTTCATACAATGGAGAAAAAATTTGCTTGCTCTGAATGTGAGAAACGTTTTCCTTCTCAATCTGCACTCAGTAAGCATCTGAGAATTCATACTGGAGACAAGCCATATGCGTGTTCTGAGTGTGATAAAAGATTTACACAGAGTGGCCATCTAGCGATCCATAAAAGATTTCACACTGGAGAGAAACCATATGAATGTTCTGAGTGCGGCAAACAGTTCACACGGAACACGCATCTAGTTCAACACCAGAGGCGTCACACAGGCGTTAAACCGTTTGTCTGTTCGGAATGTGGACAGAGTTTTCCACGCAAAACTGGGCTGATTTCCCATAACAGGCACCACACAGGAGAGAAACCATATGTATGCAGTGAATGTGGAAAAACGTTTACTACGGGCGCAGCCCTTAATGCACATAGAAACATTCATATAAGGCTCACACAATATTAAAGTCCTGTTTTGTTTCCAGCTGTTAAGCTTTTTGGAATGGTTCAAGCTCTGACCTAAGAGAAACTTTAGCAGATATATTCCTGGATGAAAATTATGTAAAGGAAGAAACATCAAATCCAAATTCTGCCAAACTGTCGCCCACCAGAGTCGCTGATCGATCAAGTTCAGGAAATGTTTTGACACATGCTCACAACTTACTGAGCATGAGAGACTGCATACAATGGAGAAAAAAATTGCTCAGATTTTGACAGATGTTAAGTTTTTATAGGGCTTCACTCTTTAAGCATATGGAAATGCATGCTGGAGCCAGTCTATTGGTGTTTTTCTGGATATGTTAAAGGTTTTACTCAGAGTGGACATCTTGCATTGCATAAAAGACCTCACATTGGGAAAATAAACCACCAGAAGATTTGTGGGACGCACATACACCACTCCAATGAGCCTTAACCGGTTTGTGTTTCCTGAATGTCGACAATGTTTTCTACAAAGCATCCTGGATACTCGGAGGCAGTGATGCAAAACCATGGGGGCAAATTGACCCCTTGGGTGATCTGCCTGTCAGTGTTCTACTATATAATGGGCTTGTTCCAAGATCTCTTACCTCCCCAAATGTGACGGTTATGTAATGGAGTAATTATCAGATCAGTTTTTTTAAATAAACCTCGCATTAGCTCACATATACGTCACCATATTGCACTTTATGCATTTCCCTTTTATGAGCATTATTATTATTTTGCGCAAAGAGCATTGGTTCTTAATTTTTTTAAGCAAAAAACGTAGTCTTACAACGGGCTCACCGGTGCTAATTACAGTTTTAAAAATAATGTACCAATAAACAATATGAATCATGTACTGATTAAATGCACATTTACTTTTGCTTTATTTGTAATGTTCATAATTTGACTGCTGGTTTAGCTTTATGCGTCCTCTCTCTTATAGGGTACATCACATTTATTTATATATAGAGCCAGCATGTTTTGTAGCACTGTTACAACAGAGCCAGTAAAATAGGTAGCCGCTAGGTCAGTGATGGCAAATGTTTTTGGGCCTTAATGTTGCAGACCTCAAAGTGTCAACACTGCACAAAACACAAACAAGCATATAATCACATGCATACATGCACATTGTATACACACATACATACATACTTTATACACATATACATGCATGCGAACACCGCTTGGTACATATAGTTTTAGTAAAGTGTGTGTATAATGATTCTTTGGGGGGGGTGTAAATGCAGCAATTTGAAGAATAATCTGCATTCTGTTTAACCTTGCTTTTCTCATTCCTTAAGAAAGAAAAGGGCAGTGGCAGCAACAGTACACGGTTTACATCTGAGATGCCACCAAAAACCTTGCACCCATCCCGTTTAATCTCTTCTCTTGCTCATTATCTCTTGTTTCCCCCACTCTTCTCCCCATCTCTCCTCACTTATAACGCCTCTACCTTCTCCCTACTTTTCTCCTCCACGTTATCTCTCCCCTGTATCTTTCTCTTTACCTCTCCTATTCCTTCATACCCCCCTTTCACTACATCTCTCCCTATCAGCACCACTTCTCATCATCTCTCCTCCTCTCTTTCTGTTTTTCTCATTAGCTGATTATCTGGAGAGAGCGGGCAGTGGCCAACCTGGCAGCATGCCACAGCAGATGCAGTGGTGGGCCCGTAGTGGCAAGCATGACGTAGGTGTGCCATTGCTGCACTAGACGGTCAACATGTATACTACTAAACACTAAAAAGACACAAACCAATGTTTAAATGCTAAAAAGTGGGTTCTTGGATATAGACAAATAATAATATAAATTAAAAAAAACTCTTAATTTATACTTGAAAAAATATATAAGTATATTAAAAAGCTCCCAAACACAAAATCTACGAAAATTAATAAAATAATGTACATACAATCACTGTAAAACCATTAGTCCATGTCATACATAATAAATGTCAGTTACTTGGTGAAAACAGTTGAGCCGGGGGATTGTTCCAACTTCTACTAAATACCGTATTTGCTCGATTATAAGACGAGGTTTTTGCAGAGCAAATGCTCTGAAAAATACCCCTTGTCTTATAATCAGGGTCGTCTTATAATCAGACCTCAAATAGGTCTGACTATGAGACTAAGATCCAGATCCCCCGCTGCGATGCAGGGGACCTGGATCCTCCTGTGTATGCCCCCCCCAACTTACCAGTGCTTCTGAGTCCCCGGTGCTTAGTCCAGGCAGCGTGTAGAGCTCTACGCGAGGACCTGGATCCTCCTGTGTTACCCCCCCACCCAACTTACCGGTGCTTCTGAGTCCCCGGTGCTTAGTCCAGACAGCGTGTAGAGCTCTACGCGAGGACCTGGATCCTCCTGTGTTACCCCCCACCCAACTTACCGGTGCTTCTGAGTCCCCGGTGCTCAGTCCGGGCAGCGTGTAGAGCTCTACTCGATTCCCGTAGACAACTTCGCCTAGACCTCTACACACTGCCCGGACTAAGCTCCGGGGACTCAGATGCAGGGGACCTGGATCCTCCTGTGTTACGCCCCCCCCAACTTACCGGTGCTTCTGAGTCCCCGGTGCTTAGTCCAGGCAGCGTGTAGATTTATTTAAATCATTAGATTTAGATTTATTATAAGATGTAGGCCATCTATTACTTGTGGATGTACTACAAGGATATGGGTGCCTACTACTACTATCTTTACACCTTCGTAGTCTATTCTCCTTGGCATCCTCCCCGCTCTTGAATTTGCCACCTTTTCTTGTTTTAATATCTATTTCTGGGTATCAATTTCTGTAGTATTGTCCTAACATGGCTATATCCCACCAATTTCATACACAGCTGCACACAAGTGCCATTCAGTGCCACTATTCAAATGTATACTAAACAACAGGAAGCGACACAACAGCGTCTACTTCCCCACAAGTATACTTTAAAATAAAAATATGAAATATAAATAACTATACTAATAAGCTCCCAAACAAAAAATCTATGATTTTATCAGTTATCCGTGAAAAATTTCCTAAAGCTAATATGGCCTCTTTTTGAGTTGGCTCCTCAACTACTATTTGTTTTAATGATAATCCCAGTAGGGCCTTTAGAATATCTGCGCAACCAGATATTTTGGTTTTCCAGTTCACATCAGGAAGATAAAAGTCGCTCATGATTATAACTTCCCCTTTCAATGTCATTTTAGCTATTTCCTCAATTACTGCACTGTATTGAGTTACTGTACTTTTACCAGTTTGGTGGTGAGCATGTGAGTTTTTAGGATGATTCACATGTGGTACCACCTAGGTTCTCTTACTTTCGTTATATTCCTCAGCAGGGTTCAGTGTTCTTTTTGTCTTATTTTATGCATTCTTACTGACCAATGATGTCCCAGGCGCCCATCTGTCTCGCCCATCTCGTTCGAATACCTTCCACATCCAGCGCACGGAATCCTTCCTAAGATATTTACCGCTGTGGGCTCCGTGCCAGGCAAGCCCCCTGATGACGTCAACGCTGACCACAAACCCCGGAAACGTTTAAAAGAGGAAAGTTCCTGTTGTTGCTTACTTGGTGTCTTGAGGTTGTTGGCTCCTCATCAGTCTGGTTGTAGCTTGATGTCCAGGGGTTGATTGGGAGGAGGTTTAATTGCACCTCCCCCAACATATTAATAAGGTTTTGGTAGCAGTAGAAACTGCTTTGTGTGCCCACTATGTAGGAGGTGAGAGTAGGTTCTCATCCTATTGAGAGTGGTGAGTGAGCTTAATTATGCTTCAGCCAATTCATATAACCAAAACCTCTCATTTATATTATGTATATATATATTTGTTGCCAACTTTATTAGGGTGAGAAGAGCAGACGGTTGTTGTTTTTTTCATTATTATAAAGTGACAGTAGAAGGCTTATAGTATAATTTTGAGGCCCTTGGTCCCTGAACCATTGCTGTTGCTGATCCTCATCCCTAGCTGGCTGTTACCCTGTTGGCCTGGAGGTCCTAGAGAAGCACTGTAATGTTAGCCCTTTCGCAAATAGCAAAACACACCCAAAAAAGAACCAAGGTTTAGTTAAGAACAAATCCACTAGGAGAATTGGTATATTGAGGAAAGCTTTAGATATTTATACAGTGCAGAACAATGTAATCTACAACAACTGACCGATAAAAACAACGAGTTCTGTTTATATTAACCAATAGGGTATAGGGGAGGGCAGACCAAGCAACCAATAGGCACAGCTCACTAGTAACCAATGGTAACTGTAGTAAGTATGTAGTTGTACTCAGGGCCACCATCAGGGGAGCAGAGAGGTTGGGCCCCTCTGCTTGCCCACAGGGGTGCACTGAAGCGACCATGGTTGTTGTGTTCTCAAGGGGCAGCTGCTATGGGCCCCCCAGGAATTAGTGTACGCATATGTATGTATATGTACTGTAGAAGCAGTGAGTATGTAAAGAGTTAGTCAGTGTGAATATTTTACATATAATTATAAACACTAACACTAATAAATTATGTATAGTGGTACAGCCAGTGTGCATGTGTATAAGAACGTGGTGTTAGTGTGTGTGAGCGTATCGTGTTTATGTTATCATATTGCAATTGCTTGAGTTTGTATGTCAGCATATAGTGTTAGAGTGTGTGTATATTAACGTATGTGTGCAAGAGCATATGATATTATCATGTGTATTTGTGACTGTATAGTGTGAGGAGATCTAGTCCATTTTACCCGGTTCCAAAGAATTACCACAAAGGGTCACAAATGCATCAGTGCCAGGAAGTCTGAGGTGATTGTTTGTGTTGTAGGACTGGGAGCTGTTTCAGCAAGAATGTAAGAGTTTGTAGGAGGAGGACTTGATGGGGAACTACATTTACTGCTGAATGTGCCATTGCACGTCAATGACTCCCTGTCCGGTACACACAGCCTTGCCTGGTTGCAATAAAGTGAAGTCTATTTTCTCATGATAGGCCTCTACTGTCCTATATCGCATGACAGTTATCATGTGTCAGCATATGGTGTTGGGCTAGGGTTAGTGGTGCCTGGGAGATGGAGCAGAAGAAAGACTATGTGTATGTAAGTGTTTGGTGTCGGAGGGAGTTTGCGTATTAGTATGTATGCATGTTAGTTATGGGGACTCTGAAGAAATATATCCAGGAATCACTTACCCCAGGACTGACCCTTGCTCTCACAATGTGTGCTTACAGGAGGATTTTTAGGAGGGTTGTTGTCAGGAGCTACTTAGAAATTGTGTTTACAGTGGCATCATCCCAAGTGGATTGTTTATAAGTGGACAGATAAGAGTTACACTGGATTATCCAGACATCCTTCCCTGGCCTTCTTGCCTTCATCCAACTACTCACCTGCAATCTGTAATAATATCAACCATCTCCCTCTCTTACAGGTATGATTATCTCAGTGCATCTGATCCACCCCGGAACCCCTCATCTTCTCCACTAGCACTTGAAATGGATCACATCTCATCTATGGGTGAGCATGATGTGGGATTATATGTGTACAGTAGTCCCCATGAGCTTAGCAAAAGGAAAAGCATGCAAAGCAGTCTGAGAAACGGTACTTTTACCATCTACTTTTTGGATACTGCAACAAACCTCTCCCTTTAATATGCTTAACACACAGGAGGAAGGTGCCTTTGTGTCCTTGCTTGTGCAGACCTACATATTACAAAACCCATGGGCTGCTCACTCATTGGCTTGTTGGAGGGAGATGTGTCTTCTCAACCATCTCTGCACTGCTTCCTACCTCCTACAACCACACGGACCCAATACCATTTGGTTTCTACATGTGTTTCTCGATGGTTTATAATGCTGTATATGAAAATGTTGGATATTGGATAATATCTTGAGACACTTTTATGTATGTAGTGTTAAATGTGCATTTATTCTCTGATTTTTAATTGATCCGTTTAGCACTCATAAGTAATTAGCTGTAGCAAACAGCACTGTAGGTTTGCATTTCACATATAATTTAATACAACGCTTCATTGTATGATATTCAGTTTAATAATTCTATTAAATACATCATTAACATTTAACAATAAAAACATAATAATTTAAATCTTTAAATAAATTGAAGCTAGTATGTTTCTGCTGAGATAGCAAGGTGATTCCGTAGACATGTGATAAAATCAGCTTGAGACTGTGACAGGGTACGGTCAGTCACTGGTTTGGGGATCCAGCCCTGTGGCAAACAAAAATATACGATAATAAAACATTCTGTGATGTTAAATGTTTTACAAAGAAATTAATGATGTCATGGTGCACTATTTAGTTGCCGTGTTATGTCCCCGGAGATGCAGACGAAGAGAGTTTAGGGATTGAAGATTGAAGATAGAAGATGGAGAAGATGCGGAAGTGGTCAGCGGAAGTGGAAGTGGTTGGCAGAGAAGGTAGGGAAACATTTAGAGTGTGAGTGGGCTTAGTACGAATTGCCTAATGTACCAAAATTCTGTAAATTTGCAATTCATATGAGTCTGAATTCCCAAGTCTTCTCTTCCTCTGATTAACCACCTCTCCACCCTCCAGTCTGCAAATTAAGTTTTTTATTCTGTAGTTTGCTTGTAACACTCCGTTTGTTCATTACATTATTTTAAATAAATGGAAAAAATGCATATTTTTTATCAGATGAATTGAAAAAAAACAATTAATTATTACAATAATCGTTAGTTGCAGCCCTATTATACATTGAAATCTCACGAAACAGGTTGAGGATATCTGATCTAAAAAAAATAATATGCCATAAGCATACAACTTAATTTATTAATGTAATAATAAGTTTGTTGATTAGCATCCTGGGAAAGCCACCGGAACAGAGTCCTGAATCCTACAGCTACAGGAGAATACAGCGGTAGAATGTAAACGTCCAGCCCCAATGTCTATACAGACAGTGCATAGTAGACACAAAACGCTGAAACACCACTGTAACCGAAAGCAAAACTAATCTGGGAATATCATGTCATTTCGGAAAGCTGTCAGAAACTGTACCTACCGATTGCTACAGAGACCAATGCTGTCGCTCAATGGGGATCTAGGAAGATGAGCAATAGCCAATCCTTGCAGCCTCCGAGCACCCAACAGTATGCATATATGCCAGAAAACTAACAAAGGCAATCAACTTACTTTGAGATCTAAACTGAGAAGCCAAGTCAAATGTGTTCTTTTACTCTCCCCATCAAGGGGTTGAAGTACAATGCAGGTGAGCCCAGCTTCTGCCCTGCAAACACAAAAAAGCCATGTTAGACAGTATAGCGCTTTTACACCCTAAATTTTGTAAATAATGACATACACAGGACATATTATTATTCTGTAACAATAATTGTTTTGAGATACTTCAATTCACCAGAAAGCTCTTTATTCTTCCTTATTATAAAGACACTTTATTGTGGACACGCACAAATTCTAAGTTTAAGTGTATCAATTCTATGTAGTGTGTGGCAACACTTGTCTGCGAATTTAGAGTTTATAGGATGTCTAATATGGTAGCCCTAAGCTATGATAAATATCAATTCTGATGATGTTTGCATATTTATCAATTGCATTGTAGAGATGGATATCATCAGCCTGCAGGTATTTTATAGACACCTGCATAAAAGCATGGATTTTTTTTCTAGTAATATATAGATAATAAATAACCACCTGTTCAACAAAAGATGTACCTTATTATTCCTTTTTGTGGGGGCATTAACTCGGAATGAGTTGCCGTTCCAACAAGATAGAAAGACGACCCCTTTTTGCAGCAATGTCGTACGCTTACAAAATCCCTTTGACTGATCACATTTACTGCCATCTCTGATGTCACTTCTCGTGTCAGAATTGTGTTGTTCTCAATTTTTTGAAGGACCTGTGGGCAAAATAGAGGTAAATAAAAACATTTAAACAACATTTAGATTGAAAGATAAAAAAACATGATTCTGAGATTTTGAATTATATGTACAACAAATATAATACACAGGAGAGAATCTAACTCAGCCAGTACATCCACGTTTACATCTTACAGTTTCTATATACTTATATACTTATACAAATTGGGTTATACAGAAAAGTCTGATGGTGGCTAAGGAGAGAGAGAGTCCCTTAGTCCAGTCGTGGTAGGTCTGTTCCAAGAACAAGAGTTTCACCATTTGATTGGCAAGAGTCAAGAGAGCCATGGACCTGCCAATGTAAGGGGAAGGGGAGACCAGGGTAACAAGTGATTTGAAAGGGGAAAGTTAAGTGGACAGAGAAGACTGTGGACATTATTGGAGGGGTTATTTAAGTGGAAAGTGTTAGCAAGGCCTTCCTTTTTTACTTTAGCAGTGAGAGCAGAGTGAATTTACCCCCCATCCTCCTTGTTTTTTCGATTGCTAATTTGATATATATATTTTAAATGGTTAGTGGCCTCCCTCACGTAAAGGTACCCATTTAGATTGAAATGAGTTGTTTTGAATGAATTGGTCGGAGCATAATATCTATTTCCGGGATCATGGGTTTAGAAGGAACAAAGAGTCAGTCCACAAATTATTCTGGAGAGAACATTTACCTACACTACCAACATCAAGATGTTATGGGATGAATCCTTGGCATATTTCTCAATTTTTTTATGGTTCATATATTTGTTCAAAAGGGTTTTGGGAACTGTAGTCCAATATGTTGGTCTATATTTCTCTACTCCTGCAATATATCCTTGTTTCTTAATTATGTTAAATTGTGTAAACTCTAATCAAAAGAAAAATATTACATCGTTACCTGCACTTTACTGATGCTTGGATTCCATTTATACATGTCCTCTAGCTTTTCAAAGAGGTGAGTATAGATGTAATCAGGTGGTGAGTCTATAACTGCCTCAGCACGGAACACTTTGCCAATCTTCGGGAAAGTCTTGCTTAGAATCCATTCTCCACTTTCCTGTAGAGAGATTACATTTGGTATTGGGTATATCTCAATACATTCAATAATAATCAGTGTACAAAACTACATTTGGAAATCCATGACAAAAATCAAACATTTTATAATGGACCTATAGATTAGGGAATGAATGCTTGGGAAAAAAAAGGTACCCACTTAAAAGGAGAGTTTAATGTCCCTGAAAACGCCACTAAAGAAGAATGTGAGAACTTAAATATGCATCATTCAATGACAAAAAACTCGCAGCTGTCCTCCTCCTCCATATTGATATTTTTCTTGCCACTGACTGTCTACTTGAATCTTTCCATGCATGTGCATGAGAGTCTCATTAGATCCCCGTCTGCAGCATTCCCCGAGCCAGCATTAAAGTTGACTGGCATTGAGTACATCACGTGCAAGGAGATATGCTCAGTCAAACACATCTTCTGCATGGAAAATTGCTGGGGGGGGTAAGCAAAGGGACAAATGTATTTGGGGGATACTGCATAATCTCCCCCATGCTTTACAAAAGGGACATAATGGAAATTGAATGTGACCTCTGTGCTCTCATATGCATTGAAGTGCATATAATGGCTGGGGTGTCCCTTTAAGAAGAGGTTTATAATATCACACCTCACTGTACACAATTGCACAATATAGTTGTAATGAGTTGCTGTGTGTGCCTTATTGCTGAGAAGAGATAAATCAAAAGTAGATCAGACTATATTTTTATATATTTCGATCTGCTGCATTGTGATCTAAGCTAGATTACTCTTTCTGTTACCTTTTCTTGTCTGCTGCTCCACTATGCCAATCACTTCATTGGCTTCCCATACCCTTCAGAAGTATTCAAACTTCTGCCAACTCCGCACCCCTCTATCTAACTTCTTTTCCATATATACCCCAACCGCCTTCTTTGTTTCCTCTCATGACCTTCGTCTCTCTTCTTCCATCATTACCTCTTCCCACTCACGCATTCAGGATTTCACATGTTCTGTACTCTTCTCTGGAATTCCCTTCCCCGTTCTGTCAGACTTTGTCCCATGCAAACTTCAAAAACTCTCTTAAAACCCATCTCTTTTGAGAAGTATACAACCTTTCTTCATAACACTCTCATCCAGCACCCTATTCATGACATCAGAATGTTCAACAACCTCTTCAACTCATCCACACTCCACCAACTGATCCCCGTCCAAGCAGTCCTCTCCTACTGTTTCACTTGGCCCATCAATCACTGGCTAGATTGTAAGCTCGCAAGAGCAGGGCCCTCTTCTCCTTTGGTACCAGTGTGTTACTGTTTTTGACTTTGAATTATTCTATTGACTCAGACTGTAAAAGCACCAAGAGATCTTCTGGTGCTATATAGATTGCTGTAATGTAATTTATGACACCAACATCATCAAATTAAAGGACTCATAAAAAGTCAGTGTGACTACATGTACTTACCAGGTGCAGTTCAGTCTGCCAGCCTTCCTGTTGGTGAAGCATTACTATAGCCTTGCGAAGTGTGTCTTCTGCTTGATTCAAATAACAGAGATCTCTGCTAGAAAGCAATATTGCCTCTGAGGCGCAGGGTTCCTTATTGAAGCCTAAGAGAACGAAACACAACAAAATGAATGGAATTCTAATACTTTATTATAATATGTGAACTATAGTCCCTTTTGCTTTACTTCCATATGGAACGCAAACTCTAATCTAGAATGTATTACTAACCAGATAATTGTTAATCATACCACTTTAAAAGGAAACTTTTTGTCAACCGCACAAAATAAGATAAGCATTGTTTAGAACACTCACCTAAATCTCTATGACGAGATCTGTGGACGGGGTGCAAGATATTTGGGAAATAGCTGTTAGTCTTATCCAAAATAAACCTTGATATTTCTCTTCCAAAGGCACCAACTGCTGTCTTTTGTAAACCTAAGGAAATCAACTGTATGAGTAAAATAATCCACGTGTGATTACTACATTGAACTTTTAGTTTAAAACTTTTATCAGTAAGATTTATCCATAGTATGTATGCGTGAATAACATGTTTTTCATTTAAAAATATTTTTAGTACATGAGGTAAGTCGATCTACAGCTAATTTGATCACCAGGGTTTTTCAGCTCAGATAAAACACAATGCCAGCTCTTGTGGCAATTACAAAAAAATGCATATTTTTAATTTCCCATCCAGACAGCATCAACAAAAATATCAGTGCCTTAGATGTTTCTATACAATTCCAATAGTAAATGAAAACAAAGTATATTTACTTTACCTTCAAGAAGCATTTTTCTGTCATATACAAGATTACCTTTATATTGTAAGGACATAACAGAAGACTGCAACAGTGGTTATCCTAGAGCCTTCCATACACCGCTGTCATGTACATTGCATCATTCTAATACCACTACTTCCCCCTACAGCTAAAATAATAATAACAGACGTACACAAAACGGGGCAAGGACTCAACGCATACCCAGCGAATGCCATTTGAGCCTTCTCTGGACACCATTAAAGAGGCACCCGTGTGGCAGGTGGGGTCCTCACCCCTAAGGTTTGGTCAAAATCTGCAAATATGCCCAACAACAAAAAGTATACAGAAAGGGGAGCACAGCCCAAACAGCATATAAGACATACACGTTCAGATTCCTAGGTTGCTAAAAGTGACTTGGCTCCTTGGTAAACCACGTAAGATTAGATAGGATTGCCAAAATTGGGGAATTTGTGTTCGCTGGTTTCTATAGGCTGTGCAAGCAATAATGCTACTATACATAAAAACTATGTTCTACTATTGTTCCCTCAGACGTTTCTTCACTAAAGGTGAAGTTTCATGGTGAGCTTGCAGGCCAATTGCTTTTGAAACTTACTAACTTCACTATTCAGCATAAAGAGACATCCCTGGTAGGTATCCCTTGCAAGAAGAGTTGCACTGGCCCTTCATAATGTATATTTGAATCAATGAGATTTCACCAGGAGCATAACTGGCTCCTGTAGTCCCTGTGTTGTAGGGGCCACCAAGTCTTGTTGACTAGTTGGCACAGAAGTTGGGCCTTTGACATTGGCTCCAATCTCCTGTTAATGACATCTGTATTTTTTATTATTACTGAGCATATCCAAAGCTACTGTCACTGCAGCATTGCATTTATTTGCTCCATAATTTTTAGATCTATTTAGCTTCAAAACATACATAAATAGATGAAATATGGAAAAGTCATCTTTATTATAAAACACACCTAAATATCTTCTAGACAGACATGCAGCCCTGTCGTTAAGTGTTCTGGAGATGCCTGTGCCCTACATATTGCTGTACTATAACCTATGATTATATGACTCTGCAAGTGTAATGTGTTCTTGATATGCATATAACCAAACTGCTTGTTAATTCACGTTGTCTTACGTATCACTGTTAATAATAAAAAATGTCTAAGTCCAGAATAATAATATAATTGTATTAGTAATTGCCAAAAGTTTCAACTGCACTACCGTGTATATTAATCTATAAGGAAGGGGGAATCCAAACACACTGTCAAACAACAAGACGGTTTGGGTTTATACTGTACCGGTCAGTTTGCGAAGATGCTGATGAGAGATCCCACAGCACAGCTTCAGTGTTGCAGGAAGCATGGTCTGACAGGAGATGAAGTCAAGCCTCCCCAACTCCAGAGGCTGGACACGCCACACTGTCCCTATCTTTATAGTTATCCTGAAGGACAGCACCTGATGATAGCTAGCTAGCTTCTAGATATGAGAGAAGAATGGAGGGAGTCCAAGGACAGAGAAAGCCTGGTGGGAGGGGAATAGATGAGGGGAAAAGATCAGGTCAAACATAATTCATCTTTACTGTATACATGTGGTTACAAAAATGAAAAATGTAAGTTTATTTTTGTGGTCCTTGAATGGAAAACTGAATTAATTCCCTTAAAGTTATTGCATTCACTTTCTATAAACAAGAGTTTTATTTTGGTTTGTACCAATTCATAATGAATGGCATTACAGGATTTTTTTTCTAGTAGTATCCCTATAATGCATATTATGGATATTATGCTTGCATCATAATGCACATTTAGATTTTCTCAGCTTCCATGTCAGGGTTAGTAACTTTAACAAGCACAGTTTGATGGGCCTGAGAGGGGCAGGGTACCCTCTTTGTAATTTTGAGTCTAGTAGTTCTGTTGAGTATTTGGAGAAAGAAGCAATGGAATACAGGGTTGTTACTTATTCTGAAAATAGGGATCAGGTGTTTCATGGAGAATATGGGGAGGCAGTAGATGCCATGGCAGCAGATGATGAAGTGTGAGCTTGGTAGGTGAGTTGTAGGCAAAGATATTCAGAACGGAATGGAATGGAACGCAGAAATTCGGGAGATGAGGAGGTCATGAATTTGCAGATGACGTATGACAAGGGGCTAAATGGACATGAAGGCAGCAGGCTTTGGTAAATGACTGGATGCAAGATTGAATGATGAAAGCAATGTTGGATAGGGCACAGTCAGCAAATATCAATTGTTTGCTAGATTGTGGAATTGTTGACTGTGATGGAAATATTGGTTATTTGGAGCTGTCCAGAATTCTAGAGACAATGATTCTAGTTAGAAAACAGCATAAGAGATCAGGAAAGAAAGCATGACTTAGTGTGTCATGGTTAAAATGGTTAAAAAGAACATATTATAGGGCAAAAACAATGGAAAGATGGAATTGTTGAAAGAAAGAAGACATAATACTGGCACAAAACTAATAGATCACTGTATTGGTACTTTTGATAGGAGGTGGTCGTCAATAGAAGGGATCTTGAATAAATATTGGCCTATTCTAAAATCTGACATACTATCTGATAAAGCTTCAGTTACATATCGACATTTGAGAAACCTACGTGATATCTTGGTACACAGTCATTTGGATACAGGATATTTGCTGACTTTGCCCTATCCAACGTTGCTTTCATCATTCAATCTTGCATCCAGTCATTTACCAAAGCCTGCTGCCTTCATGTCCATTTTACGCCTTGTCATACGTCAAGCTGCAACCCACCCTGGGTACGTTCAGGTGTGGACATTGCGTACCATGTCGATATGAACATGAACATGTGGGCTGCAATATGTAGGTAAGACATTTAGACCATTTAAATGGAGAGTAACGGAACATATCAGATCGGTACAAGGCCCAATAGATACTCAAATCTCAAGACATCTTAAGGCATATGCTGCCAATTCCAAATCTTTAAGGTTTATTGGGGTTGAAAGGGTCACGTCGGGACCCAGAGGAGGAAATGTGAACATTAAACTCTTACAACGGGAATCCTGGTGGATATATATATCACTTGAATACACTATTTTTGAAAAGGATTCAATGAACGATTTAACTATACACCTTTTCTAAAACATTGATATCCACTGTAGGAGTTTGTCTTGTTCATTGGTAGCACTAATACTTTATTATATATAATAATACAGTTACCTGAACGGTGCATCACTTTATGTTATACAATGTTGATTGAATTTATTTATTTATCTATTTAAATATGGTTTTGGATCCGGTAATGAAGGGGTCTGTGATCTATCCAGCAAGGAAAAGGTTAAGTGATGTCATGGGATTGAAGCCCTTAATTGTTCAATTGTTACTAGAGGATGATTGAGCATTGCAGTTAATTGAAGAGGATTTGTCATATACAATGTTATTTAATGTGGGCTCGCCCCCTGGAACCAATAGGGAGTAAGGGGTGTGTCTTCGGTTTCCCACCGCATGGGAGCAAAGGAGGATGGCTACCTTGTTTACACTATACTTTAAAAGGATGGCGAATAGGTATGACATGAATTGCATAGCCAGTGGCTATGCCGGCGAAACACGTGTTGGCCTTTGTTGTCTTTATTTTTTTCAGCACTCATTATCTATCTCTCTTTGTTATCTGTTTACGTTGGATGGTCCTACCCGTTACTAATATAGAGATAGAATGCGATCTTGTATCGCGAGGATTTAGATACATGCACCTGGTGGCGGGTATGGACCATCATAAGAATCTTTATATATATATCTATATAGAGTTTTGAGTTCTGTATTGATAGTAGTAAGGTGTTAGGTGATTGCAGATATCTACATATTTATTTATTTATTTATTTATTAAGTTAGGAGTTAAGATATTGAATAAAGGTTAAGTTTTAATCTTGGGGAAGGTTCCTATCTCCATGTATTATAATTATAATTAACATAGGTGCAGACCAAGACCCATCATCATACCTGAGAACTGCCGGGTGAGCACTGCTCCTCCGATTCTCCAGGTCAAGAACTGAATCCTCCAGGTCTCGGGAGCGTGGTCTTGACACTTTTTAATTTAAATGGGGGTGTTTAAATGGGGGTGAACTCCCCTGTAAGCGAGACCGCCCGCCGTCACTAGGACTGCCCGCCGACGTCACCAGGACCGCCCGCTGACGTCAGTGTGCAATCCAGGCCGCGTTCCGCAAGGGAAGGCTCTGGGTAGCCGTAGCCGAGAAGTTCCCAGGTATGCCCATCATCTGGCACACAGGGCAGATTCCCAGTAGGGTTGCATACTTATAATGCTGCTGCTGCAGATCAGGTACTGAGTGTGTGCAGAGCTGGCTGGATATGCAGACATGCAGCCAGGAACATCCAGCCAGTGGCAGCACATACATCACTTGGCACTTGCTTGCCTTAAAGTACCAGGACCGCCAAGTAATCCTCAGAGCAGCCAGTGAAGGTGTAAGGGCAGCAGGAAGCAAGGTAAGATATGGAAGGGAATGGACTAAAGTTCTTTATCTGTGTCTGGACTACACCACTTTTTTGCTCCAAGCAATGAGAGGTGCATGCAGTATCATGAGTCCCCAGTGATGCCTGTTTTATTTTGAAAATGGTTGGGAATTAATTAGTCAGACAAGCAAATTGGAAAGCCCCCCTTACAACACTTCAAATAGACACAGAAAGACAGTAAAGACATACTCATTAAAATTTTGCTGTTGTGAGACAGGGAAGAAAACATACGTTTTATTTGGAGAGGCGAAGCTTAATGTTTATGAATGTATAAACTCCTTTTTTTTATAAAGCTGTCCCGTTATGTATTTGTAAAATTATATCACAAGCCATCTGTGACACGTTTTTGTAGTGTAAGCAACTAAAGTCGTCCGGTCCCCTTATTAATTTTGTTGCCTGCTCTGTACTTTTTCAAGTTCCCTTATGGCCCTGGCTTGCACTGCATGGGAGGTAGCAGGTCAGTGACAAGACTATGATCTATATATACATATTAGACTAGTGTATGTGTCGGTCATTAAATTCCTTTCTCTTCCTCTCTTTCTAATAATCTTTTATTTCTTTTAATGCCCCCCAGAACCGACCCTCATATTCCCCCATAACCACCCCTCATATTCCCCCACAACACTATCCAGCAGCCACTAATACTATCCCTGCTCACTCCCCAACAACACACTATGATGTAGCTGCCTACCCACCACGCAACACATTATGCAGCAAATGCTCACACCCCACGCAAAACACTATCCAGCAGCCTCTCACACAGCCCCACAACACATGATCCAGCAGCTGCTTACCTTCCCATAACACGCCATCCAGCAGACACCCTTAAATCCCACCATCTAGCAAGAGGCAGTCCAGACCCATACCATAAATGATTAGTAGGAGTGCAGTAATATTTCATTGTCTGTATTTCTAACTTTCTCCTATGTTTTTGCTGCATTGCCAGAGATGTGGCCGCTTACCCCTTTTTCATTCCCTCGTGTACAGGGAATACATCTGTATCTGGTAGCCCCATCCCTTCTTATACTGCTATAAAGCACCTGGCAGGATCAACTGTCAGTCATACTATGTACAAACCTACAGGGGGGATTCCCTAATTTCAAGAGGGGGCTAATTTGTCAAGGCTGCAGAGCTGTTATCTCAATTTAGCTGAGTTCCTGTAAGATTCTGGCGTCATTCATGTTAAATGTGCCAGCACTTACTCTATACTGCAGGAGCCACCCCTGGTATGGTGTTCTCTCGCTCTACATTTTTATAGACGCAAGCATTTTTCTTCAGATTATATTTGACTCAATTGCCCTATCTGCAATGCTTCACCACTATCAGATTCACATTCTAGGAATTATTGATCATGCTGAGTTCAACACTGTCCAATGATTAGTTAGCGTTAGTGTAGGAAACATTATTTACTATGGTTAATTTACTAAAGGTGTAGGGATGACCCTCAGTATATGTGAAGCATCAGCAGCCTCCCCTCACATCATTTTTGAAATGAAACAGGGAGAACATATAGGCTGAGGTATATAAAGCAATTAGGAGGATGATAATAAAAAATGCTAATAATTACAAAAAATTATGTACATATAATGGGCAGGTGAGTCACTTCCTCTGACTAGTTAGTCTAAGGAATATTTTTCTAGGCTTGCCTATGTAATCAAATAAAACTGTTTTATAGGTTAATTCACAATACATTCATAAATGCAGCTATACATTTATGTAGATGTATCTATATGAATTGCATTTAGCTAATAATATGCCAATATGTCATTTTGTACTTTGATTTTGCTTCCAAATAATCATGTTTAGGGATATATTAGGGTTTTTTTTAGGGAATGTAACAAGTACATTAATAATAAGCACACTGCCCCCACTCAATTCCATAAAATATAATGCAAAGGATAATGACTACTTTCATATCCTTATATTATATATTCGTTATCACGTATAATTCCCTGTGCTTAAAAATCCGTACACGCGTTGTGTTATGTCTGCTTCAGTTCAAACAGGCCAGGGACAAATGGAGTGGTGTGAGAGAGAGGACACAGAGTGATGCGTGTAATTGTACAGACCTGGCTTATTTCCAAACAAGATCACAGATACGAATGTGTGGGATACTTCTGTTGGGACTAAAACATGCCTTGGTAGCCAGAAGGCCAAAATAAAGTCAATGAGCAAAAAATAATCCTAAATGAGAAAAT
The DNA here is from genome assembly GCF_027358695.1 of Spea bombifrons. Taxonomy (NCBI): domain Eukaryota; kingdom Metazoa; phylum Chordata; class Amphibia; order Anura; family Pelobatidae; genus Spea; species Spea bombifrons. The sequence continues at coordinate 15,225,274 of NC_071097.1, read as the reverse complement.
ATTAAATTCATAAAATAAAACATACATTACATGACACACATTAGGTGGGTCCAATAGTAAGGCTACAGCAGGATGATCAAAGCTCAAAGAATCATGTAGATTAATGCCCGCTGCAGGGGATCTGGATCTTAGTCTCATAGGCAGACCTCTATTTGAGGCCTGATTATAAGACGAGGGGTATTTTTCAGAGCATTTGCTCTGAAAAAAACCTTGTCTTCTAATCGAGCAAATACGGTAACATTAACTGATAAACTGGACCTTCCTTATCAAGCTAATAAACACGGCTGAATGGACACATTCTCACGAACCACAAAAAATGTCATAACACTGTCATTCTGAAACCAAAAGGAATGAAAAAATGTTTAAATGTCCATGAAGGTATTTTATTGGTAAAAGATAAACCCTGATATCTTGCAGCTTTGGTTCAGATGCTGAAAGTAAACAGACAAACTGGAATAGAAAACTTTGTAAGTCTTTGGCAAGGTGACTTGAGTGTCTTATTAATCATCTCCAGCCTTTAATCTTCTACATATGTAAGAGTTTGCATCGTTCAAGGGGAAATCTCTCCCCCACAAAGTGGATTTCCTTCCTTTGCGTACTGTGTTCTTCTCTGGAAAGGTTTCGGACAGGATGTATGTTTCTCTGATACAGAGAAGAAAAAAAATTAATCCATCTATATGAACTCTTAATACGCATGCAAGCATTTTAAGCCTTTATAGTAACGCACATGTGGAACAAAACACTTTACGTGTATCAAATTAGTGTATCAATTATATAAGTAGGCTTGCGATGAGGGTGGCCATACCAACCATTATTTCCAGGACAAACATACATTTCACGTGATGCTGCCCAGCACATGTAAAGTGCTGCCCAGCAGTATGTGGGATGTGTGTCCATATACTTAACATCCACTGTGGGCTTATACCTCATATGTACTTCAGGATAGCACTGTATCTGTAGTATATGTGATATGTGCCACACCTAGGATCGACGTCACAAATATTTCTGTTGCAGATATGACGTGGTTTATTTTGTCTGTTTTTCGGGTGCAAAAAAAAATTGTATTTATTATTTTTTTAGTCAGAAAAAACTCCATATAAACACTTGTTTTGGTTTGTAGAAAAAAAAACAATAAACTGTGTTGGTAGACCCGAGGTTTTCTTTTTATCAAAAGTTGAATGGGAACATAAGTCATATTTTGTCTGGGAAAATGTAACAATGAGTGGTTATTACCACATAGAAAACAGAGGGAGCTTCCATTATGCAAGAGATAAGGAGTGCCTTTTCATGTACTTGTGATTCAAGGTTTCCTCTTTTCTAAAGTATTATTATTTTAGAATAGATATCTGTGAGGCTGTAAGACTTAAAGAAACAGTAGATATTGCATTTTATCTTATCCATTACTTTGGCATTACATTAAAAATGGCACAGCTTTCAAAATGTACCAAGCTCCAGCAACAACATCATGATTAAAACGGAAAGTATACCGTTTAAATAATGTTAATGATGACTTCAGGCACTGTCATCCTTACTGCGCTCAATGCTGGGATAAGACATCATATCCCAGTTGGGGAACCTACTCGTCAGGGGGCATAGCTGGGAGCTTAAGGCAGGGGCGTAGGGCCACGAGGGCCGGGCAGACCAAGAGCAGTAACAGCCATACGTAGTCAGACAGTCGTGGCAGGCAGCACAGGTTTACTTAGTTAAACGAGCCGAGTTCAAAACAGCTAAGGTATAAGTGCACGGATAAATGGCGCCTCTACCAAGCCATACACCACAGCTTGGAGCACACAAGCACTGACTCAGGTGAGAATGAGGCCTGCTCTGTGATTGCGTACATCTGTCGTGGTTGACGGTGGCAGGTGTGGAGTTTGACTGGGGCAGGCAGGATGTGTTCCCTTGTCTGTGTTTTGCAGGATGTACTGGCTTTATAGGGAAGGAAATCCACCAAGATGTTGTGTTGGCATAATTTGGTGTACCAATCATGTGTGAAATATAAGGGTCTATTGGTTATTGTGCCAAGCTTCCCAGGAACATTAAAGTTATGTTACATAAATTGATGACTGAAATAGAAAGGGAAACAATGCGTAATGCATGACAAAAAGTTGTCATATGGATACAACTGAGAAACGCATCTGAAAAAGCTCAAATTTAAAAAGCACGCAAGCATGTTTAATATAATGTCATATGATGTGAGATTTCAATAATTATTGAACATGAGATTTTATGAAACAGCTTAATGTAGAGGGTCCTATTTAAAACATAAATAATGAAAAAGGGAACTTCATTATCCAGACATCCATCCCTGCTCTTCATGCTTTCATCCAACTATTCACCTGCAATCTGTATTAATCTTAAACAACTCCCTCTCTTACAGGTTGCTATCTCGGTGTATTTGATCCACCCCTGAACCCCTCATTTGCATCCTATATGCAACCGCCTTGTCTGACCACGTGTGAGGTAGCCCTATACATTTCCTCACTTGGAAACATTGTGCCTGGAAATGCAGCGGCCTCGTCCCAAGTGGACTCTTTGTAAGTGGACAGATAAGAGTACAATGGAGTTAAAACGAGAGGGAAACTGCAAAACCATCACGTTGTGCAATCAGCGGGTAACCCACAGAATCTCTTTTCCCAGTGGCATTAATCCTTTCTATGAACCCCTACATGATTTTACTCTTTATTAATTTCCCCCTACTCCTTAAACATATAGCCTTCGCTCACATGCCATTCTCTCCTTTCTTCATACCCCCTACCACTAACCACTCTCAGTTGAAGCACCCCATCCCCACAAATCACAATTATCTGTCTGCTCTCTGAAACCCACCTTTTTGAGAAGCGTAGAGGCTTTCCTCCCAAAGATCCACAACCCGGACCCTTTCAACTCATGCCCACCCAAGCAGTGCTTTCCTATTGTTTCACTTCCCCTTAAACCAGTGACTAGATTGTAAGCTCACAATAGCAGGGCCCTCTTCTCCTTTCATATCCATTTGTTATTGTGTGTGATTTTAAATTATTACACTTATTGTAACAACGCTATGGAATCTGCTGCTGCTAGATAAATTAATGTAATGTAATGAGAGGGGGGACAATTATGAATTTAAGGCAATAAATTCCACTACCTCAATGTATGGCATGAAGTTACCATAAATGACCCAAAGTTCTAAAATTACATATAAAAAGTACACAAAAACTCTTCATGATGAAAAGAAGGAAATGTTCATATCAGAGAATGAAACCAACAAACATATAGGGAGAGATAGGGTAGTTAATTGTGTTGATTTATGTATAAAGAACATTCCGACTTAAATAAGATGGTAAGGTTCAAGATAAACAAGGAGTATATGCAAACAGTGCATATTTAAAAAGGTTACAGAAAAACTAGGGTTGCACCGAAATGGATACTGAAAATTCAGGATGCACTTGGCCGAAAACAAAATTGCCCCCCCCACCTTAAACCTTAAAATAAATTAAAAATTAAAAGTAAGTAACACAAAAATTGACAAAAATCAACAATATTTATATTATATATATATATATATATATATATATATATAATTGCCAACAGCAATCACACTCCTATCAAGCACAAGCAACCAATAAATGCTGAAACCTGGCTAGCTGCCCCCTTTGTATTGATGCTGCCAGTACAGATACAATTCTGCCCTGCAGGATGGGGTCTATACATCACTTACAGCATACCTGTGCCATGCCCCCCTCCCCACTTACACATCCATGCTATCACACACAAACATTCATTCACTCATTAATTTCTTCATTCACATATACTCATTCAATCCATCATTCACAGATATTAATTCATTTCCTCAATCACACATACTCATTTATACAATCTCCCCCACCCCCTTACCTGAACTGCAGATTTCCCAGTGCCACTTGCAGATTTCCGCAGGGGCTGCTGCTTCCCTCTGTGTTGCTCGCACTCCATGTGACTTAAATTCACATGACTCCACTGCGTTCCGGTTTCTCCTGGGCGGAACAAGAGGCAGTGCTCTGTGCAACCAACGCACAGGTAAGCAGCAGGGCCCCTGCGGATGATTATTTTCGGCTGTTTTTTAATTTATTTTGCAGATAATGCCATTTTCAGCCACTGATATTTCGGTGCATCCCTAAGGAAACAATACTTCATGGCACATTACTACTAAAGTAACAACTTGAGAAAACCAAATGAATTAACCAGTGATTCTTTACAAATGCCAATACAATGTGTCAGTAATTCATCTGTATGCAACAAACATAAGGAAATTCCCTGAAAAAAGTAATACTTTTCTTTGAACATTAAATACAGTACTGTTTTTAGTAATGTACAGTAGCCTTAAGGACAACTTGATTTTGTTACAATAAACTTCCTTTATTTGCTGAACTGGACGTCGCCATTGTTGGCAGTCATATTTTGGGTGACCCTTCCCGCTCAAACACCTTATGTAATTTTTTTTCATGTCAATAGAAAAAAAGTCCTGCTTGTACAATAAACTATTTCCTCTATACTCTGGACATTTATTGGTAAGAGTGTGAAGATCTGGACGATTAAGATCGAGTCAATCTATTGCTTACCTCAGATCAGAAGTCAGTGTGTTTGTTTCAGCTAAAGTAACAGAGCTAGTACACAAACAACTGACTATTACGCAGATCCACAACTGTTTTAAAAAAATAAAACACACTACAAAGTTTTTGCAAAGTTAGTTTTAATCTAATATCATTAATAAAATAATTTACTTGGAGTTCCCATTTTAAAGATAATTAGGTCTTTTTGTTTGTCATCAACCCTGTCCTGATGAAAACAGTTAAGAGCAAAAGCAATCTAGACTTCAATTTGGAAAACAGATCATCATCTGCATCAGATGCTACTTACCGGTACGGAAGGTCTCCCTGAGACAACTCAAGACAAATATGCATTGGAAAGCTGGAAAACGTCATCATGGTGTCAACGTTTACAGAGGTATCTGCATCCACCTGGGACTTCAAGTCTGTTTTAAAGAATGCAGTTTCTACTCCTGTGTTAAATTCGAAAAAAAGACCAGCCCTGTAATAAAACACAACATAGGCAAAAAATAACTTTTTAGCCAAGTTAATTTTCTTGCATTTATACAGTGTCAGGCATCTATATAAATATACAGGTAGACCAGCAATTTACTATTCACAGTATATATATATATTTAGCATCTTGGGTCCCTACTGGGTTACATGTCATTCTAGCACATTCTTATAACCAAATTAACTGTTTGTTTTAACTAAATATCAAAATGTCTCTGTGACCAGTTAAGGCAAAATCAGCTTCTATGTACTTTAAAGTAGTATACATTCAGTACTAACTGATGACAGATGGGAATACGACGATGGAGCTTGGGTGCTATAGGCTCTGTGTCCTTGAAAACATGGAGGAGAATGACACCTCTAGACATTAGTTTTTATATCCCTTTACATGATCAGTTGGGGTATAGGTTTTACCAAAAATGGGCAATTCCTGGGTATACATGTGTCTGGGTATGTTAGTGTATGTGTGTCTGTGTATATAAATGTGTGTATGTAAGTGTGTTTTTGAGTTTGGAAATGTTGATGTGCATGAATGCTAGTCTGAGTGGTTGTGTTAGTTTGAGTGCCTGGTTATGTTAGCATTTGTGTCATTGTGTCTCCTCTATTTGTGTTAGTGTGTGTGTCTGGCATGTTAGTGTGAGAGTCTGGGTGTGTATGTGTTAGTGTATGTTAATGTTGAATGCCTACTAGTGTTTGTATGTGTTTAAGTGTCGAGTGGCTGTGTGTGTCTGGTTGTGTTAGTACTAGATGTGTATGTTAGTGTGAGTGGGCATGTTAGTGTCTTGGTTGTGCGTGTTACTGTGTATTAGCGATGAATGTGTACTTGTGTTAGTGTCTGCGAGTGTCGGTTTGGTTGGTAACCACAATACATATAGTTTAACCAATTATCTCATACTTGGTATTGATGTTTGTTTTAGATTGCTGTTCCCAAATGTTGACATCAAGGTTGGTCAAGACTTCTAATCCAATTCCACCCTGACACTCGATCAGGAGATGAAGTCCAGACTGCATGGGCAACCACTGCAAAAGCATTCATAAATTATGTATATAGGAGTCGGGGAGAGGTAGTCAGGGGGAGAATGGAGTAGGCTATTATTACAGCTATAAAATTAAAACACGTTGACAGCAATAAACAGTAGCTATTCTTTGTAGCACAGTATTCTAACATAACGAAAACATTAAGACTCAAAAATACAACTGACTTCAATTTAATAAGCCACCTTTTTTTTTTCTAGAAATGTGATGTATCTGATTACAAGAACCACGGTTTATGTGCCTGCTTCCTCACAGCTAGTTAACTGCAGATGAAGTTGATGCTGTGAAATCACGCACTGGCCAATTTACTTGAGACAGTAAGAGAAACTGGTTTTAAGGAGGGCAATCAATAGGGCAAAATCAAACCCTCACTGGTGCAGCAATGAGTGACTAGCAGCGGTCATATTCTGGTTTGTAAGCAGGCAATGTCAGTCACAGAGCGAAAGTCACTTTAAAAGTTGTGTTGCTGGTGTATTGTGGGTCTTTAACTTTTATAAAAATGGCTATTATATAGCACAGGGCAAAAAAAGCAACCGCCTTTCCTGTGTCCATTTAATGCAGATTATATTAACATAGTTTTTAGGCTTTGGACATCTGGCGCTATTAGGTTAGCTTCAAATCTAGGATTGCAGTTAGGCATTCGTTTAATTTTACATCCATTGTTCATTAATCAATATGACCCTGTGTTCTGTATGATATGTTCTCCATGATTTGTGAAAAAAACAATATTTACTCAAATGTAACCAGTGGAGTATTTTAGATTGCTATTATGTAAACGCTTTTTGTTGCTTAGTAAATACTTACCTTATGGTAATCAAGAAGTAATGCATTTCCTTTAACCACAGCAGTGGGCTCCCCACTACTTGTAAATAATTTAGAGACTAGGTCCATGTAACCCTGGAAAAATACAAATGGACGAAGTTGAACATCAAACAAGATTGCCGACATTCCAACCATCGCTTCATCTTCATCCTCCTTATCTTCTGTTCCGCCATCTCCCATCAGAGACTCCAAGCCGCGTGCATCTACAGAGACCTTGGAGACAATAAGGTAGTAAAAGTATCACTTTTTGGGGTCGTAGCTCTTACATTGATAGAATAATTTATCCAAATACTATTTAGACATGCTTCAATATATGTATGTTATACAAGCCAATACAAATCTACTGAAATCTAATATAAAGATATAAAAAAAAAAAAAACTTTTATAAAAAATATAAAATTTAAATAAAGTATCTAAATGCATGTAGAACCTACGAGAGGCCCCACTGAGAGCACCAGACGATATGTCTGTTAACTGTAACTGCTGGTAATCAGATACCCAGGCACAGCAGCTTACAGAGTCCAATTCTCCTTTTTCTGTAGCAGTCAAAGCAATAAACCCACATTCACTATGAAATTAAAATCAAGCAGGACTTGTCAACTGCCTATCCAGGTTCCAAAATTGCCTGCTTTGCACTGCCTGTCTACTGTTCCCACATTCAATGCATTGGTTGATGACCTGATGAAATGTACTCGGGTCACCTCAGCAGGAAAAGTGGCTTTCCATTGTGGATATCAGGACCACGGACAGGGCCGACCCAGAGTGTGCTTCCTCCAGCTATTTACAAACATAAAGCTGTAGTGTTTTCCACTTGTTGCAAAACAACGATTACTACATTCCAAACACTAAAACACTTAATAGATTTACTTAGCATACATTTAAGGCTAAGTTGATTTCTTTTGTGATCTTATTTATACACGGTCAATAGCACACCTATTGCCAGTGAAGTCAGGCTTATATAGTATTATTAATTAACACATTTGCGACCCGTTGCCCATTAGTTTACTGTTCACCGTGTTAAAACACAATTGAGTTGGCCCACTAAAAAGGAGTTGGCAGGAAAGTTTGAAGTGAAGTCAATTAGCTGAAACAGCAAACTTTCCCGCCAACTCTTTTTTAGTGGGCTAACTCAATTGTGGTTTAACACGGTGAACAGTAAACTAATGGGCAATGGGTTGCAAATGTGTAAAGGACCAACCATGGTAATTTCCTGCTGCAAGAACATCTTACATACCAACCCCACCTTTAGTAAATAAACCCTATTGTGTCAAAGTGAAAGAGGAAGTCCCATGGAAAACATGTTCTTCTTGAGTAATAACATAAAGTGCTGTATACAGTATTGTAGATTGACATTGACAAAAATGGCTTCATTTCATTTTGTTCCAATAACTTCCTTTATCTGTAGACCTGGAAGCTGCCATTGTTCTCAGTCATGTGTTATTTTAAGTGACTTTCTTTGCTCAAACATAAAACTTAGTTGATTTTTTATGGCAATGCTAATTGAAGTCAGTTTCAGTGTCTAGCTTGTAGAGTGCTTTTGTTTTAAAAATAAAATGGCACAAATTTCTTCAAATTTTAATCTGATACGAGTAATAACAATTATGGAGGGAGCGTCTCTTAAGATCAACCAAAGTACAAGTAAGTAATGAGCAGACCTTCATTGCTTTGAGATGGTTGCCGAGACCAAATACTGTAATATCTGAGACAGTCCTCTTCAATAAACCAGACTCCGTGAATAAGAGATCCATACTGTAGATGGACGCCATATCCCTTGTGGCTGAAACCCAAAAAAAGGCAGCATTAAACTCTAGACAACACAGTATAGAAAGAGAGAGTTATTCGTTTAAATATAAACATTTTAGGAAATAGCCTATAAACTGAAAAGAAACAGAATTATATACGTAAATGGATTCTGACGCTATGTTGGAAAATTGGCTTAATCATTGATCAATGAAATAATCAGCAAGACCATTTGATTGGTTGGTATAATAAGACCACCTCTCACAATTTGCAGCAGAATCATACATAATCTAAGTTTACTTATTACTAAAATGATCTTGTTTGCCAGCGTGAAAAACTGGGGACAAAAACCATTTTCTGGTAGTCTTCACTCATGATCTTATACAGCAATGACTAAGTGATGCACTATAGGAAAGCACAGATATTAAAACAATGCAGCGATGGCGCTTCGGTTGCATACAGCCAAGAAAGCAAGGTCTAGAATGATCAAAATAGCACAGTGCACTGCAGTGACATTACCAGTTAGAAGCCAAGAATAGGTGGTTGATTTTCCAGTTCTTGAAAATGTCTCATAATTGAGGTATTTTCCAATTAGAAAGTTCTTCTCTTGTTGTCTAAAATTTGAAAGAAGAATTAATCCGGTTCAGGATGTAGGAGCATCGATGAATAAAATGTACAACATAAAGGTCATGACCCAAAAAACATGTGTAGTTACTTGAAAGGATGTTTGAAGGTCAGGCTTTTCTGTATTTTGGAGAGCAGTAACTTTGCTGTTTCATTGTCCACTGAATCCAAGCCTTGCAAGACACTGACAAGGTCCATCTGTGAAAAATCTGTAGCCAGCAGAGTCTCTGCTGCAAGTAACCGGCACTTTTTATCATACTGCTGGTGCGTTTGATGAAAAATGTTTCTTAAAACGTCCTTCACCTCCTAAGATCAGAACGTAAAATATATTTTACTCACCAAAAAGAAAAATCAGCAGGAAATGAGACACTCACAAGCTAAATCAAGCAATGCCTAATGGGTTTTATAAAACATTCTCAACAATGTAAATTATCACTCTGTAGGACACATTTTCATTCTTGTTCCTGTCTCAAACTCTTACTCAAGAACAGGGTTAAAGCGTAAGAGCAAACTAAAGATAGTTAGGGTAAGACCATTTACAACACTTTTGTACCTTGGTAGATATGTACTCAGCTGGAAAGTCCTGCAGCGCAGAGAGCGCTGCACTGCACACAACACTCGAATGATCTTCAGTGTACTCCATGATAAGAGGAATAGTTTCAGGAAGCTGGGCATTTTTTAAAGAAAGAAGATATATTTTCAGCTCTGCCTCGTCTTCTGCATTCTTTAGTCCTTCTATTAGTGTTGATTTTCCATATTCAACATCCTATAAAACATATAAAATACAATTTCTTAAGCTTTTAAATAACTAGGGTCCATCCAAACAGGGCAGACTGGGACTAAAAATTAAACTGGAATCCAATCTTAGAGATTGTAGTAAATTTCTCATAGGCACCAGTGCCTTTGGGTAACAGTTTTTTTGCCATTAGAAATATATGTACTATATATACAGGTATAGATATACATACACACATACACACATACACACATACATATACAAGCACTCAGCAGACTCATTGTAGGAATATTACCTTGGCCCTATCTGCAATAAATAAAAAAGACTCCAATATTGTTTAGTCAAGTTTATTGCTCCGAACATCAATTCTTATGACTCTCAGCTCTTGCATTTTATGGTCAGAAGATTACATTTTTCATAGCTTCATTGCCATAAAGAATAATTGTAAAGACCACGTAATATGCCCTTGCTAAACATTAATACAAGACCAAAGTTTAACAAGCATCTACTGTGCTAGGTCCAATATTTTTTATTTGTTAAATACAAAGAGAATATATTTAAAGGTCAATCTGTTAAATCAATGTTCGAGACAGCTTTGTCACATATAATAGATTTTGATGGTCACATAACCACGCCACGCCCCCTGACGAAGCTCATTGTAGTGAAACGTACGTTGGAGTTGGTACGTTTGGACTTGGCACCATTCATTACCAGACTTTTTGCCGTTTTCAGCCTTCCTTGTACCATTGCAGTATGTTATTTCATTTGTTCCTTTTTACTTTAGCGCTCCGGTCATCCTTGTGTTTCCTATTTGTGCCTTCATATACATACGTATTTCCATCCTAGTTCCTGTAGTCCTGTGCCTCTGTTCATATGTACCTTCCTATGTATGTATGTATGTATGTATGTATGTATGTATGTCTTGGTGCCGAGATGCTTTTATATTATATATTTTTTTATATGTATTTAAATCATAGTGTCTAATAAAGATTTACTTTGTATATACCTTTTTTTCTTACATGCTCTCCTTGCAATAGGTTTTGGTGTTTATATATGGTCACATAACCAGTAGCAAGCTTATACAAATAAAGAAATGTGGATTGAAAATCAGAGGTCCTGGCAACTTGATATCATTCCCAAGTTTAGACACATGTTTCTATTTAAAAGGTATTTCTATTTATTCAACTTATCTCCCATAAAACATATACATGAATTGAAACATTTCCATTGTTCTAGAGAATAATTTATGAGAAGACAACTTCTCATATCCAGTACTAGTACACAATATCTGGGCCGTGGTGGATGGTTCATCTTAAGGGAAGCAAACAACAAGCATGGAAGTCTGAGGCACGCTGAGATGAGCTCTAAAGTTAGAAATTGGAAAAGCTCACTGAACAGTTTTAGATTTGCTGATGCAGGGATTACTAGAAATCATTTTTTTTTAACTCACAATTTTTTTGATATCTCAAGTAAATCCAATAATGGCCAGTGACAAAATGCAAACAAAAGATAATCTGTGACACCACCAACCTGTATTTCACAAAGCTTCACTCTGCACATTTTGCCTATGATAGCACCGATTACTAAAATTCCAGTCTCCATAACAGCAGAGTTAGAAACTTTAGCTTTTAGTTTACTCTGAAAATGAAAATAAAAGATTTGTGTTAAACAGACCATCACAAAAGCACATAAGATATGCCTGGCATCTTTAATTCTTTGCATATCAGGAGTCACAACATAAATTTCTCTGTGGGAGGCTGAGCATAACTTTGTAGTCTTGGTATAGCAAGATGACAACCATATAAGCAGTTTATATTTAACCTTTCACGACAATTAAAAGGTAAGCAGATAACATGTTTAAGGCTTATCATGCATCAGATCACATAATACATATATATATATATATATATATATATATATATATATATATATATATATATATATATAATGTCAAAAAATCTGAGTATTGCAGAGTATGCGGTGATACCTTTTTATATTGGACTAACATAATATTTAAAAGACAAGCTTTTGAGAGCTATCCTCTCGTCATCAGGTCTGAAGCAATGCTGGTCCACAAGGTTACAACTTAATATATTTATATTCTTTAATACTTTTTAAAATATTTTTATATACAGTTTATAGCTTATATATTTAAGAAAATAGTTTGTACATTTTTGTTACCATAATATCACGTAATCAGTATCTTGATTCATATGAGTTGCAAATTGATACAATTTTGGTAAATTGGGCATTTTGTACAAAGCCCCGAAAACAATGCCAGACCCCTATGAATCCGACAAAAGCTAAGCAAATTTTCATTCATTTGTGGGTACACATTCACTCTCTCTCTCTCTCTCTCTCTCTCTCTCTCTCTCTCTCTCTCATTCACCTTCTCAGACTCTCATGGTCTTTAAACATTTCCCTACCTTCTCTGCCAACCACTCCCACATCTTCTTTCTACATCTTCTCCCTTGTCTTTTCTCTTCAATCCTAAATCCTTTTTTCGTCTACATCTCCTTCCTAGTCCTCCAACTGGGGAAGAGGACATCACCAAAAGCACCAACTGAGGGCAATAAGGCAGCCCTTTCGCTGACATCCTCCAATCGAAGAAGAGGACATCACTGCAAGCACTGCCATATTGCCCTCAGTTCACGTGGATAGGAGGATAGGGGAGATGACATCACTGCAGGCCCAGCCATTGCGATGGAAATTGTTGGGTTATGTATGCAGACGTTAAAAGATTAAGGATTGAACATAGAGAGAGAATGGAGAAGGTAAAAGAAGATGTGGAAATGGTCTGCAGAGAAGTTAGGGAAACATTTAGAGAGTGTGAGCGAGAATGTGAGTATGAGTGACAGTGTGAGAAAGTGAGTTACAGTGTGAGAGGGTGAATGTGGCCACCAGGCAACCAATTTCATTCCCGAACATTCCCGAATTCTCGGCGGCACCAAATGGGCAGGGAATGAAATTCATTGCCCAAAAAAACAAATGGGCCAAAAACAGACCAAAAAAAAAAAAACGAAAAAGGTGAATACATATTTCCATGAACATTGCAACCTTCTTGCATCACTGGTGGACCCGCTTTTGAGAGCTACAACTCCCATTAGCCTCATTATCAATCTCACTGGGGTGATGTGAGTTTTAGAGTGTGTGAGGTTGGGGGAGCACCTGTGTATTCGCAATCACCAATCTCTGCATGTTACCATGCTTTTTACTTTTTAACTAACAAGCCAATCCCATAATTTATGCTATATTAGGCCAATAAAGTACCCAAAAGCAACAAAGGAATCAGGAAGGAGATTTCAAAATTAATTTTTTTGCCTTTTTTCTGGATCAACAGCATAGTTGAACATTTGATTCAAAAGTCTTTCTTTAACCTTAATTAACAGACTTGTCCATTCAACCTTAATTTGTAACCAATTATGCCTAATTTGAGGGGCTCTCCCAAAACATGGAAGGACCCCACAGACAGAAGAGCAAAAGAACGAGAAACCTTTGAATATTTATTGTTCACTAAATATAGTATAAATTGTTTGCACTTACCAACACAAGGTTAAGAAGTTCCTTTGAAGGATGTCGGACCAAAGCTGCAGAGTAAAGAAATTTTTCCTGCAAGGAGGCCTGATTCTTTTTTCTGAAATCCAGAAATTCGCCCAGAGCCGCTATAGATGCTGGAGATTGTGCAGCCACTGCCGCATCAACGGAAAATGGTCTATAACAGAATGAGTTAGTTTTGTCATGAATGTCCTTAAGAGGAAAGATAAAATGATAACATAACACGAAGCAGATGAAAACCTGAAAGAAAGTACTTTTTGTGTAACTTATCAAATAAATCAACATTTACTGATGTTCCATGAACACTAAGGTCTGATGGATGCTGAGGAATACACACAGCTCTCTAGCTGGGTTCCAGGGGAGGACAGTGACCAACCTCAAATGCTATTCTCACAGGTTGTCCCTAAAGGGAAATAGATTAAGCTTAAAAAGGAACCTGGCTCACAAGTTGATTCACCACGTTGTTTAAAACCACCTCTGCTTATATGTGGTGACACATCTGGTCCAGCTGGGTTTGGTAAGAATGTCATTGTTATTGAGTTGTAATCATGTAAGTACCATAAAGTTGATTAGAAATGCCAGCTCTCAACAGGTTTTAAAATAATACTAAAAAAATACAGCCAAGAATTGAAATAACCTACAGTAGGTCGCCAGATGCTTTTTGTAAGAATTGTAGGATGTCCCGTTTCTTGGCATGGCGTAGAATCCTCACAAACTTGTGAAACTGTCTTGTTGTTGATGATTTTGATACATTTATCTTAGATAATTTTTTCTTAGAGGATCCAAAGTAGTCCTGAAGCTGAAATAGCCAAAATGAAAACCAAGTTAAAATGGGGATCTTATGCTAACCATCATGGTTATGGTTTTACGTTTCACAATTTTGTCAAGCATCAATAACATGTAAATCGGAAGGCATAGTTGATACATGCAGACAGAGCGAATCATCTTTTTTTGTTAGGTACATTTCATAGCCCATGGTGCTAGTGAGGTCATGTGGTCAGTCTGTCAGAACAAAAGGCAGGTTCCTCTGTACATTTTTGCCTTAAATACAGCATCGGGGGCTGGCAAAAAGAACAATCTGAAACCTAAGTGTTAGGTTTTCAGAGAATTGTTTTGAGCTAATAACACTCAGGGATTTCCATTTTCTGAAGTTTGCAGCAAGTAGTTTCTATACTCTATGTAGGGAGAATGACTACCCAGAAAACATGTTATAACCATGTGGCAGACTAAAAGGGCTCTATAAAAGATGATGCAATGGTAAAATCAATAGATATGTCCTTGCCATGAATGGTAATCGCTTCAACCTGACTGATATAAAAAAAAGGTATAGAAACTCATTAGAGGCCATGGAGACCACCTCTACCACTTCTCTCCCTCCATTGTTCCAAGAAGAAGAGCCTACAGAACTCTGACTCCATCATCCTGTAGCTATCATCTCATCTATTGGTGCTGTTTGCATGTATATATGCTTATATATATGAATAATAAAATATATTTAAGAAGTCTTAGAAGCTGTGGTTTTGACTGATCTTAGGTCACTGAGAAAAAGCACTAAATGCTTTTATACAAAAATACGTACATACATACATACACACACACACTGACTGGTCACTTTATTAGGTACACCTTGCTAGTACCGGGTTGGATCCCTTTTTGCCTACAGAACTGCCTTCATTCTTCATGGCATACTTTCTACAAGGTGCTGGAAACATTCCTCAGAGATTTTGGTCCATATGGACATGATGGCATCACGCAGTTGCTGCAAATTTGTCGGCTGCACATCCATGATGCAAATCTTCAGTCCCACCACATTCCAAAGGTGCTCTATAGAATTGAGATCTGGTGACTGTGGAGGGCATTAGACTACAGTAAACTCATTCTCGTGTTCAAGAAACCAGTTTGAGATGATGTGAGCTTTGTCACATGGTGCATTATCCTGCTGGAAGTAGCCATCAGAAGATGGGTACACTGTGGTCATAAAGGGATGGACATGATCAGCAACAATACTCAGACAGGCTGTCGATGCTCAATTGATACTAAGGGGCCCACCACCACCAGCCTGAACCATTGATACAATGGAGGATGGATCCATGCTTTCATGATGTTTACGCCAAAGTCTGACCCTGCCATCTGAATCAAGACTTGCCTTACTGTCATTTCGAACCTGTCTGCCCGTCTGGCACCAACAACCATGCCACGTTCAAAGTCACTTAAATCCCCTTGTGTACATGCTTCAGATCGTTGTCCTGCTGCACAGTTGGTTGGTAATTCTCCTTCAGGATTTTCAGGTAGAAAGCAGAATTCATGGTTCCACCAATTATGGCAAGTCGCCTAGGCCCAGAACCAGCAAATACCCAGACCATCACACTACTACAACGGTAAATTCCTTCTTGGAATCGGCCCCAATTTTTCTCTTTTTTAGATAATGGCTCACTGTGGTTCACTGGAGCTTTCTGGCAGGCCAGCCACTCCTGGGAAGGTTGACCACTACTTCAATATTTCTCCTTTTGTAGATCATGGCTTTGACCGTGGTTCGTTGGAGTCCCAGAGCCAGAGAAATGGCTTTGTAAATCTTTCCAGGCCAATAGATATCAATGACTGTTTCTCACCTATTCTTGAATTTCTCTAGAATGCAGCATCATGTGCTGCTTTTTTGAGACCTTTTAGCCCACTTCACTTTGCAAGACAGGTTCTATTTAATTGATGTTTAGTTTCAACAGGGCTGGCATCAATCACGCCCGGGTGTAGCTAATAAAACTGAACCCAATTACCACTTAAATATAGTTTATTTGTTAATATGTTAATGAGGGCAAAAACACACTCAAGAGACAGCGCCTACATGAATATAACATATAATGAATCATCAACACAAGTTAATAATACACAAAAAAATACATATTCAAATAATAATACATTTGACAAATATAAACTAGTAAAAGTAATAATAATCATAATAATTATAATAGTCGAAAATAATCCCAATAAAAGACTATTAAAAATAACTCCTTAAATGCCAAACAGGGGTAACAAATAAATAAAGGAAGTTGTGCCTGGCCAGGCTAGTACAAAATACAGGGCGCGTTTCAAAAAACGTATTCAGCTGTAAAAAAAAAGGCGCCGTCTCTTGAGTGTGTTTTTGCTTTTATAGGTTTTCCCGAGTCTCTTATTTTCAGGATTAGCTGCTTTGTTCTATATTGGTCGTTACCCATCTTTTAAAGTCCAAATTTCTGTCCCGTATATTGTTGGTAATTATAATTCAAAGTATTTTTCACATATAACAATTGATTATTGATGGGTCTTCTAAAATAAAATAATCTTCTAAAATAATATGATCTAGTTGAAAAACCTTTTTAAACAAACAGAATTGAAGAAACAGGTCATACACCAAGCTGAAGAAAGTAAGTGTATTTCCTTGTGTTCCACTTACTAGAATATAATTATATATATTTGTATTAGGCGTATAAGCAGCTGTGTGTAAAGAAAGTAATTGAAAGTCATAAATAATTGAAAGTTAGGTTACACGCCTAATCCACCATACATCAATGACAATAGCTAGTAATGGGTGACAAGCAGAAGACACATCGTAATGTCTTTTGGGTCTCTGGACTTCCCCAGCCTTGAGAGAAGTTGGCAAGATATCTAGCCTTCAGTTACAGAGTACGCTTAATGCAGAACTGGCAGTGACCTTCTCAATAATATAGTGAGGTCAACCATCTGAAGAAGCGTCATTTGCCATATCCCTGTCAACAGAATGAGAACATGGAAAGCAGATGTGACATAGACCCAATTTTGTATGTAATGGCATACAGAAAGCTTGTTGTATGTGTACTTAAAAAGCCTAATATAAACATGCAGGCATCATACGATGGGTAATCAATTACAACAGATGCAATACAGTTGCATCTCATACAATAAAGCACAGTATATTTATTTATTGCTGAATGCTATTTTTTTTAAACTCTGAAACTTCGGATACGACTTCTTGTCAACTACCTACAATATTTTATCTTGCTCATGATGCCCTTAACATTTCAATGCTACAAAGTTTCATTATGTTAGAACACTTTTTTTCAACCTAACATATATAAAGAGGAAATATTTTACAGATAAAGTACATATAGTGGGACAGTGCCATACCAGGAAACTCCCCAGGTTTGGCCCAAATACTCCAGGTCGTGGGAGCAGGGTCTTGACACACCCCACTCCCTGCCCATTTCCCCCTTAAATGGGGGTCTTCATGAGATGTCAGCGGGAACACCCACTGATGTGGGCTGTAATGCCTACCGACGTCAGTGGGCAGTCCTGGCCGCGTCCCGCAATGGTAAGCAGCTGGAGCCCACAAGTTCCCAGGTATGGACAGTGCCCAAAAATCTGGACTGCCCCACAGAAGTCTTGGTAGGTAAACAGAACTGTAAAATGTAGCACAAAACCACAATCACAATCTCTATATTAATAGAACAAAAAGTACCTTGTAGAAAGTGTTAGTTTTCCAATCTACAAAATGAAAGGTTGTCTCTGTTGTATCTTTCCGTGTTGGGTCACCCTTTCTTCCACAGATGTGCTGGGGATGACACTAATGCTCCATGCACACTTGGTTCAGACACACTTCTCTTGGAAAGTTAGTAATATTTCTCAAAAGTTGCTGATTGGACCATTCTGTTGGTTGCCATTTGGTGAAACTGGTTGATTATACAACCGTTTTTCAATCACCCCATTAGGTATCTTATAAATAATCTCAACTAGCTTCCTGTGAACCCTTTCCATACATAAACTGAAATTAACAGTTGGAGGGGCATATGGGGGGTATAAGGCATATCAGGGGGACAGATTGGCAAATAGGGGGGAATAAGGCATATTGGGGGTAGCGTGGCATATCAGGGAGGCAGAGTGACATATAGGGGTGTATAAGGCATTTTAGAGAGGCAGAGTGGCATATAGGGGGGGTCCATAGTGTCCATAGTGACGAGAAGTGGATGAGCCAGACAAGCACAGTTCTGTCTGGTTAATTACCCAGCTCCCTTGAAGGACAGAGTTGCAGGTGCAAACTTTGCAGGGCATTTCTTTCTTTCCATAGGCACTTATAAGAACATTATAAAACATGAGAGATACCACATACAAAAGCCACCGCAATCTTGACTAACATTCCAGATTGGGATGGTCTTAAAACAATTCCTTTCTTTTTTTTTTATGTATTATAGAAGTGTTGTAAGATTGTAAGGTTAGCGTTACATGGGATGCGGTGGTAAAACACATTTTTTAATCTGTAAGAGGAAAAAGATTAAAAGGGGTAAAATAATTTACAGCCAGGGTAGCTCTTCAACTGTTCCAGAACCACAGCTCCCGTGATACCCTGCTATCTATAGGCATGGTTCCTTTTCTTCAGATTGATGTCTGAGTATCGTGGGTACTGCTACTCCATTGCAGCTGTTGGCTACCCCTAATTTAGCCTATATATGCAATATTTTAAATGGCACTGGGAAATAAACTTGCTATAGATCCTATAATTTATCATGGAATCTGTTTACTTCATAGAAGCTGTGGTCTGAAGAGCTTCCAAAGCATTTGTCTGAATAGAAGTTCAAGGTAAATTCTGCCAAATTGGAATTAAATTGGACATGAAATGTTTCTGAAAAGAGGAAGCTTGTTTCATTTTGAGTATGTAGTATCTTGACTATGAGAGGTCCCTGACTAACTGTAATAATTTAATGATATGCACCAAGGCTATCAGTTTTTGCCTCATTTGAGCAAGGTTCCTTTATCTATCTAGTCTCTTGTATTGAGGACACATATGATTTTGCATGTTAAGTAAAATTGAAGAATAGATCCAGGATAAAAAAGCGGTCAGATTTTGTTAAGTGGTTATTGTTTAAGCTATGTTAGTGCTTGTAGCATTGTTCAACCAGAATGTAGATGGACCATGGCTAGAATCAATACTGCAGTTTAAAGATGAAAATAATAAAATAATAAAACCTATGGCTAGCCATGTTCACTTTTAGAAGATCATATCTGTTAATCAGATACTTCAATATTCTTTGTTTCCAGTAAGTTATCTTAATAGGTTTTCTTTTCTGGATTCATTCATGCATACATTATAAAATACCAAGACCTGGGTAGAGGTAGGGGATTATGAAAAAAATACATAAAGACATCCTCAAGAAAAACTGCTTACCAGCTGGCTTTGTGTAGAATGTTTTGCTTGGTGAGTTGTGATCTCTACTTTCTCGTATTTTTCAGAAGCTTCTTCCAGTACTTTCTCAACATTTGGTCCAAGAAACTCTGTAGGACCTGGGGCATGTGATATGAGCTCCAATTTTTGCCTGTAAAACCCAGAAGGGAGGTTTTAAAGAGCTGGATGCCTTGGATATTATAAACTTGCATATAAATCATATACATCAAGTATGCCTTTTTTTGTACATTTGTATGTAGCGGGAATAATATTTTTTGGAACTTGACAGAGGTGTGGTGTTTTTCAAAGTTATGAAATATTAAGTACATACATTTTAGATAGCTGGCATTATTTTCATAGGCGCATATTTTGGCAGTGGTAGGGCCTACTAAGAGAAATTAATATATGACAATTTAACTGGTGGAGAAAGAAGACTTCAATCTCCACTCCACAGCAGATTGATTGAGGGAGCTGCTTTTATTGACTAGCGTTAGATCATGGCATGTGCTGGTGTTCTCTCAATACAATGATCTAACAGTTTTATGTTTTGGTAAATAATGTGCAGCAGCCCCCATTTGGGACAGAATACAGCAAAGAATTGTATTAGTGATGTGCAAAATAAAGTTAACATCCACTTCTATAAATTATAATACATTTGTGGATGTACTGTATGTATATATATATATATATATATATACACACACACACACACACATTATGATGAAGAAAATCAAGTGTCCTCAAACAACCACAAATGATCTAGAGTTGCCAGGACAGTAGGCTGGATCAATGCTTCTTTTATGGGCGTTCTAATCATTCTCTTTTGGTAAATGTATTTTAGAAAGAAATAGACACTACACATTAAGCGTGTTGCCTGCCAAACATGTTTTTGGTTTTTTAACCAACGGACCAATTGGATGGATATGGCTTCCACACTGAATGTTGCTGGCCTCTTGGACTAGATTGTGAATTTCACCTGATGTTGTCACAACAACAAATATTACCTAGAAGCAATATGAGATCCAAGAAGTGATTTCAGATGCAGGGAAACTACGTGGCTTTCTTCTGAAATGGCTTTCAGCATAGTACTTCCATTAAGTAATACATGTCCATGGTTGGTGGAGTTCCAAGAAATTCCCAAAACCTTAAAATAAACAGGAAAATGTCGTAAAGCATCATATTCCAAAGAAATAGTAGGGATATTGAAATGTAAGGTATAAGGCAAATTTTAAGGTGATACTTGGTCACGTAATAAATACAATGGTTTATTTATTGTATTATGCGCAACCATGGGCTAAATCTGAGATTTACCTGGTGATGTTATAAATAAGGAACAGATCTTAATTCGTTGTTGGTTTATCTGTACACTTGACTTTAATTCTTGTTTACTATGCTACACATTCACAGTATTTACCTCACTTTACCTTAGAGAAGTCAAAGTCCAAGCCACAAGGGGCAAGAAACAGGACAGGGATTGAAAAATAAACCTGGCACAATCCTGGCACATAATCCAGCAGCCATTTATGAAAATGTAAGAAAAATCACAGCCTTTATTAGTAGATTGCGAAACTAAACTGTTGGACAGCTGTACAAGTACTAGGCTTTCATGTCACAGAGCACTAATATGCCATGTACGTACGCCTTTAGCAGTCATACTGATATTAATACATGAATTAAATAATATTAAATGGATTTAAAATATCATAATACCCCTTAACTCGTTTTATTACATTATTAAATTGTTCCTTGCTTTCTGTGCTGTATTTTAATAACCATATTTTTTTATCAGTGTCTACAGGGCAGAAGATGTCCTCATAAAAAGCTGGAATTCAGATACAGAAAACTAAAATCTGAGCCAAAGTTAAGAATCTTGGATTCTCGCCTAGAAATACAGACATTATGAAATAGTTGACGCAAGCACCCAACTTCACTTGTCATCTTGCCCTGACCCTTTTCATGGGACGAGGGCGAGCTCCAAAGGTGAGCTGCTGATATGAATGCTGGAACGAGGCCAGCATATATTCTACTTTTAAATAAGTAAGCAGAATGGTCGAGAGTGCGGCAGCCAAAGTTTAATAGTAATAAATGAAATATAATGCACTTAGGAACTAAAAATCCCCAGGCAGAATATAGCATTGGGGCACTGTTCTGTCAATGTGACAGAATGGAGTCAATGTGACAATGGAAGGGAGGGACTTAAGTAGGGCTGCAACAACTAATCAATTTTATCGATAAGATGAGGGTATTTTTCGCAAACACTCTGAAGAATACCCCTCGTTTTATAATCCAACCTCAAATAGATGTCGGATAATAACACTAAGATCCAGATCCCCCGCAGCGCTGCAGGGGACCCAGATCCTCCTCTCTGACAGCCGGTGGGGGTGTCTGTGCGGTATGTGCCGACAACCTCCGCTACTGTCCTCCACTTCCGCCGGGGCTTCTATGATGGAGCACCGGCATCACATGACCTTCCGGTGCTCAGTCATAGAAGCTCCAGTGAAAGTCCCAGCCAGAATTAGAGGTTGTCTACGCACATCGCCCAGTTGCTCACCGGCTGTCCCTACTAGACACCAAGTAGTCTGGAGCATGGGGGCGGGGGGGCACAATGGCATGGCAGGGGGCACAGTGGCATATCAGGGTATAAGGCATATTCGGGGGGGCCTATCTGGGGGTGTGTGGCCTATCTGGGAGGCAGTTTATTTATTCTCCTGTTTGTTTTTAACATCCTGTTTGTTTATTAAGTTATTTTCAATAAATGAAAAATTTACATTTAAATTATTTGTAATTATTTCTGATGACTTAAAGGTAAGCAGACAATGCAATAAAGCATTTCAAAAAGCCAGCAGGAAGAAGGAGGTGATTACGCCACTTTACAGATCTCTGGTCACCCCTCGCCTAGAACACTGCATCCAGTCCTGGAGACTCCATGTCCAAAAGGATATTGATACATTGGAGAGAGTTCAGAGGAGAGCTACAAAAACAGTAAGTGGTTTGCAGGACAGAAATTATCTGGAAAGGTTTAAGGATCGTAATATATATAACTTGGAGGAAAGAAGAGAAAGCGGGTGCAATAGAAGCATCCAAATACTTAAAGGGTATTTACGAAAGTACAGAAGGCAAGCTTATTTGAAAGGAGGAGCGATGTTAAAACAAGGCCATGGTCTAAAACTGGGAGGATCAAAGGCTTTAATGTAACGTAATGAAGTTCTACTTGGCTAATACAGTAAGGGAAAGACATAAAGCTTTCCTCACTAGAGGATCTGACCAAAGACTGATAAGGGTTTAAGTGCCTTATATAAGGAAAAATGGGCAGACTAGTTGGGCTGAATGGTTCTTCTCTGCCATCAAATTCTATAAATCTTTTATTCTTCTTTAGAGAGGCTGTCGGGGATGTAAGACAGTCCCTGTAACAACATACTATAACATGAGCATAATTTTCCATGGCAGAAAAATAATAAGTTCTGAATTATTTCTGAAGTACACTTTTGTCTCTTTTACACTAATGATACATACAGAGTTATTTTCAGTTAAGTCAGAGAAATAGTTAGACCCTATAATGGGAGTTACACAAGCAAAGTATCCTTGCCTGTGTAAGCAGTGAACAGATGTTTGGCCACAGGATATCGATTGTATCATTACCTCAAATATACTGCACACAGACATGAAAGAAGCACCCCCTAGAGCAGTGATGGCGAACCTATGACACGCGTGTCAGTGGTGACACGCGTAGCCATTTGGGGTGACACGCGCAGGATTTCCTGCGATTCATCCTCGGCTCCTGCACGGCCGCCGAGGATGAAAGAATCTGTGCTGGAGGACCCGTTCCTCCAGCACAGATTCTTTCATCCTCGGCGGCCGTGCAGGAGCCGAGGATGAATCGCAGGAAATCCTGCGCGTGTCACCCCCCCCAAAAAAGGGGGGGGCGGGACGTGCGTTAGCGTAACTAGCGGGGGGCGGGGCGGTGGAGGAGCAGGCTCGCAAGGGAGCGGTATCGGAGGTCTTTAACAGACCACCGGCTCCCTTGAGTTATTTTAAGCCGGTTCAAGGATCTCCCTTGAACCGGCTTAAAATCACTCAAGGGAGCCGGAGGTCTGTTAAAGACCTCCGATACCGCTCCCTTGTGATCCGCGCGGCAACAGCTGTTGTGCGCCGGGGTTTGTTGTTAGATCCCGGCACACAACACTGAAGCCGCGCCCACCGCTGTCCGTGCCCTCTGAACCCCGTGCCCTCGGAAGAAGAACTGAAGAAGAAGAGGAGCGAAGAGCAGGAAAAGGAGCTGTAAGGAGAAAAGAGGAAAGGTAGGAAAGCATACAGTGAGAGTGGATTGGTGTATGTGTGTGGATTGGTGTATGTGTGGGGATTGGTGTATGTGTGGGGATTGGTGTATGCATGTGGATTGGTGTATGCATGTGGATTGGTGTATGCATGTGGATTGGTGTATGTTTGTGGATTGGTATGTGTGTGTGGATTGGTATGTGTGTGTGGATTGGTATGTGTGTGTGGATTGGTATGTGTGTGTGGATTGGTATGTGTGTGTGGATTGGTATGTGTGTGTGGATTGGTATGTGTGTGGATTGGTGTATGTGTGTGGATTGGTGTATGTGTGTGGATTGGTGTATGTGTGTGGATTGGTGGATGTGTGTGGATTGGTGGATGTGTGTGGATTGGTGTGTGTGTGTGGATTGGTATATATGTGTGGATTGGTATGTGTTTGTGGATTGGTATGCGTGTGGATTGGTGTGTATGTGTGTGGATTGGTATGTGTTTGTGGATTGGTATGCGTGTGGATTGGTATGCGTGTGGATTGGTATATATGTGTGGATTGGTGTATGTGTGTGGATTGGTATACGCGTGGATTGGTATATGTGTGTGGATTGGTATGCGTGTGGATTGGTATGCGTGTGGATTGGTATATATGTGTGGATTGGTATATATGTGTGGATTGGTATATATGTGTGGATTGGTGTATGTGTGTGTGGATTGGTATATATGTGTGGATTGGTATATATGTGTGGATTGGTATATATGTGTGGATTGGTATATATGTGTGGATTGGTATATATGTGTGGATTGGTATATATGTGTGGATTGGTATATGTGTGTGGATTGGTATATGTGTGTGGATTGGTATATGTGTGTGGATTGGTGTATGTGTGTGGATTGGTATATGTGTGTGGATTGGTATATGTGTGTGGATTGGTATATGTGTGGATTGGTATGCGTGTGGATTGGTAAGTGTGTGAGAGTGATGGGTGTTATGCTGTACCATTTCCAATGTATTTTTCATTATATAATTATGCTCTAAAGTACATCATAACTCCCATCACTCTATACTGTTCCATACAATGGCAGAGCTGGGAGACAGAGGCCTTGCACCCCCACCGCAGGACTCCTGAAAGGTAAGTAGTTACTAAGCAGGTATGTTAAATAATTTGTTTTTGGTTTATTAAATACAATTATATATTGCAATTATACATTTTTGTAGTTTAAACTATAAATTGCGCAAAATTATGTTTTTTTGTCGAAGTGACACACCACGCGAGTTATGCTCGATTTTTTGCCGATTTTTGACACACCACGCCAAAAAGGTTGCCCATCACTGCCCTAGAGTATTTTACACAGTAAATATCTAGGGCCACAAAAATTTTTGCATGTCTTCTAACTATAACATTAAACGTTTTGGCATCATTTGCCCTGATATTTCGAGAGATTGTCTTTTCCAGATGCACTGCCAGGATGGCCTACGTCTACATCAAAACAAACACAGAAATCACCTCATCGCCTTTATTGCTGAATGGAGAATTTGTGCAGCTGTGCAAAGCTTTTGTCTTTGTAATTAAACCATTGGACACGGCATACGTAACTCTGCATTTGCCAGAAACATCTTCCTGAAAGATATAAAAAGTAGAGATAAATTGACATGAAGCATTAAAAAATAATATAAATACTTAAATGTTTGCCTATGTTGGGGTGTTGAATAATATGCATAAGTGATTATCGTAATAATTATTATTTTTTCATTTAATATTGAACACATTTTCAGTTTGTGTTAATAATATCCATACAGTACTGTGTTCTAGCCTTGGCCATCTAGGCCTAGGCAGACAGGTCGGCATTTGTATGCCCTATCTGGCACCCATCGCTGCTCAATAGTCAGAGATCTCTGTCTAACTAGGTTATTTACACCACAGAGCTCTGTGCCTAGCTGGCGCAACTGCCATAGCATCTATTCTCAGGAATGTAATAAGATATAGTGCCAGGATAGGACATTGTGTCCCAAGGCTCAACACTGATAACAGATGGCTTAAAAAGGAGACCCTCCCTGAGGTAGGTCCTGGGTGCGGCTGTTGTGAAAGTACAGCTTCAATGATGCTCAGCTATTCACATGCACTCTTTTTGTTTTTACCGTAATGTTTTTTAAAAGTTTTTATGAATATACAATCACATTACATTGATAAGTCACATGGCAAGTAATTGGGCAGAACTTCTTCTACCACGAGTGGACATCAGCAAACCTCTTATCTAGTTGACTGCTCAATTGGACAGTACTACTCCTGTTGAAACACAGATGGGCAAACCTGACATACCACCTTCTGGAGGGCATTCTTTTTTAACTTGCTGGATGAACAACTAGTTTCCCAACAGATGGAGCACCACATGTTCACTACCCCTGTATAAATCATATTCATGAGGTTGAAGATGTTCAGTGGACAGAAAGGTGAAGCAAATGCGAGAGCTGGAATTTTCTGCACCTTGTATCATTCTATTCTATTCGCTTTGTACAGTTACAACATCAATATATTTTACAAAATACAGCTCTGGTAAGGTTTGTGTTCATTTGTGGAGTACCTCTGTGTAAATCCCAGGGTTAAGCTGAAATTGGAACAGACTGACAAGTCCTTTTTTTAAATCAAGCATTTGTTTGTTGTCTTCTTTCGGAATGTACAAACTCAGAACCTGGAAAACATAATAATGTGCTTGAAAACATATCCAGTAAATCACATAAGATGACACAGCTGGAATTCAAATGTGTCCAACAAAAAAAAACATTTTGCAACACGGACATTCTAAAACCAAGCTGCACCCAAAGCCAGAAGATCCTTTGTTGCCCAACACCAATACATGCGATTTCTTTAAGAAATTTCTGAAGGGATAGATCTCTTGAACATTGTGGAGGCTTCCATTGCACCTGCCAGGTACCAGACCAGGATTGAAGTCTCTTGCTTCCTAACTCACCTGGTACTAATACTGGACTTGAGCCCAGATATTTTTTGCGCTATTTTTTGCAGATTGGGGGTTCGGATTTCCTTATCAATCTCCACGATATATTCATTACATGAAACACACCCTATTCACCTGTTTTGCTTGAAAAAAATGGACCAAAATGTGCTTCTTCCTTGTAGCCTACCTTCTGCTGAGTTACATTGCTCTGTTCTGTAAGGTGACCAGATTTCCACTTTAAAATAAAAGTCATGTCATTTTATTAGCACATTCCCTCAGCCTCCTCTGCACCGTACACTTTGCAGAACCACTTGGTCCTGCCCCACTCTGTGATATGGCATAATAGCTTGGTAGTGGGCTAGCACACCAATGGCGCTTAAGAGGTGCAGTTAAGTTCACGTTGATTGCAAAAAGAACGCTTACTTGCAGCCGTTGGCCAAGTGGCTTCTCAGCCAAAAGCCCTCCAAATATTACTGATATAGGAATCATTTAATCAGTTTAACAAGCAACAAGTGAACATTTAAGTTACCAATAATTTTATTAAAGCTGATCTTTTTTCTATAACCATTCCTGGTTAAAGGTCACTCTGTGTAAACATATTTATGAAAATATTCACAGTAACCCACTAGCAGTCACATACTCACATACCCATAAAATGTACATTTTTCTTTATTGTTAGAGTTAGACCATTAAATCTTTCAGTATCACTCATTTAGTATAAATGCTTTCAGTTTGTCAATGAGGGTAATAGTTTTGGAGATACTTAGTGTACAGCTGCTGTTCACAGCGGCAGCTACTCTGCCAAACGTAACATTTGTGTAACCAAAGTCAGCATTAGAAACATAATTCCTGGTGCTTGCGGATTGCCAAAGACCTACCCAGAAATAATTCTATAATCATGTCAAATTTTGTCTCATTCAGAATGTTTACTGGGAACCCTTAATTGTCATGTGATACGAAGACAGGGACAGGTTGTTGCCACATAAACAAAAAAAAAAATATATATCTTAAAATAATCCTGTTGCGATCAGAGGATAAACTCGCAGATCAGCGAAGGGTTTTCTGCTGAGCTAGCAATTTCTTATCTTGAAGTTATTTCTTTTCTCTTTACCCACATACGTACATCTGTTTATAATGTACATAGAACTATAAAAATGTAAGGTTTTTTATAACTCAGGTGATTTTGCCACATAGTGGTCGATATAATTTTCTATGCTTTCGCAAATTAATGGACACTCTATTGAACCAAAAAAAGTATGTTAAATTATTTTGTAAATACTTTAATAGGCAGTGTTTTCAATGCAAGCATGAGGGGCTCACATTAGAATGACCTCCATGCTTAGTAGTTGATGGGCAGAGAAAGAAGAAACTCATGGGGGGTTCTGCAGGATCCTTCCACACATTTGCAAAGGGCAGCAAATCATTTAAATAAACCACTCATCTATCATATAAATTAATGTGGACATGATAGTTAGAGTGTTCCAAAGGCTCCAAATAATGCGCAACCCTTGCCTTTCCCACAAAGCTTGCATAAGATTGAATTGTCAGATATACATAATTACAAATAAAAACATTAATTTAATAAAATCCCCATCCAACTTTTACACTGCAAATCATTATTTATAAATAATGAATATTTGTTTTGGGAATTTTTTCTTAAAGCAACTACATATCTTCTGTATTTTTAGGGTGCATCCCTGACTTGGAGGGGAAAGGTACATTTTATCTATAGTATCTACCAAATTTGTAGGCAAAATGGACTAAAGCTCTCAATATTTTATATAATATCCACACTGAGGAACTGATACATAAAACTACAATCTACTATTAGTCCTAAAGATAATCATGAGTGCACCCAGCCTACACCTATTCAAATTAAGTTCTGGGTTATTTTTGGCTAATCCGAGTTCCCAGTTATTTCGACGACAAGTTGACAATTGTTCTGCAGCTGATGGCAACAGGAATCCACAACAGACTGTGATACTGCAATGTCTCCCTGGGTTACATACGATAATAAACACAATATGATTAAAAAATAGTTAATATTAAAAAGAATCATGATGCGAGTTCATTCAATTGAGCATCAGCAACAATGGAAATATAGCGAAACCATTATCACTGTAGGCACCATTACTTTCCCGCTAGCCCACCAGAAGTGGTGTTAGTGGTCAACCAGTGGACACTTTTAAATTAAGTTCCAATTACATCTTTCTTTAACCACTAACTTTTAACAGACTTTTCATCCTTCTTATAATTAAAGTTAGACATTATATATGACATTTATATTATAATGTACCTTCCCAGCACTCCAGTGAAAGAGTATAGGTTGGAGGAAGTTGCTGCTTCTTTCTGTGTCGTTAAACTGCTTGATATCGGAATACTGTTCAGCATCATTGCTTTTGTTGGGTTTTTTTGTCATATGGTGAAAGGCAAAATCCGTTATCTATAATTGTTGAATAAATAAATCATGAATAACTTTGTATAACATGTAGTAATATACTAAAACCATTGTATCATAATCAATAGAAATCAATTAGAATTTCAAAAAACTGTTTTTGCATAACCTGCTCTGAAAATATATACATCCTTGTATTGCCTGTTAGTTTGTCAGATTAAGATCACTTTGTAGCTGAATATAAAGCTCTACTGAATGTATTACCAACTGCTGATTATTCTAATAAAGAAATAATGTTGAACTTTCCCCGAGTTAAAAAGTTTGGGAAGCACCCCATTCTTCATAGTACAACAGGGGTGTCCAACCTGCGGCCCTCCAGCTGCTGCAGGACTACATCTTCCATACTCCTCAGCCAGCCCCTTAGCTGAAAGAGCATTACGGGAGATGTAGTCCTGCAGCAGCTGGGGGGCCGCAGGTTGGACACCCCTGTAGTACAAGCTACAGTATATCCTTACTTTGACTCTACAATGAAGACCCAGCACACGTGCATGCATATAAGATGTAGAATCACATAAACTTTAAGAATATCAAGATTGGTTTCTATACTAGTTCAATAAAAGGTATCACTAAAGACTTTATGATTGGGCAATGCAACTGTGCTGGGTCTTCATTGTGGATTATGCCCAATCTCTCTCTCAGGAAAAACTGATAAATTTTTGTACACAATCTATTAAACATTTTACAAACCTGTAAATGTACCAGCTGCTCATCTGTCTGGTCCTTATTTCTCCATAAGACATACGTCTGTACAGATGCATCTAGCTTGAGTCTGGTTCCTGGCATTGAAGGCTGAGAAGCATGTTCTAACTTGAAATCCAGCGTGTAGCGATATCTGTAGGTAGTTTCCGGCTGGAAAAGTGGACCATCTGAATAACCTGGATCAGAAACCAGCATAAAATACCAACAGGTACAGCAATGTTGTAAGGGTAGGGAGTACCTTATTTACAATATTTCATTTTAAGGATTTATGTTGTTGATGTTATTAACAGAGTGTAAGACAACATTAATTTCTCTGTAGGGAAATTCTTTATTTTTGGATCGTTACAGTACATAAATGTTGACTCTTCTAAAATAATTGGACATTAAAATACAAAAAAATGCACAAATGTGCATCGAAAAATTGGGCATGGCTGAATGTTAGTAGATTATAGTCGTGAAAATGCTCCATCCCAAAAATGCACAACTAACACAATGATTTTAGTAATTTATTGGAGATGTATATATTGCATGCTTCTTTATTAAGCAAAACATAGACAGATGTTCTTAAAGCTTCAAGGTTTACAGTGTAATAAAAAAGAAGAGGTAAAAAAAAGTGCAGTCATATAGCGAGTACAGTAGTCTATAGTCTATTTTTCATTTGGACACAATAGGTATAATAGGTTGTATTTGTGATTTACCTCTTGTCTCTGTTGGCATCTCTCAGTTATACCTCAATGCAACATATGCAAACTCCTCCTGCCTATAGATTTTTTATCCTCCTGCCTATAGATTTTTTATGTATGTACCAGGTACATGTTTTGATAATATGATGTACTCTTTAAATTATGTGTAACATCCCGTGTGATCAGGTTTTCTACATTTTCTACATTAATTGGAAAACGCAATAAAAAAAAATCTTCATTTAGTTTGATTTTCAAGTTGTGGAAAGCTGAAGCTTGGGTGTTGAGGTTGATTAAGGTAAAATTAAGTGCCAAGGCTTTGGCATAAGTTTTAATCATAGGTGACCCATGCAGGAAATGAATGCCGTAAAAGAAAAATAGATTTGGGTGTCACCTCTAATTTAGATGGTTGTTGAAGCTGAAGTACCATGTTTGCTCGAATAGAAGACGAGATTTTTTTTCAGAGCAAATGTCGTGTATTCAAGGTTATAATGGGACCTCAAATAGAGGTCTAACAATAAGACTAAGCTCCAGATCCCCAGCAGCGTTGCAAGGACCTGGATCCTCTTCTCTGGCAACCTCCGCTTCTGGCATGACATGACCTTCTGGAGCTCCATGATAGAGGCCCAGCGGAAGAGCCAGGCAGAAGCGGAGGTTGTCTGACGTTCACCGGCTGCAAGAGAGGAGGATCCCCCCGCAGCGCTGCAGGAGGCCTGGATCCTCCTCTCTGTCAGCTAGTGAACATCTGCGCAGTACACGCAGACAATCTCCACTTCTACTCGGCACTGCCGCTGGGGCTTCTATGATGGAGCTACCAGTGATATAAGCAGTCATAGAAGCCCCGGGCAGCAGCAGAGGTTCTTTATGTGTATCACACCAACGTTCACCAGCTTCCCCCACTAGACACCAGGGTGTCTGATGCATGGGGGACAAGTATCAGGATGCATTGGTAAATCTGGCTGGGGTGGCAGAGTGGCATATAGGGGGGTATAAGGCATTTCTGGGTGGTGCCATATAGGAGTATAAGGCATTTCTGGGGGCAGAGTGGCATATAAGGGGGTATAGGGCATATCTGGGGCAAGCCTGTGCATAACTAGGGGGCAGGTTTGCAAATAAAATGCATTTTTCTCAATCAGAGTTTTTATTAAATATGAAAAAATAGTTTACATGTGAATTAATATTTACTAGTAAAACATTTTCCTATAGGGTAGTCTTATTCAAATTTTCTTATTCAAATTTTGGGGGGTCATCATAATCGAGCAAATACGGTATTCTATAAATTGCCCCAGGGAAAGCGTATATAGACAGCTGGGAGAGGGACACAGGACAAAGGCCTTGGTCTTTGTATTCCTACTAAAAGGGGAGACACAGTTTATAAAGTACAACATAGAGAAAGATGGTTGAAAAAAGTAGGAGAGAAACAATTAGTGCAAATGCCAAGAGAATGGAAAGAGTGGTGTGGCCAACAATGTCAAACACTATAGCAGCCAGCCTAGGCTAGGCCAATGAATACGGTATATGCCACAACCAAAAACCACCACAATTTGCTTACACAAATATATTACAGTAATACCCCACATGCACAACTTTTTAATGTGTTGGAAGGGAATAAAAGGCCAAAATGCACCCTTACACATTTTAAAAACATTTGGTTTGGTGGGTCGTGAAGGGTTTTTAACCCATTTACGATCCTATAGACATACTATTATACCCACAAAAGAAGAGTCAGGATGCATCTTTGGATATTAAAGTATTAGCAGAGGTAGGGGGAACAGCCTTGACTCATTGCTGGCTCAGTGCTGATAAGGACTTGTACACTGTCACTGTTAGAATGTCTGACTGAATTGTCGGGCATTCCCTTCTGATCCATGTTGCACTGAGTACTATCATGATTTAATTCCTGTCCCAGCTGACAAGTATACGTGTCATACTGTATCACTCTCTGGCTTTTCTAGGTTTAACCTCTTAAACAAAGGCATCATCATCACCCTGTTTTGTGTGAAGGCATCTATTTTTTGTGTTCAATAGATTTACATACTTGACTTGCTCACCAGTCTCCCATACATACTGAGCTCTGATGGGTGATGAGACCCACACAAGAAATCACTATTTAGGTTTCATGGAATCAGATGACACAGATTTCCTTATACTGCAACCCTTGCCAGGCATCCCCTGAAAAGAACTGGGTTGTCGTCCTGGAATGTTCCTCCTTTAATTCAGCACTATGAACATTTCAATCATTTAACAAAAACCCTCTGCCTGATAGAAGGAGAGGCATGCGCATTGCAATCACATAGTTACAAGTGGAATGAATTGACAATAAACAAGCTCATGAATGGGGCAGAGTTCGGACTTACCATTGGCTGAGCAGCAGATGAGAAGAAGCATTAACTGCGGGAGGCACATTCCAGACCTGCACCTCAGAGACATGTTGTTAAAATAGGATGAATGACAGAAGGAGGAGGTTGCCAACTGAAAGCTGCTATTCAGAGAGCTTACTGTGGAGGGATGATACCCCCCCTGCAAAAGTAATTGGAAAGCTCAATTCAGACTTTCTGCCATGACAGCTTCAGCGGCAGATCGGGTCCAGAAGCAGCGGGATGGGACGATTGTTATCCGGAATCAGGACACGGCGACAGTCTGCAAAACCGGAACATTGGCTGCTGCTTAATCATTGATCGGTGGTACAGGGCCATTTAATGGACCCACGAAAGTGAAAGTGGGGCGGGGTCATCGGTCTTGTTCACGCCCCTCCCCTCCTCTCTGAGGGATGTAGCAATAGCAGCAGAGCTAGTAGAAAATGCGGCAACGCTTGTAATTCTCAGGGACTCTTACCCTCCTGTACCTTATTGTTAATACATTTGTAACCCCCCCCCACACACACTATCTCCTCATAGTTCATTAACTTAAAGGGACACTCCAGCCATTATAAGCATTTTAACGTATATAATAGCATTTGCTCTTTTGCCAGCCCCCCATCTAGTTTACCATGCAGGAGATCTGTTTTGGTGACCACATCTTCTTGCACATGATATACTGTACACCATATGGCCATTTCCCCAGTGAGAGCTTGTTGCACATCCCATTAAAAAGCCATGGGAATTAATATGGAGCCCCTTTGCGGCCTGAGGGCTTTGCACAAGATTTCAGAGTGTTTCAGGCAAAAGAACGCTTGTGATGTCAGGCACTGATGAAAGCCTGCCGTGTATAACAGTTATCATGATCATCCGGGGTTAAATAATGCCGTGTTTGATCAAGTACCATTGAATAATGTATCCCCTTCTATATATGTGTGTGCTGTGTTATCTATGCTCCGTTCCCGTCCTACCCCATCCGTGTATCACCTGTCCTGCCCACAAACTTCGGCTCTTGTAGCCCAGGCACCCCCTTCAGAGACTGCTAGAGAAGCGGTGGTCTGTCGGCGCGGCTATCGAACCCGTGCCGGCTGTCCTGCGGTCCGTCCAGGGGGAAGTTTCAAAGTACTGCCGCTCAGGGTTGACTGATCACGTCGCTTTTTGGACCAGATGTTCCTGGACCCCGAGCGCTCCCTCTGTACCCCCGAGATCGCCGGCGCTCCTTCGGGATCACCCTGAGAACGACAACCAAAGTATACGGACATTGCGGGGCTCGGTGGCCTAAGTGTGGGGTCGGACTGTATCCTGATTTATGACCTTTTTATCACCTAACCAGTATTTAAGCCTGTTCATTTTCCCAATAAAGTCTGTTACTTCCCTGGAACATTAGTTTCGTCTAATGCTTCAGGGGCAACTATGGCGCTCTACTCAGCTACACCTCGGCGGGCTGCGGTGCCGCAAAGCCACCTCGGCTAGCGCTCGAAGAGGTTAACTCTTTCCATCTGGGCAGGAAGCATCGCAGAACCGACGGGCATACCCAGCCAGGGTACAAAGTGTGCCCTTGACAATGTCTTTGTTGCATTAACATCACACTTTGCTGGAACTAAGGGGCCCAAACCCTGTAAAGCAGCTCCAGACCATTATCCTTCCTCTACCAAACTGAAGGTACTATGAATTCCAAAAGGTACTGTGCTTCTCACATCCGCCAAATCCAGATTCATCCATCAGACCCCCAGATGGTGACGTGTAATTCATCCCCAGAGAATTCCCACCTAATTTACCCTATATTTGGGATGCTTGGAGTATGTGCTTCTCAGTATTAGAGTCATAATAGCGTGATAGGTGGAGTGGGAATGATGCCATGGGATGTTGAACATGCATTGAAAGCTTAAAGATATACTGTATGTATATATGTGTATATATATATATATATATATATATATATATGCTGTAGTGAGCTGTACCACGTTTTTCCCTATGAAAGCAAGTGCAGGCAGGAGGGGTGCAGAAGACATGGCTCACTTGTAATGCTAGAAACCCTAGCGTCCGCCTTGCTGTAGGGACACTCCAGTGTGCCAGGGACTACATTTAGATCTCATATGCATTTTTGAAAGTTAAATAAAATACCCTAAAAAAAGCTGGAGCTGGAGTTGCAGCATTTCACCCCAGGATTCTTACCAGCTAATTAGTGGCAGGAATAACAATCCCATTGAAATCATGTGCACTGGCAGTACTTATATGGCATGCAACAAGATGTGTATTGAGTGCATTTAAAAGGAGAACACCATGTAATGTTTAAAAGGACCTCTTATTAGAGTGCATATGATGGATGAAGTGCTCCTTTAAGCTATGGGACAACCCAGTACTATTCAGGAGAAAACAGAGAATGACATTCCCAATAAAAATAATAAATAATAATAATTCCAAGCCTTTTACCAAGAATGTGGTAAATGTTTGACTTCTATTATTAATACTATTTGCATACTAATACCTCTGAATCTAAGGTGCTGTGTACTATATATATGTTTAATGAAAAATGCTTGGTACCTGATTTAGTTTGCACTGGGGCATATATATTGATTCACTCACTTCTACCATCCAAATGTCACATGACACTAAATCAAATATGGAGAATAATGCAGACTTATAATATGTCATTTTATTTCAGAGTATTTCTGTTGTCTGATAACAAACAATATCAGATTACCATATGTGTATGCTTTTGCACGAGACATAAAATCTAGTATAAGCACTTGTCGTACATTTTATAACAGTAGATATTTCAAGGAGACCACATGTTATCCAGAATTGTATTATTTGGCTGAACCAGGCTTGTTCTCATTTTCATCTTCTGATGAATGAATCTGAAGAACTTGAGCTGAGCCAATATGTTCTGTAAGATACCAGAAAGTAACCATGAGTCTACAAACCACATATGCATAAAGAACTTACAGAATTGCAGTGAGGTAATGTATTTGATTGTTACAATGATAAATTAGCACAAAAACAGAGCAAATTGATCTTATAAATTATGTATATAATGATTTGTGTACGTATATAATATATAAAAAAAACAAAGGGCCTTTCATTGGTGCCAGTTCAGTAACAGGAATGTTAGTAACTAAAACTCACCCTTTGCACCTGCTCAAGGACCATTTTAAAATGCATATGAAATTATGAATGTGCTTTCTTAGTAACTCTAAGAAATCAGGTGGATAAAAAAGCTAACACAAGCCAGATAAGCAATTTCACAATGCAGTCACGCAATGAACCAGTAATGATTTATGGATTTCTTCAGATT
The DNA here is from genome assembly GCF_027358695.1 of Spea bombifrons. Lineage (NCBI taxonomy): Eukaryota > Metazoa > Chordata > Amphibia > Anura > Pelobatidae > Spea > Spea bombifrons. Next base: position 15,188,832 of record NC_071097.1, on the reverse strand, counting down.
TTAACAACTTTGGTTACCTGGTTTATCTTCCTCAGCGATAGGCTCTTGTCTATGTTTGTTGCAACTGGAATCCATAAAGCAAAGTAAAGTTTATCAATACTTAATTCAATAAAGGACATGCATTTATAATGCTTCATAAAAAAAGATTCATATAGATTTATATATACACCAAGCAGCAGTGGGTCTGGATGCATTTTTAACTTAAAAACAGGCTGAGGATACCATTCCATCAATTTAAACACTGAAAGGGAGTAGTTGGTCACTAGACACATATACGGGACACATAAAATTTAGTGTTGGAATTAATATAAACCCATGTTTTCTTTAAGACATTTACAGCACAAAACACGGTATAAGAACCTGTTCAGATTTTTCCTCTGGAGGTACTCATCTCTTGAAAGCAGTCCAAGTGCAGCTTGAGAGTGAAGCCTATCATCCATGGATCTCCCAACTGTATGTGAGTTGAACTGCATGTTGGCAGTTGCCGTCTGGATCATGGCCATCACAAGGTCCTTCTCTAAGATGCCAAAAGGAATTGTGATATTCATTCAGTGATACCAAGTTAGTAAGGGTTTTTTTTTTTCCAAAAGTGTTTTTGTGCAGGTTTGTAATATTGCTGCAAGACTAGCTAGAGTAAAACAAAATGGGTTTGTGTAGTGCATTGTTGCGTTGATGAGCAGACATTCCTGACTGCTGGAAGGGCCCAGGGACTGCTGGGACTAGGCTTGCCATGTGACTGATCCACTATCTCCTACAAAACCCTATTGTCATTGTGTGGATAGCAAACATAATTTCCCCTCTGTGGATTTATGTTTAAGTTATCCTGTACCCGTCAAATGACGTTTTGACAGGATTATGTTGCTTTTAGTACTGTGCACAGAAAAGGTCCTGAGCTATCCAACAACGTAAAGTGGGTGCTCCACAGGGAAGCCCGGGAATCCACCTTTCTCATGACTAGGGAAGAACTTCCAAGAGACCTGGAACTCTTCATCTGGGCGGAAGTGTGTTTCTGCAATAGATTGTTCTATTATCACCTCAACATTGGTTCTGTCTGATGGTCTGATGTTTGGGATGGATTTCTATAATAGCCCACTGTCCTTTTTCAGGACAGTACCAGCGTGCTATGGCTAGCTACAGTTCCGTCACAGCTACAGTACAGCGGTGTCCCTCTTCCTCTTTACAGTGCTAGTCTTGTATGGCACTGAAGGGGTTAATCACTGGTGTCTCTGGGAAGGAAGCACAATTTGTCGGGTGTACCCAGCCGTGGTACAGGTCTTCCTGTCACAACTACTGTGCAGGGCCAGAATAATGATTTATGTACAGATGCTGCTGAGAATTTATGTTCAGGAATATTGTGAGTTTAAGTATGGTCACTCTTATTTGCCCAGTTTTCCTCACCTCTTTGTCCAGCTGATAGCAGCCACTGTTGAATCGTGGAAAGAGAATCAGTTTGTAGAATCTGACACAGAAGTTCCAAGATCTGTTGGCAGCAGCAAAGTACACATGTCACCATACCAGGTCATTGTGACCCATTTAATAATATTTAAACATGCAGTTTGAAGGTAGCAAATTCAAAGAACAAAGACTCAGGTCTGCCCATTATATCTGGTGTATATCACGCAGAATCCATGCAGTGCTGGGACAAAGTAGTTTATTGATTGTTTTTCAGCTTCAAATAGAAAAAGGAGCCTGTTTGTGGCTCCTGAGTACTGGATTTGTGCACCACTGATTTAAACACCTTAATGAAAAATCCCCTATAAGTACCACGTGACATGTATGTTTCCTAAAGAGGGAATCTAACCCAGTGTTTTATTCCAGCCCATATACAGTCTTTATGCTACATTCTACATGATACCAGAGCCGTATGTTTGACTATAATAGTTATATAATTCGTGATACCCCTACAAACCTTCTTACACTTCTTACCAGTAGTTCCTGATCTTGGAAGACTGCAGCAGTACTTTTTCCTTTGCCATTACTGTTACGATGCGCTTTGCGGGATGCTTGGCGAGTCATTGCCCTTGATGAAGATGGAATAATGCGCCCTGTTTCTGCTGAGTATTGTGTGGTTCTTCTGGGTTCTTCTGCCTAATAGAACAATAGGGAAAAGTTAAGGAACTTGGGTCTCGTAGCCTATGTCTACAACGTATAGACGAGTAATGTGTTTTAGATTATGTGCATATCATAGTATTGAGGGTGATTACTAGTATGGCTCCTCTCCCCTGATCACTTAGAAACCTACACTATATGACCAAAGGTATGTGTTAGACATCCCATTCCAATACCATAGGCATTAATATGAAGTTGTCCATCCCCCACCTATGCAGCTATGAAAGCCTCCACTCTTACAGGAAGACTTTCAACAAGTTTTGGAGTGCGCATTTTGGAATTTGTGCCCATTCTGCCAAATGAGCATTTGTTAGGTCAGGTGTTCCAGTTCATCTCAAAGGTTTTCATTGAGGTCAAGGTCACGGCTCTGTGCAGGCCACTCAAGTTCTTCCACACCAGATTTGTCATACCACAGTCATGCTGGAATAGGAAAGGACCTTCCCCAACTGGTGCCACAAAGTTAGGAAACATACAATCATCTAAAATGTCTTTGTATGTGGTAGTGTTTTGGATGCTTTCCAATAAAGCCTTTCTTTAATTGTTGAACTGCTCCAAATTATGTGAATATAAATGTACGTGCACGGAGAGAAAAATAAGACACACGACACACTCTGGGTCAGGTCCAAAATCACTCTGCTTTATTTTGTTTATATTATAGATTATATAGGGACGTCAAAAAGGGACGTCAGGTTACGTAAAGCTTATTAATTGGTTAATCCTGAAACTATGCGGAAATAGGCAGAAAGGCAGAAAACCGTTAGAAACAAATATTAGATACTTTCCTGCAACAAGATATAGCCAGAATGGCGCTTGCGGTTAGTAAAATATAGATAACTGAATACACTGCTACTTGCGTCTCTCACGTATCTGCGTGAGGTGTAACCCTTTATTGGTCGAGGCCAGCTTATATTCATTAAAGCAATAAGCGTTTTTTGCTGATATATATAATGGTTCCATAACAGTCCCCCCTTGAATATACGATGGCCGACTGTCCCTAATCCTGACAGATCCTACCGGACATGATCCCGCATCCTCTTCACCTGCAGTGGCGACAAATTATCCCTATTGGATAAAATCCCGGTTTCAGGTCTTGGACATGTCCCTCGGATCTATATGTCCCTACACGGGGCGGGGATTACTGTCAGGGGGAACTATCGAACTAGATGGTGTTTTATAAGAAGATGTAAAGCTTGGCATCGTGTCATCGTACATAAGCATTAACGGGATAGTCTCGCCTACTGCAAACATTTTATCGCATAGGCGTTGAAGACAAGGGACTACACAGAATAGCATAAAAGCAACAATAATCACAATAATCAGTAAAATTATTCCCAGCTGGACCAGAGCTTGTTTCCATCCTTTGAGCCAGCCAAACCATTCGGCCCATGGATGATCGATTCCGGAGTTGCGCTTTAATTCGTCTCCTAGAGAATTTAACTTTTTAATAGCCATGGTCACTTTTCCGTCGGGGCCTGTATTATCTGGGATGAAAGTATAACAAGTTTCTCTAATTATTCGACAGACCCCGCCTCTTTCTGCCAGAATCATATCTAATGCCATACGATTCTGAAAAGTTATCTGGGTTGCAGCCTCCAATTGATCCGAAAGTTCTTGGAGTGCATCTCGGGTATAGTTGACAAATCTCTGCTGATTATAATAGATATAGTTAATCTAGTCAACATTTTTATTTATTGTAACAATGGGAAAAATGGATTCGAAACCAGCGGCTACTTGATTTCGGGTTTTATACTTATCTGGGACCCCCCTAGGAACTCCTATTGCATTTATATACACATGGGGGTCGAAACTTCCTTCGGGGGCTTTTGAGACACTGCGTTTCTTACGGAACAGGGTAGACTGGGCCTCAACAGCTTCTGGCTCTTCCGATATTATAAATAACGGCATTATAACTTTGGCTAGTGCGCATTCACCAGTCCAACTACCTTTTAATCTGGTGTGCAATTTCATATCTCTACATAGCCAATAGATGTCTTCCAGAGAATATACTTGATTCTGTGTGGGGGGACCGGTCAAATTGCTGTATTCAGCACAATTACCATTAGAGAATTTACCAAGAAATTTGCCTGTTCCTTTGGTGTTTGAAATACAAATATAAGTGCCAGAATATATAGTAATTCCTCCGTTGAGTTTGGGAGTCTCGATTAGTAGAGGATATTCTCTTTTCTATTTTTCATATTCGGTGAATTTGTTACTGGTATTGGTATAAAGATTCAACAGACATAGTAGTGACTGATAGGGCAACTGTAGGGGTATTGTACCCAGATGTGGACGGGCTTTACCACACACATAGCAATTGGACTTATTGTGCTTAATAGCAGAATATTGCATCCACTCGAGCCATAGATTAATATCATTATATCCAGTTTCTATGGCTAAAGTATCATTATAAGTGGGATTCGCTATAGCTATCATACTTTGAATGGCGCGCAGAACAGTATATGGAATTTCCGGTGGTTTCGAAACTGGTTGGTTTGATGGTTTACCTTGTGGCTCTTCCTATTCTAAATTATTGTACATATCTTTAAGATAGAAGGGGGTCTTGCCGCTCATGAAACCATATTTGTAAATCCCGAAAATATATTTTCGAGCATCAGTTGGCCGGGGATTCTCTATAGTAAGGGTGTATCGTTGGTTATCACCAGTTCCGGTGGATATGAGAGTCATTCGTGAGAGCAATGATTTACCATATTGATTTTTGAGGGCTAGGGCTTCAGGGGGCTTATATCCCTATTTGGTTCCTGAATTAGTTATAACAGAGCCCCAATATTTGCAGTCGTCCCCCCATTGCCCTCCAACATAGCATATGTACCTAACACATTTTCCTATTTGAACATCACAATATCCGGGGTCAAAATTGTCGGTGGTATCTTTTTCTTGTGTCATTATCCCGGTATATATATTGGTGTAGCGTTTAGAAACACAATCTATAATGTGACAAAATTGGAATGAGTATGTGGCTATTGTTGTGCTACTGGAGTTGTACCAAAAAATGGGAGGATCTGCTTGTTTTGCATCTCTTGTAATGGCTACCCGATCTCTCTGGTGACTGATAGCTTGGGCTGGTTTTCCCCATGTATGTTGGAAAATGAATGATAATAATAGTGGGATGCCCATTCTTTTGCAAAGGATATGTATTTTAGGAGTCATTGATTGGAGGATCGTATCCTTTGACTTTCTTGCAATGCGATGCGTGTATTTACGTGGGTTTTTCTTTAACTTTTATTGAGGTAGGAGTCGTTAGTAGCACTTGAAAAGGGCCCTCGAATTTCGGTTCCAAAGTAGATCGGACGTGTTTCTTCACGACCACCTACTCTCCAGGCAATAGAGAGTGAGTACCTTCGAGGATATTGGGATTTGGAATAGAAGAGAAAACTTGGGTATATATATTAGATAATTGAGTAGTCAAAGTAATAACATATTTTGCCATTGTTTTATAATTCATTTGCAACTGTTGTGGGAAGTATTGTCCTAACCTAGGGCTACTTCCAAAAAGTATTTCGTGTGGGGTCAGTTTGTGTGACGCCTTTGGCGTATGTCTGATAGCAAAAAGTACGATGGGTAGGCACTGTACCCAATTTAGACCAGTTTCTTGTGTCATTTTCAATATCTTTGATTTGATTATGCCATTTAATTTTTCTATTTTCCCGCTATTCTGTGGTCTGTAGGGAGTATGGAAAGCAAGATGTGAATCTATGATTTTCCACACTTTTTGAGTGACGTTTGCCGTAAATGCAGGTCTTTGATCATTTTTTATGACTTCTGGGATACCGAACCGGCAAATGAGTTCTTGAATAAGCTTCTTTGCGGTAGTGGGTGCGGTTTGGTTTTGTACTGGATAGGCTTTTGGCCATCCGGAAAATACATTTACCACTACCAGTACATATTGAAATGTCTGACACATCGGCATTTGAATATGGTCAATTTGAATCCGTTGGAAAGGGTATTGAGCATTCGGTAAATATTTGGATGGTGTAGGTTCTGTCCTTCCGGTATTGCACTGAGCACAGATTAAACATGATTCGGTGGTTCGTGCTAGCATTGGGGTGATTCCTGGTGCGATCCAGATTTTGTCGATAATTTCCTTTATAATGGTTTTAGACTGATGCGTCGGTCCATGAGCTAGTGATGTGATTAAAGGATATAAAGTCCGGGGTAAATAAAGATATTGGCCTCTGGCCCAGGCTCCCCGTTCATTCTCGGATGCTCCTTCTTGTATCCATTGATTTTGTTCTTTGGTTGAAGCTTGTTGTTGTAATTGAATTAAAATATTCCAGTCTAATTCTATTGGTGTTTTCTTGGTCACCGTCATTAAAGGGACTACTGAGTCTTCATTGAGAGCTGTTTGCTTGGCTGTACTATCTGCTAAGGTATTTTTTTTTGTTTCCATAGTGTTAGCCCGTGAGTGTGCCTTGACTTTGATCATTGCAACTTGTTTCGGGAGTAGGGCCGCAGTTATCAAAGCTTCAACTGCCTTCCTGTTTTTGATTGGAGTTCCTGCTGCGGTGATATAATCTTTTGCCTTCCAGATGATTTCAAAATCATGTATAACTTTAAAGGCGTACCTGGAATCCGTATAGATATTCGCGGTAGAATTTTTAGCTATAATGCAGGTCTCGGTGAGGGCAGCTAGTTCAGCCTCCTGAGCCGACTGATCTGGTCGTAGAGCTTTTGCACAGAGTACAGTCGTGTCAGTCGTAACCGCCATTCCTGTATGGAAATGACTCTTGTCATCGGCATATCTGGAGCCGTCCATAAATAGGGTCCATTCTGGGTTTGAGAGTGGGGTATCCTGTATATTCGGAGGCGAACCGACTTCCGTTTGCATCATAGTTAGATAATTATGTGGATCGTTCTCGGGTGGTACATCTGGAAAATCGATAGTATGCCACAATAGCTGTTCCTGAAGATCTTTTTCTGTGGCTAGATCAATAAAATCCGTAGACGGAATATCAGTATACTCCCTCCTTGGAAGTGGAAGGAGGGCAGCCGGATTGAGAATATTGCATCGTTGAATAGTAACATTGTCGGGCAACAACAGACTCCCTTGGAGACGAAGATGACGCTGAGCAGTGAGATGTCTGGGTTGAGTCTGTTGTAAAATAGCTGAGATGTCATGTGGAGCTAGAATTGTCAAGGGATGTCCGAGGACAATATCTGAAGTGACGTCCAGAAGACAGCTGGCAGCGTGAATAGCCCTTACACAGGAAGGTGTCGCGCGAGCAACTGGGTCCAATCGTTTGGAGTAGAATCCGAGGGGACGATGTCGACCACCGTGCATCTGAGTGAGAACATCTGTGGCATGGTCTTGCCGTTCCATAATATAGAGACGGAACGGCAGAGAATAGTTCGGAATTCCTAAAGCTGGAGATGAGGCAATCATTTGTTGTAGAGCGTCGAATGAGTCCAGTGCTTCTGGTGTTAAATAAAAAATTGCTGGTAGTTCTCGAGGTATACAGTCATAGAGTGGTTGCATTAGCACAGAAGCGTCGGGAATCCAGGGACGACAGTATGAAATGAGACCCAGAAAGGTCTGTAGCTGATGTGGAGTTTCTGGCGGAGCCAACTCCAGGATGGCCTTTTTTCGTGCCATTGTAAGGTGTTTACGGCCTTTGGTAATACAGTGTCCCAGAAAAATCATTTTTTGAAGGCATAACTGTAGTTTCGATTTGGAGACCTTACAGCCAGCTGTAGCTAGAAAATAGAGTAGGTCCAGGGTAGTTTCTTGACACGTGGATGGGTCTGGAGCACAAAGAAGTAGGTCATCCACGTATTGCAGGAGCTCAACTTCCGGGTGAGCGTCTTGCCATGAAAAAAGCACAGAAGACATAGCTTTGCTGAAACTGGACGGGCTGTTTTGAGCTCCTTGTGGCATCACCGTCCAGGTGTATTGCCGACCAGCATGTGTGAATGCAAAAAGATATTGACACGAAGGGTGTAATGGAATGGAGAAAAAGGCATTAGCAAGATCAATTACAGTGAACCAGGATGCCGTAGGTGGAATACTGGATAGAAAAGTATGTGGATTTGGCACAATAGGGGTATCCAGAACCGTGGCTTCGTTGACAGCGCGTAAATCTTGTACCATCCTGTACACTGGAGGTTGGCCTTTTATCTGCTTCTTTTTGACTGGATACAGCGGAGTATTGCAAAGAGAAGTAGTAGGTATTATTGTATTGGATTCTAGGAGTGCAGCTACTTGAATAGATATTGCATCTAGTTGGGCCACTGATAAAGGATATTGGGCCTTGTATGGAAGAATATTAGGATTCTTAAGCACAACTTGTACCGTAATTAACATTACCTTTTAATGGATCTAAGTGGCCAGTCTAAACCCTGAAAAACAGCACCAGACCTCCTTTACCAAACTTTAAAGTAGGCACTATTTATTCCCTGTAGTGTTGCATTATTCTCGGTAGTGTTCTCCTGGCATACACTAAACCCAGATTTGTCTGTCAGCTGCTCGGCCAGTGAGTGTACTGATGTTGCTTCCAGAGGAAATTTGGAACTCTATAGTAGGTGATGCTATAGACGACAGGTGAGTTTTACACGCTATGCATTTCGCCACTCAGCAGCCCCACTTTGTGAGTGTGCATAGTCTACCGCTTCGTAACTGGGCTCTTGTTACTCCCAGATGTTTCTACTTCACAATAATAGCACTTACAGTGGACTGGGGCGGATCCAGCAGGGCAGAAATTTCCTGGGCTGACTTGCCAAAGGTGGCATCCTATGACAGTGCCAAGTTTGAAGTCACTGAACTCCTAGGCACAGCCCATTATTTTGCCAATGTTTGTCTCTGGAGATGGCATGTGCTTGCTTCTTTAGACCTGTTAGCAATGGGTGTGGCTGAAACCACCTAAACTCAGTAATTATAGTATAGTATTAATATAGCTTAGTCCTGGACATATAAAAAGATTTTCTACTTAGATTCAGGTGTAATATCATTGGTCCCAGATTGGATGTAGATATCACTCTTAAGATTAGATTTGCTCTATTACATATTAAAATTGTGACTGAATTCAAATTGTTTATAATATACCTAGGCATACCAGAAGGACAGGGTTTAATTAAGACATGGTCTTTATTCAATGACCTGTCAAAACCTTTAAGACTAACTCCCCCCTCAAAAAAATATTACTAGTGGCAGATAAAAGTGTTTTGTGCTGTTTTCTTTTTTTAAACAGTTCTATTTTTGCATGATATAATATTTTCTGACAGCGGCATACTGTGTTACTGTGTTATAACCCAATCTATCGACAAACACCCTAAGTCTTATCATATTACTATTATCCTTTTGTGATGGAGGGTTCCATCACAAAAGGAATTGCTCAGTCTTAATCACCCAGCCTGACATTGTGGTTTATGAATGTTTATGGAGGAAATTATTTAATTGTACAAGCCAAACTTCATTAGCAGTGCCATAACAAATCAGCTCAGTGTGGTTTTTGAGCAGAAATGTCCCTACTGACAATAATGGCAGCCTCTAGGACTGCAGACAAAATAAGTTTATTGGAGCAAAATACACTTAAGCCAAGATTTAATCAATGCTAAACTATATTTCTGTCCTTTTTAGTTTTCATGGGACTTTACCCTTTAATTGTTTATAAAAAGACACTCGAACTAGGGCCATCCTTTGTATTGTCGAAACGGGCCCTGCACTCATGAGGGCCCTACAACTGTCCTGCTCCATGCCATCATAGTAACTAAGATGCCCATCAGTATGGGTGCAGCTGCTACAACTGACAGTGCAAGCTGCAAGAAGACAGGGTTCCATGCAAGGTAAGGAGGAGGGAGATCAAAGGAGATCAACAGCTTTGGGATGAAGCACTGTCAGGGGGAGAGCTGGGATAGAGGGAGACCTGCGAGAGTTGGAGAGAAGTAGAGCGGGAGAGTTGGAGAGCTTCTCACAGGTTTCATTTCAGTTCATTTCAATGGGATCTGGACACATTTTAATGACTAACTTAGCTTTATTGAAAGTGTTCAACTACTTGGCTCTCAACTGGCTCCCTGGCTTTGCTTTGGAGTTACAAATTGACATGCACTAAACATGAACACAAGGTTACACTCATGGGAATTGAATCGCTGACTACTATTTAGTTGCTTTTATGTTTTCTTGTTTGCTTTTTTCAGTAAGAGGACAAACAACTAAATGGGTTGTTGAATAGAGGCCGTTGTTGGTGTCATTACGTACAATCCCATCCCTGTGCAGTACTTTATGAGTACGCATGTATCACATATGCAGTTTAGATCTGTTGCATCATAAGAGTTTACACTCTCTTGCTCCCTTTCCACACAAAAGTTATTACTGAACAATAAAAAACTGCAGCTATTTCACAAATCCGTTGTTGAAACTATATAAATGTAGCGATCTATTGGGATGCAAATCCAGCCAAGCAATTAAGTAAAATGTTCAACACATACAAAGAAATTTCCAAAATCTTTACATCAGCGCAGCCCAGGAGGCAATAAAGCCCCTTGCCTGCCATCCAATGCATTTATGTACCACAAGTTCAGTAAGTACCTCCTTCTTGTCTGCCTGCTTGTCAGAAGTAGATACTTTGGCTGCAAGCTCTCTCAACTCTTCCCTCCAGGCTTCAGATATGGAACTTGCTGTGCAAAAGAAACATAACTTAATGAGTGGAGTGTGCAAAAAAAAACGTTTTTCTTTCAGACATTCAGAGATTAATTAGTTGAAATTTCCTGGTTTACCCTTTTTTTTTCTTTGTGATTTACATATACTTAATACAAGTAATAGATCAAGATATTCAATAATCCTAGATTCTAAATGTTTTCCATAAAGGGTTCATTGACTTTTGTTAATAAAACTACTCTAAAATCTACCGTATAATGTTCTATGTGGTCTCCTGCATTTTTTTCCTTTTGAGTCCTTTTAGGACTAGCTTTTTGCAACTTTATTTTCTGATGTTACACAAAAGAAAAGAACTATCTTTAAATTACAATTAAACAGCAATCGAAATGCTATTTTTGGAAGACTAACTTTAACCCTTTAACATTTATTTTTTTTTGCTTGTGAGAGGCCAGGCCGATTTTAGTATTTTTGCTACCGGTACAACCTTGGAATCATCTTAAAGTTTACATTTCCTTTTTAATTACGCAATTCATATCTACCTAGTTTAAGGTAATACATGCATTATATAGCATGATAGAATTAATAGTAGTATTAAGAATACAACCCTCACTCCGAAATGTAATATTCCCTCGTTGTTTCACCATAAACAACTTTTCTGAAAAACTTCAACCACAAAACCCATGAAATATATGTGGTTATACAAACATGTAGGTACACAACTACCGTATTTGCTCAATTATAAAACAAGGGTGTTTTTTTTTTTTCCAGAAAAAAGCATCAGAAGGAAACAACATTGTCTACTAATTGAGGTCGACCTCAGATCTGTCTCACTTTCGCACAGCCGACTAAGCCTAGGGGTTTGCCACTCACACTCACTCATTCTCTCATGCTCTCTTACACTCTCTCATGCACTCCAACTTTCATTCACACTCTCATTCACTCTCTCATACTCTCATTCACTGTTTCGTCCATGCTCTTATATTCAGGCTTTTTCTTTTTCTCTTTTATTAACGTTCAAACTTTGGGTAATTGTCTTATAATAAGGGTTGTCTTATAATTGAGAAAATATGGTAATACAGGGTGGGCGTACATAAAAAGGGGTTAAATGTTATCATACTAAAGGAATCCAATCTCAGAAATAAATACACATGTCCTCAAGTATGGCACCCGTTTGGACACTCTTTTCTATGTTAAAACTCCAAGACATAGCATGTTTTGGTATGCTGTAGCATTAAGTTTTCCCTTCACTGGAAGTAAGGGACCTAGCCCAATCCTGAAAAACAGCCACATATCATTACCCCTCCTCCACCAAACTTTAAAGTTGGCACAATTCAGTTAGGCAGGTAACGTTCTCTTGGCATCCGCCAAACCCAGACTTGTGTTTCGTCACTCCACAGAAAACTTTTCCACTGTCTATCTAGCAGTTATGAAATTTCACGAACTGACTTACTGCGTGGCTAGGTGCTTTATTTTATACACTTGTGGCAATGGGTCTGATTGAAACACCTGAATTAACTACCGTATTATAAGACGACCCTGATTATAAGACGACCCCCTCAAATCTTAATATTAATTTAGGAAAAAAAGAAAAAGCCTGAATATAAGACGACCCTATAGGAAAAAAGTTTTACCAGTAAATGTTAATTCATTTAAACTATTTTTTTAATAAAAGGTATGATTGAGAAAAATATTTTGGTTTTATTTCCTTCTATTTTCCAACCTGCCCCCCAGTTAAGCACATCTGCCCCAGAAATGCCTTATACCTCCTATATGCCACTGTGCCCCATGATATGCCTTTTAACCCTCTAAATGCCACTGTGCCCCATGATATGCCTTTTAACCCTATATGCCACTCTGGCACTTAGAGGGTTAAAAGGCATATTATGGGGAAGAGTGGCATATAGGGAGGTTTAAGGCATTTCAGGAGGCAGAGTGGCGTATAGAGGGTTAAAAAGGCATTTCTGGAGGCAGAATGGCATTAAGGTGGTTAAAAGGCATTTCACAGAGCACCCTGCCTCCAGAAATGCCTTATGCCCCCCATTTAACACTCCCCCCCGCCCCACTTACCGGTACTTCTGAGTCTCCTGTCATGTAGCTGGGGCAGCGTGTAGACTAGGAGGCGTGGCTAGCAGCGGGGGTTGTCTGCGTGCATCGCGCAGACATTCCCCGGCTGTCAGAGATCAGAGTTCCCCACGCCGGTGCCGGTGCGGGGAACTCTGATCTTTGACAGCCGGGGAATGTCTGCGCGATGCAGGCAGACAACCCCCGCTGCTAGCCACGCCTCCTTCCAGCTGCAGCGTGAGTCTACACGCTGCCCCAGCTACATGACAGCTGCACACCGGGGACTCTGAAGTACCGGTAAGTGGGGCGGGGGGGGGTTGAGACAGGAGGATCCAGATCCCCTGCAGCTGAGGGGGATCTGGATCTTAGTCGTCTCATAGTCAGACTTTGAGGTCCGATTATAAGACGACCCCGATTATAAGACGAGGGGTATTTTTCAGAGCATTTGAAAGAAAACTCGTCTTATAATCGAGCAAATACGGTAATTAAGAGGCGTGTCCCAATACGTTTGTCAATATAGTATATATATATATATCTACATACAGTATATTTACCTAACAGTCACCCAAGTATTAATATACAAACCAGCTGTAAGGAATGGGACCTTGTTTCCATGCGGATCTCCTATTGGCATGCTGCAGGGTATACCTAGCAAGTTGGTGGACAATTGACTTCTAATCATTGGATGAGGATAGAGTGGAGAAGTCACTGACCAATCATCATTCACCATACAAATTGGGATTCCATTAAGTCCTAAAAAAAAGTAAAAAAAAAGCAATGTCTGCATTTGTTTCCTAATGCAGGACCTTACTACTCTTCATAGTTACATGTGCTTTGGTCAAATGCGCCACCAGAGGGCTATAAGTATCAATTGTACGCTTCACTGTGGTTTTTATTGTCCCATAATTGTGTGTTTCCTGATCTTAGTAATAATATCAGTGGCTCAAGATACTGAGTATAAGGATGAATCAATTAATGTATCTTTGCTGAATTACAGCAAGTCTGTTTTGTGTTGAAGATCACTAGAGAGGGTAGACTCCATAGCCTAAGTACCTCTAGCTTACAGGTACTGTTGTGGTAGAATGTATAAGCCAAGATTCAAAACTTGTCTTGCAAAATGTTTATTGGCAGATGTACTTATTTATTTTTATGTATAGTGCTGTTTCAAGTGTCACATGTCTCACTCCAAGAATACAACGCTTTGTTTTTAAGGACTGCCATGCATGAAAATTACACAACTACTACTTGTTCAGGGTTGTAAAACTATGCGATAGTAGTAGTAATAACCTTGTAATAAGTAGTAATAACCTTGACCCATACCTTGAATGTGTGTCACTCGGTGAGGATGGGGATTGTGTCTCGAGAAGAATGAATGATTGCTTAGGTTACCAAATCGAGAGCTGCTTTTGGTTGGGGGTCTCATTGCTTCTGCACTAAACCGTAGAGGTGTGTTCTGGGCAAGGTTTTCTAGCTTCTCTGTTATAGTTGCAATGTCATTACTTTTAAAAAGTCCTGAAACCGGGTTCTTCAGCTCCTCCATTGAGTCTTTTGATGCAATATGATTAACTCTGTAATTAAAATAGTATATTATAAAAATTACAATATAAAGCTAAACTTTTTCATGTATACAGTATAAATAAAACAAAAAACAGGAGCCTGACACTGAGCTCTCCTCTCCATGTTTCTCTGAGTACAAATTAATTAGAAGCCATTCCCATTACAGAAGAACAAGTTAAATTAGTATATTTTCTAGCAGTGGCTTAACACAACTTTACCCCTGGAAAGTTGTGTTGAGGCGCTGCAATACACATGTAAGCATTCTATTTTGGATCTGAATGGTTGCATCTCTGAACATGTGTCTTCATATGTGAAATTGTGGTTACATTATGGAGCAGATACATTCAGTGCCAATTTGCTAATAATTATTAGCCAGACTTACAGCACTAGTTGCTCTTAAGATGGCTTATATAGCCACTTATTACACCACCAGCATCTATCCACTCTCATTGCGATTGAGGGGAGAAGGCCTCTGAACAAGGGTTGCCACCCATCCCTGGTTGACCAGAACAATCCCAGAATAAAGAGGTAAGTTCTAAATCACAGACTTACCTCTTTATGTCATGAAAACCAACAATCTGGTCGTGGTGTGGAGTTCAGCAGGGTCATATAATGTCACGTTAGAGGGTCCTAAATAAGATGCTTTATATTTATACTGTGTCAGTTATCACAATTTGACCACTAAATTAGTGATCAGATTATTTTTCTCTGTATTACAAGCTCTTATTTTGAATTTAAAATGTACATTATTTAAAATATATTAGTGTACAGTGGTATTGTTGATGCCTATATTAGTAATAAGTAGTGCGGTAAACTTTTTTTTTTACCTAGACCAAGTCTGAGCATGAGATTGGGTGTTAGGCCAGTCCAAATTTATATATTTGTTATTTAGCCTTGTTTCTAAAAAATATTGACTGCTTTAAGTATGTGTCAATGGCATGTATCAATTGTGGGACAATGAGATGTTCATCTTTCTACTTACATGAGCAAGAGATTCAAGTGATTGTACTTACTGTGTTTGGCGTAGGACTGGTTGGGAGGCTATCGTGACATTTGCCATTTTAGTCTTCTATGATAGAAAAACAGATATTAAAATTGCTAAATCTGCTGGTATTATCACATTTTACAATAATTACACGTATAACCAGATTAATTTGGTAAAACTCCTATTAAACATAGAGGTGGGTCACGTATATATATATATATATATATATATATATATATATATATATGAAAATAAACTCATGGAAAGGAGCAAGTGCTCCCACCGATTTCAATAATTGCATTATGGCCAATTAATGACAAGAAATGTGAATGTCAGACTACAAAGGAGAAAGGCAGGTACTGTTTCTAGGTCAGGCGGCATATTTTGGCCTAGGCCTAGGTTGGGGGGGCTACCTTTCTGCCACATAACAGGCCCAATAGCCCAATATAATATATATAAAACCAATATTGGGCTATCAGGTTCTCCCCAACAGCCCTCCATAGCTTCCTTTTAGTCTGGTGTTTTGTCTTCTTAAAAAGTGAAGCATCAGGATATGATAGCATATCCTTACGGCAATTAGTAAGAATGGAGGAGCATGGTGGTGCTGCCCTGGGTTAGGCTCAGGGCAGCACCTAACATAAATATACCACTGTCATCCCCATGATAGGGTGTAATTAAGTACAATCTCATTCCTTCCAACATTTCACAAGGTAAAACAGGAAAAGCATGTCTTGGGCGTTACCAGGTCCTTTTAGTGACTGTTAATAACTATTTATGTAAAGCATATTTATTTACTCAATTTAGTTTATAAATATATTCTGCATGAGTGTGATGTTTAGGGCTGTAAAACACTGTAGTACACTTATGAGTTATGACCTTGTTGGAGGTTCTAAACAAGAGTGGACATAAGTGTGTTAAAAATACTAGAGGTGATTGCCATACAGTCTATGTCAGCGTTCAACACTTCAGTCCTCAAGGGCTGCAAAACAGGTCAGGAATCATATGTATCCTTACCTGAGAACAAATAGTAATTTTTTATTTAGATGTCTGGTATGAAGACAGGATAACCAACAACTGTGGCCTGTTCACGGCCTTTGAGGACTGCAATTGTACCCCCACTGGTCTAAGAAGCAGTAAAGTACAATCCAAAGCATTGCTTCTATGTATGGTAAATTCAACACTTCTATTCATCTTACCAATTTAAAATAGCACAAAATAAAATAATATGTATTTGTGCATCAAGCCAGGGCTGGACTGGAAATCTCCCTGTATCCTAGTAGGCCACCTCCCCTGAGACTGGTCTTGAGGCCTGCCATCTAATGCTCTAGCTGCAGCTGCCAATTACGCTATAGGAGCAAAATAGATTTTGCCCCTGCAGCTGCATTGGCGGCCGTGGTCGTACTCCCATTGAGCGTACGCCAGTCAGCACCCCATATGGTGTCATATCCGGCTCGATGCTGACTGGTAGACACGCAAAGTAAGAACAGACTAGCAGACCACTGCAGGTGAGGTAAGGGGGTGTGAGAGAGAGTAAATGAGAATATATGCATGTATAAGTGTGTTTCATGAATGTGTAAGTGTATGTGAGCATAAACGCTTATGCGTACTTGCATAGACATTTGTGTTTGTGAGCATGGACGTGAAAGTGCTGGGGGGGGCAAAGATGGCACAGGCAGGCTGTTTGGGGACAAAGATGACACAGAAAATCTGTTTGGGGCAGAGATAGCACTGGTAGGCTATTTGTGGTACCGATAAAATGTTTGGGGACAAAGATGGCACAGGTGGGCTGTTTGGGGTAAATGTTGCACAAACAAACTGTTTGGGGGCAACAGTGGCACTCACCGCTGTTTGGAGACAAAAGTGGCACTGTGGGACATGTTGCTCGTGAAGTTGCAAGCACTGGAGCCCTGTGGTTTCTTGTTAAGCCCCCGGTGTTAAATTGAATGAACATATGTAAATTACTGTTGAATATTGTATGGATATGAAGGGGGCATGCTAAGGGACAGGTATTGACAGGTATTGATGGAGAAATAAAGGATGGATATAGAGAGCAAGAACAGACTAACAGACCGCTAACAGACCGGTAGGGGATGCAAGAGTGAGTATGTATGTAACAATGAGAATATATGCATATGTGTCTTAACATGAATGTGAAAATGAATGTGTATGTGTGTAGGTGTCTGTGTGTGAGCATGGATATGTAAATGTTTGGTGGAGGCAAACATTGAGGCTGTTTGGGGTGACTGACAAGCTGTTTAGCAAAGATGAAACATGCAGGTTGTTTCACTTACAAGCTGTTTGGGAACACAAACAGCATTGACAAGCTGTTTGGTGGCAAAGATGGCCCAATCTGTTTGGGGACAAAAATGGCACAGACAAGCTGTTTGGGGCACTGACAAGCTGTTTGGGGACAAAGATAGCACAGGCAGACCGTTTGGGGGCACTAAGAAGCTTGTGTTGCAAATATGGCACTGATAAGCTGTTTGGTTGCACCTCAGATATGCCTTATACCCCCTATATGCCACTCTGCAGCCCCTGATATGCCTTATTCCTCCCTATTTGCCAATCTGCTCCCCTGATATGCCTTATACCTCCCCGACCTAGACTTGCTGTGGGGGCAGCCAGGGCATGTCTGCGTGATGCACATAGACAACGTCCGCTGCTACCCGGGACCCCTGGGGGTTCTATGACTGAGTCCCGGAAGGTCACGTCATACCATTGCGCCGTCATAGAAGCCTCGGCGGAAGTGTCGGGTAGCAGCAGAGGTTTTCTGTGTGCATCGCGCAGACGTTCGGCGGCTGCCAGAGAGGAGGATCCAGGTCCTCTGCAGCGCTGCGAGGGATCCTCCTCTCTGGCAGCTGGTTAGCGTCTGCGCGATGCGCGTAGACAACCTCCTCTGCCCCTGGCCGGTCCCATGCAGCACTGAGAGAATGTTGATCTTAGTCTTGTAGTGAGACCTCTATTTGAGATCTGATTATAAGACGGCCTTATGTAAGACAAGGGGTATTTTTCAGAGCATTTGTCTTATAATCAAGCAAATATGGTATACAGGTGCCCACTTCGTTGGCCACAACCCTTTACATGATCTCATGGGCCACAGTATTATTAGTAATTATGTGTTTCAATGTGTATCTTATTTATGACTAACATGTTTTTGAAATATAATTTAACCCTTTGGGGTCCTATGTCGGAATATATCCGACAATATATTTTAACGCTTGTAGTCCAATGTCGGATTTACTAGTTGACCGCTAGGTGTCGCTATTATAGGAAAGAGTATTTTACAGCTTATGGTTCAATGTTGGATGTCCTAGTAACCATGAGATGTCGCTATTATAATAAAGGAAGAATTAGCCAAATTATAAGTACAGAGTGATTCTGAATGTGATTTTACTGATGATTATAAGAAAAAGTTTCATACAAATATAGAGACAAACATTATGTATGGTTTTAAAGTAGTATTTATGAATTGCTTTGCAGTAATAAGAAATATTTTGTAGACAAATTGAAAGTATGTGTTTTTTTTCCGAAAATTAAATTGGACCTGCTTGGCACACTTAGTGAAAATGTATTGGACCTTAAACTGCAGGGTTAAATAAAAAAATGTTCCCAACATGAAATATGGATCTGGTATTCACGCAAGTGCAAGTTGATGGTCAGCCAAGATACATTGTTTAATGTGAAAAGATACAAGCAATTGTAGGAAATTATTACGGTACATTTCTTCACATTAAAGGTCTTTAAAATAGAAACACGCCACAGTACCCCAAGTACCGTACTTGGATTTTAATGTCCCAAGTGCATTATGTTAGATAATAGATATGTGTGTTGCTGTGTGTAGATGTTTCAGAACTCCACTGTTGAACAATACCATTGTATTTAGGTGCTGTAAACATGCCCAGTTGCCATGGAATCCCTATAAATGAGACACTACATAGCTTCCTAAGGCCTTTACACTTGGTTTCTAATGCATTTGTCAGCCTTTTGAGTGCTAAAAAAATATAAGAATGCTTTAATTGCTTTTGCAGTCACATTGAAGCTTCTTCCTGATATATAGCTTCCTTTATATAAAAAATAACCATCTGATAAGGGTGATCAGATGGTTCTTTTGAGATCCATATGACAGGAAGTAGTTTTATGTTGTCTGTGGCTTGACCCAGAGCACTCTCCTACTAAACACCTACATGTGAAGGGCGACCAACACTAAAGCTTACTGTGGAGGCTTTGCTAACTAGGCATAGTCCTAGTGTAAATGGTTCTGGCTGTGGATATTAAAGATTTCACTTGTAATCATTGTAAACAGTGGCACACTACGCAATAGCAGAATCCATACCCAGTTTTGTTGCAGAGGGGCTTCCCCTTGGCCTGCTGCCTTAGATCTAGTCAGCCAGGGCCAGTATACATCCCTGTGTCTTGGGGCAATTTTCAGGACAAGTTAAGCAATACATGCTTTAAGGCAAACAATTCATGTTTTGTACATGGTGCTATATACATTTTTCTGTGAGTGTGAATTTGTGGTGAGAGAGTCTATAAACAAAAGTAAAAAAGGCAATTAAAATGCTCATGAAGTATTTAATAAGCATTCTTGTTTACTAAGGTTGTCTGTGGAAGTAGATTTATTGATATACCTGATAGATTTTGACTCATGTCAAGAGTTTGAACCAACTGACACTCCATGTTTCAAACCATTTAGATTTAGAGCCATATGTTGAGCTCCAGCTATACTTCAGAGGTATGCGATTAGTTGTTAGACATTTAATATAACAACTAAAGGGGCTCACATTGCTTACTCAGTGCTAGACACTCCTTCCTACAAAGCAAAGACTCATTATTGCACTTTGTTGAGCTGTGCTTATCCTGGCTGCAAAGTGGTTGTAGCTCTGAATGACGTTAAGCGTCATCCAGTTACCATTCAGCATGTCAACACTTAAATTCTTGCTTAATAAGTGTTCTCTGTAATTAGAGCATTCATTTAGAAGCAAACATAGGCATTCATTTAATCTTCTCGTGTAACAATAAATCCCAAACACAATGAATTCAAATATTTTTGGTTCGCTATATATTGTTTTGAAAGTGTCAGATTTTTCTTAATCTTATTAAAGTTCATTTTTAATTAGAAGGTGACATGGTAATATCACATAACATAATCTGTCATGTTAATAGTAAAGGGTTGATCTCTTTGCCAAATCATTCTTCCTTTGTAGGGTTCTCTGGTTCAGTTATCAGATATTAAGATTCGCTTAATTAAACGTTGATTTAGTTTTGGATTATCCTTAAATAAATTATGAAACAGGTTAGATGTGCAATATGTAGCTTCTGCCCTAAACTCTTATCAGGGGTATCATGATCAAGTTACATACAGATTCATCATTCCTATAACCCTATATAATCTAATTATTGGGATTGGATCGTGATAGTGTTATCCTTACTTGATTGACTTAAAATGGCAACCATAACAAAATGAGAAAGGAAATCTTCTTTGACACATTTTCCTTCTCTTACATCATTAATAACCTTTGGAACAGATATATGAATAGCATCGTCACAACCTACATAGCTACTGCTCTTTGAGGATTAAAACATAATTCTAATCCGGTATTTAAACAGGTGCATTCCCATTTAATAGGCAGTGTTAGACGAGTACAAAGCATTAACTCAAATCTTTCCTTTTCCTACCAGATGGACCTTCAGTGATTTTATTGGACTTGTATGATAGCACGTACACTGAACAACATTTTGACAGACACAGCTAAGGCATTGTGTGAAGTTTAATGTGAGAATATGACCTAGTATTTTATGTAGTGAGCACTCACATCTAGCTTCACAAAATGCCCAATGCCTGCACATAGCTTCACACGTTCCTGAGTGCCTGCATTCAACTTTACAAAATGCCAAGTGCCAATATAGATCTTCACAAAATACATGCACGTACCTTCACAAAAAGCACAGTACCCATATTTGGTGTCAACAAAATGCCTCTCATTTACCCGAATACAGCACATAAAATAACTTTAGTTAAAAAAAAAACTTTCTAGAAATCAGATATTACTGAATGCATCTAAATGTAAGATTTGGTCATTTTAATTGGGAAGCCTATTTATGAGCCATTACAATATTTGAAGCACCTAGCCTACCAAGTGTTAGTATTAGTGTATGTAAGAGTGTGTGTTAAAGTGCGCATGTTAGTCTGTGTGTGTTAATGTTTGCATGTGTTACAATGGGGGGAGTGACTTAATTTGCCCCTAGGACCAGAAGGTATCAAGACAAAAAGCAAATGTATTTGAAAGTATTAATTAAAAATAAACAGTGTGTTTTGTCTTATCAGCATATAGACATCTATGCAAATTGAACAATGGTTATTGAAAGGAGGAATATATCAGCAATTTCGTAGTACATCGACTAGAAGAGGACAGATAAGTTATAGAGGTAGATATAGCCGGCAAACAAACAGCTGCTAATCCCTGCAACTTTTGCTTTTGATGATGGCCCTATTCACATGGACAGTAACAAGCAGCAAATTCACCTTCACCTTCAAATGACCTCTGCCAATTTTGGGATTAAGAATTAGCATTCTCACAATTTGTAAAGTACCCTCACTAAACCTTAGTGTTAACAGTGGTTTAAAAAGCATAGTCTGAGATTCAGCTCCTTGTCTAAACCGATCAAGACTATAACTAGAAATTAAAAGAAAACGGCTCCTATTAAGAGTATTGGGGTGTGTGGACCACTAGCACAATTTAAATGTATACATTTTAAATGTACATTCCATAACATAAAAACTGGAATCTACAAGACTCATCTCAGGAAATGTTGTGGACTGTAGAAAGCTGAAATGTATGAAAAGTCTACATATATAAAGGAAAACACAATATACCAATGAAAATGTAACCATTTAAATTCCAACACACTGACTGCAGCATTAAGAAGAAATAATAATGCTTTTCCTACAGTAATTTCTATGTAATCAATGTTTACTATAGCTATAATATACTGTAGATACTATAATTATTTAGCTTCCTATATAGTCATATTTTCACTTTATTCCAATATTTGACAAATGTTAATGCTGTTTTTTGGGTTGATACACACTATTAATTACAAAACCGAAACATTTTAATACAGGGAAAATAAAAAACCATTAGCAAAAATAAAAGTGCGCACAATACTAGCTGTACATTAACATTGACTGTAATGAGCTTCAGCTGTGGCGACAACCCATCCTAACATCAATTAGGGTAGGTTCTCCTTAGACCTAATCAAATGTACAGTGACTTGTAGATGTGTAATCAGTACATGATACTCTACGATTGTTAGATACTCTGACTAAATCTGTAGGTGCATTTGAACAGTTTTTGGATTTGAATTACTTGTAAATTTGCTTTTAGTATGGGGTCTTCATTTTCAGCAAAAGTCTGGATTTAGACAGGTCATGTAATCTAGCCCATTGCACCTTGCCACAAAAAGCAGTGATAGTATCTGCACTGCAGCTTACAGAGTCTTTTATCTCACCTTGCACTATGCTCACAGGACCGTACAGGTATCTCCTTGTTAGATCAGGCGTCTGACAAGAGCTGTGGTTCCTTCTGTGAAGCTGTGTTTGCATTCATGCCTCTGTCTTATTGAGACCATGTTGCTAGGTTACAATTTTGTAGACAACACTAGAACAAACCCCCTACAGTGGAAATGTGCTGTGACTTTGGACAGTTCTATGTCCTCCTCCTCCCATTACCCGCTGCTTGGTATTTAGAACTTTTTACTTGCCTGTGGCAGTATTTCTGTATTTCATAGCTAAGGGTTAATAACAGAAAAGTTTGTTCTCGTGACTCTTTTGAGTACTTCAGGGGCATAACTAGAAACTAACGGGGCCATGATGAGAAAATTCCCCCCAGGCCCCCATCTAGTCTGTGCCATCATTGCCCCCTTCTAACATACAACATGTAAAGACACAAATTACACACATTGCTCATACTCACTAACACAAACTCGGGGGCCTTTGCTTTTTGGACAGGATATCCTCAGGACCCCGAGCTATCCATCGATACCCGGGGATCGCCACCGCTCCTTCGGGATCACCCCGAAAATGACAGTTGAAAGCTGTACGGACATTGTCGGGCTTGGTGGCCTAAGTGTGGCGCTGGACTGTCTGGGCTGGGTGGGGTTATGTGGACATGGTTTATGGCCTTTTTCCTGTATATTAGCCCATGCGTTTACCAAATAAAGAGTCCCTGTTTTACCTCACTGCGAGTCCTGTCTTGTTATTGAGGTAAGCCTCGGTGCTGCCCTTATCATGGTGGTAGAGCGCTGTATTGCTATACTTCTGTATACTACAGTGGCGCCGAGGTTCCTGAAGAGCTGTGTCCTCTGCTATGATCACTTATTGTCCTTTTCAGGACGATAGCCCCACTGTGTAGCTCAGCTTTGGCTAGCCACAGTGGTAAGGCAGCCTCTTCTCTCTACACGCTGGTGCTGTCTGGCAGTGAAGGGGTTAATCGCTGGTCTCCCGATGGCCATGGGGTGGAGGAAGCAACGTAGGGCGGGCGTACCCGGTCGGGGTACAGGTCGGCCCCGTCACAGACTTGGTAAGAGATGATGATGTTATTTATTATGCATATTCATGTGGTAAGCCAATTATTGCATAAAGGGAATGGTAACTGATTTTATTTAATTAATGTCCGCATTTAAATCACAACAACACTACATAATGATACACAAACCAACAACCATTTTGTTTTGTTGCAGAGGTCGTATAAAAGGCAAAATTCCATATTACCTACAGTAGTACCAATACCTATTTAAGGTATCCCTTTGAATAAAAATAATTAAGTAGCTTTAGTGTCGCCAATCTTGTATTTAGAAATCTCTGTCAGCTGAAATAAGCATAGGGAACATATTTAACACGTTCCTTCTATTTAGTTATTTACTTACTCGTGTTTGTTATGCATTAATATTTAAGAAAGTGATCAAGGGTCAACAATAGTGTTCAAAGCCAACAGTCTGCGGGAGGTACAGCACACGCTGATTTACTGCTTGCTGCTTCTCAGAAATTGCTGTTCAAATACCACATGCTGTGTTTCATAATTCAGAAACAGGCAGCTTCACTTTAACCCTTTCCTTCTATTAAAAAAAAACCAGAGACCCGTACTCTGACTGAGTAGCTCTGCAGTGGAGATCTTCTTTGCCGCTGACTGCTCAAGGGATTAACTCTTCATTCACCCATGCACTAGCCGAGACAGTGTAGGGGTAAAACAGAACTGAGTTTATTGGGGACAGCACAGATATTTATACACAAAACATAACATGGATTAGGAGTATAATCTCATCACCACCAGACAGCCCGGCTCCTCTATACAGTTCTACGGCCAGCAATGCCCACCTAAAAAGGGGTCACTATTTTGGGGTGATCCCGAGGGAGCGGTGTCAATACCAGGGTACCAATGGATAGCTTAGGGTGCAACGATGTTGTGTTCCAAAGAAAACGACTTGATCTGACGTTGGCACCTCTGATAGCAGAGCCGGAAACGTCCCCGGGAATAGTCTGAAAGGCAGAGTTTAAAAGCCATGACTGAGTAATCCCCGGTCCTAAAGATGGGTAATAAAACCAAATGAGCTCCCTCTCCGTTACCACCTCCAAGTGTTGCCCACCATAAGCATAGTGTAACCCCAAAAGAGTGACGTGGTGGTACAACAGGTGTCCGTAGCATTGTAGTTCCGATTGTTGGCAGGTATCACCACAGTTCCACAGTACAGTTTAATGATTTTACGGCTAGGTCCCAGTCGAAGTGGAATCCAACCAGCACAAGGGAAACACAGGGTCCCTGAGCCCTTAAACCTTGGGAAAGTCAGTGACTATATTCTTTTGGCTGAGGGGGTAAAACACAGGGATGGGGGTGCAATACATGAAATCAGGAATGGGGCCAAAATAACATATGGGACAACAGACTGGTTGTCACAATATTCTCTCGATTGCACAGTAGAGGCAGCACATGCCCAAGAGTCATGCTATGCAATTTTGGTTTCATTAGTATTGCTTTTATTTGCTCATTCATATAGCGGTGTATAGCGGGTAAACAGGACATAATGAAAAATGCAGAGGAGGGTATTCTAGCTTTGGAAGTAAGAGGATTCTAAGCGGAATCCTGAAGCAGAGGGGAGAGTTGTTAGTAGACTAATGAGCCAACACAGCCGCCATAGGATTCATTAAAAAGCTCTGCATCCTTTAAGATACAGGGATATCATATTCCAGGACTCTGTAGTGAGGATGGCAGCTGTGATAGAAGTTGTTTTTTTTCTATGGCTTTTTAGTGCTCATACAGCTGTTCTTTTTTCTAGCTGTTCCTTCTTATCTTTCTCATTACTGGTTGCTTGGCACACAGTCATAGTGTTACAGACATGGTATTTGCATAGTGTTTGTGCACACTGCCACCCTATCTATTGAGAATAAAAATGAATTCGGTCAATTCATTTGCTATCTTTTGAAATAATAAATCACATTAAGTTGCATGAATATGTGTCTGATGTAATGTTATTTTGGGATCTCAACTAGTTTGCTGAAGTAAGGTAATTGCCAGTTGCCAGATGTTTTGTTATGTTGTAAGTGGGAAATGCTACTGAGCTGCTGTGTTACATGTTTCGGGTTGGCATTTTATTGTAAGATATTTGTGACAATAACTTTGTAGAGGAACTGCAGCAGTAGATGCCCGTGCAGAGTCTGCTAGAATGGTGCAGGTAGACTCCATGCAAAATGCTAATAAGCTGACAACAGAATATTTACATAAAATATTCTGGCTATACTTTTGGGGAACAACTGAATAACAATAATAATAACAACACAAGTGGCATCTAGATTTTAAAATTCCATTCTTTAGGTGGTTAGTTCCACAATCAGATATTTTCCACCCTTTATCTTAACTTGCCTTAATGGTAATATATAACCCGAATTTTAATTTGAAAAGTTTGTGACTTCACTAATATGAAAGCTATAAAATTACATATTATGCTTGGTTTAATAGTGAGTGCTTAACAGGATAGCTTGTTGTTAAACAATAAAATCTCTACATGTGGAGAAATCTGATAACCAAGCAGAACTTACGTGTTTAACCCAAAACTGCAATGCTGCATGAGACATTTTGCAATCTGTATTAAAAACTTCTTGGCATAATGATACAAATTACATAACCCTCTTTTCATATAATGCCTTGGCTCTGTCTATTTAGATAGGACACATTTGTCTGTGTGGGCAATAGCATCAAATGTTGACAAGAAATCAATACACTGATTGGGAAGACTTTGGTTAACAGGCACGATCTAAAAACTGCCCCAACAGAACTGGGACTGGTGACAACTATTGAATAGTGATCTTTTACAATATACAGTATGATAACCTTGTCACTGTGGGAACTGTTGGCCACGCTGGGCAGGACACTTTGCAGCACATCTTAAAAATGTACCATACCCACTGCCCCAAAGCTCTACCCACTCTGCCCAAACTACATAATTACCATAATTTAGCTCTGCCTAGTTATTATGGCACAGATTATATCACCAAATTCGCACCAACTCTACCACATATCCATGGAATGTGATGGATACATGTCCTGCGCAGCGTCTCTCTCAGGCAGATGAACTTTATCACTTTTACAGAGGTTATTTTAAGGAAAGAAGATAAATAACTAACAAGGAGATTAATGATATTAGAGCTGCAGAGTATTAAAAATAATACTAAAAATAAACTAATATCCACAAACCCAGTGATTTATTTACATTTTGTGCCAGTTGGAGACTTGGAAAGTGTTTTGCATGAGCTTAATGGGACAGTAAAGTAATCCTAGGCATTCCAGAGGTAGCATCAGTATACAGTTAGCCAGACATAGATATCATACAGTACATAATGTGCATAAGCATAAATGTAAGTCTGACATATGGTATACAGCATAAATCCCATTACTATATAGCAGGCCAGACACTGAGGGGGTACAGCATAAATCCCATCATTATATTCTGAGCCTGAAGGTGGTACAGTATATATCCTTTCAATATATACTGAGCCTGATAGTGGTACACCACAACTCTCATCATTATATATTGAGCCTGAGAGTAGTACACTACAACTCCCATCATCACAGAGATGGTGGTACAGCATTACTCCTATCATTATATATCAAGCCAGACACAGATGGTGGTACACCAAATTCTATCACTATATAATGAGTCAGACATTGACAGTGGCACACCATAACTCCAATCACTATATACTGAGACTGCATGTGGTACTGGATAACTCCCATCATTAAATAGTAAGGCAGTCACTGAAGGTGGTACAGCATAACTCTAATCACTATATACAGAGCCAGACATTGATAGTGGTACAGCTTAACTCCCATCTCCCATCATCACCTCACTCACACTCTCTCACACTTTTACTCACTCTTATTCACACTCTTATGCTCTCACATTGTCAGCTGTGCACCCTCTTAAATCTCTACGCTCCTATCCAAATACACCCCTAACCGCCCTCTTCGTTCCTCTTGCGACTTGTGGCTATCTTCTCATTACTTATTCCCGCTTCTGTATTCAGGATTTCACCCTTGCTGTACCCCTCCTGTGGAATTCCCCTCCCTGTTCAGTTAGACTTTTTCCCTCATACGCAACTTTCAAAATCTCTCTGAAAACCCACCTTTTCAGCATACAAACTTTCTCCCTGCTACTTTCAGCTATCATCATAATCAAGGCATCAGAAATAGTCCCCACTGCCACTGGTTAGGAATTGGCTGTATGAAAAGTGGCCAAATGATCTTTGTGAAATAGCCTAGACTGCCTGCTTTTGTGGGAGGAGGGGTTAGAATATTTGTCCTGATTTATTCTACACCCTTACATACCAAATTTAAAAAAAAATACTTTGGAAACGGTAATGTATCTTTTCATATTTGTAATTACAAAAGTATTAAAATCCTAGGTATATGAGGTCATTATAAAATCAGGGCAAATATTTACAATTTAGTGATATGATCATCTAAGTTGCAATAATGAACAAATACAAGCTGTTTTAACTAATAACACACACATTATTGTATTGTTCTTGTCCATATTGAATAAAACGTTCAAACATTCACAGTGCGGATTGAAAAAAAGTATGCAAACCCCTAGGCTAGTCACTTCAATAAAAGCTAACCTGGAGTCCAATCAATGAAACTTGAAGGTGTATTTTAGAGCTATTTTTACATAAGAAATTTTTTTTTGAGTTTGCTATTCTCAAGAAACATCTGCCGATGTGATACCCACATCTCAATGGTGAAGTATGGTTCAAGTAGCATCATGATTAGTGCTGCTTCGCTACCTCAGGGCTTGGACAGCTTGCCATCATCAAGGGAACAATTAATTCCCAAGTTTATCAAGGTTTCATAGAGGATAATGTCAGGGTGATAGTCCACCAGCTGAAGCTCAGCAGAAGTTGTGTAATGCAGCAGAAATATTAATCTAAACATCTAAGTAAATCTACTGCAAATGGTTTAAAAAAAATAAAATGTACCTTTCGTAGTGGCCCCTAAATGTTGCGTAGGTCCGATCTGCAGCTGCTTGAAGCGTTTGTTTGAGGTTATAGCTGCCAAATGAGGTTCGACCAGTTATTAAATTCAAGGGTTTACTTACTTTTTCCACCAGCACTGTGAATGGTTAATAGATGTGTTCAACATAAAGGATTATCATTGTTTGTGTGTCATTAATTTAAGTACATGTGTAACTGGTAATTCCAAAGTGTTCACTTACATTTTCTTGCCACTGCATGGGTATGGATGGGTGTGGATTAAAAAGACTCCTGAAAAACATTATACATAATTTGACAAAAACAGAACAGATAAAACAGAACCAATTTGGTGTTTGCTGAGTGTTTTTTGACTGATATCTTTGGAATTCCACCAACAGAGATTATTTTAAAGTGTGCCCTACACATTAAAATAATCCTGATCGTCTTTCTTGCACCTGTACCTGTCTTGTAATTGGGGGCACGCTTGTTCCAGCGTATTATTTATGATTATTGTTGATGATGAATTATTCTTACAATATCGTTTATGGTGAATTTTGTATCATTTTAATCCTAATCCCAATTGAACACTGCAGAAAGTACAAAATTAAAATTATGATGGAACAATAGGGGTTGAAATATAGAAAGGGAGGAAACATACCGAGAGAGCCGGCTCCATGTGACAAATGGAAACAATATTGATGGTTTTGAGGGCCATACGAATGTGGAACATATAACCAAGCAATAGTATGCTCTTCTGGCACTCTAATAAATAAATGTAAATGCATTTCTAAAATAGATATTTGAATATCGTTTGTGTTATGTTTCTCAAAAGTCCAACAAACAAAAGCAGATAAAATAAACATAGAACAAACACAAGAGAGAAGTAAACAAGTGCCATTGAAATGTGCCAGGGTGTGCAAGATGTGACATTAAATAATAGCATCTTCACAGTTTTAACTATGCAGGATCTGTATAGGGATAGACTGTACAAAAAAGTAATAAATCAACTAGAGCAAGGTATACTTATACCTTATACCAGGGTCCGAAGATGTTATGGTCCAAAAAGCGACGTGATTTGATGTCAGGACCCTGAGCGACAGCGTTGGAAACTTCCCAGGGAATAGTTTGCGTGGTAGTCGGACCAGAGTTCTATAGCTGCGGCTGGGTAGCCCCGGTCCTAAAGATTGATACTAAAAACCAGGGTTCCCAAATGAGCTCCCTTTCAGTGACCACCACCAAGTGTTGCCCACCACGAGTTTAATGTAACCTCAAAAGAGCAACGTGGTGGGACAAAGGATGTCCGTAGCAGCACAGTTTGAATTGTCGGCGGGCATCGCCGCGGTTCCTAGCCGCCGCAGAGTTCCGTGAATTTGCGGCTAGGTCCCAGTCAGGCACATCGAGTGTTTCCTGGCTTGTAGAGCCCCCATAGCTGACTAGTCCATGGCAGTCTGGTTCCGGCAGACCAGACGGCCCCCCAATGGTCCCCCAATGAGCACAGGTTACTTAGACATAAGAAGGGACCGGGCAGGCAGGTAAGGAGCCTCCCCAGAAATGCAACAGTGCACCCTCCCCATCTCAAACATACCCCATGAGTCCTCGGCCTTAAAGGGTTAAATGTTGCTTATTTTAATCTGACTTTTTGTTATCAAGAAGGTTGACATTCAGAAGAAAGAACAATCCTACATGTATAACTAAGATAGTAGTTTTACTTTTAAAATGCTATATACCCTATGCATTTATAGAATAATGTAAGCACTATGGTATATATATATATGCATTAGAAACCCGTTACAATACGTGCACACATCTTAAATTCCTGTTCTACGTGATTATTCCTCCCCTATAAGTTACTACTTCCCTTAGTAAGGTTGTGGTGGTGGTGATGGTGCAACAGATAACTATTATGCCAGTTTTGCTTCAGA
Organism: Spea bombifrons; assembly: GCF_027358695.1. Taxonomy (NCBI): domain Eukaryota; kingdom Metazoa; phylum Chordata; class Amphibia; order Anura; family Pelobatidae; genus Spea; species Spea bombifrons. The sequence continues at coordinate 15,158,071 of NC_071097.1, read as the reverse complement.
GCTCAGCTTCTATAAAATATAATAAATTGTTTGTAATTGTAATGTTTTAAACCAAATATCTCCAATTCAATAATTGGACTGCCTGAAAAAAAGTATTGGTAGTTTTAAGAAAATAACGTATCATATAAAGGTGACAATTAACTCAACATAATCACATGTAGGATAAATATTATTTGGCCAGGGATATTTTCCATCTGCAAGCCCACAAAGACTTGTGGAAGCTGCCTTTCCAAGCCTCTTCCTCCACATCTGCCATCCTCATCACTGAGCGCTGGAAGATGATGTCATATCCTGGCACTCCCTCACACCGTGCTGCATAAAGCTCTGTGGATGTTTTGCTGACTTAAATATAGTAAATGAGCCAGTTGGGGAGATAAGCCCACTGAGCAGCAGGAGGTGTCCCAGTTCCCCCTTGTTGAGAATTGACCTCCATTACAGCTCTTGAACACTTACAAAAATAGAACTATAAAAATAATTATCCATTAGACACCTGGTGAACTAGGACCTGATTAAGGTCACTATACATGGAGGCACAGAGCTGTTTTACACACAATGCTTTGTCCCGCCACAATGGTCATTAAGTTAACATATAGATAAAAAGTACATACATTACTGCAGGGTGGACATGCGGGCACATCCACAATCCTCTCTACTATGTCACAGAATAATGCGCGTGCAACCCGGTGTACAGCATGCTGGGATGGGACTGCAGTGCACGTGCGTATGCATCGCAATCGGCAACCGACACCAGCACCATTTAGGTAAATATTACATGAACATGAGCCACTGACCAGTTCTAGTGAATGGCAACCAATTGGTTGATCTGATCAGCAGGAAAAAAATCAATGCTTGCTATGGAGGGAAGTCGGTTTTTCAGTTGCATAACCCCTGTAGAATCTTCCGTGTGATAGCTTCCTAGTCAGTCCAATGATCACAACATACTTTATGATCTTCATTTACAACTCCTGGATCCCAAATTACATTGAAGATAAGCATGGGTTACTGTTGGGTTATTACACTTCATTTATTATGGATTTCCCAATAGTTACAACTCTTACTAGTTAATAATCATCATGTCATAGAGGTAAATTAGATAAAAAAATCTAGTTACACCAATAGAGCACCCCAACCCTATTTTCATGTCGAATGCATACTTCACTCTATTTTGCAAAGACTCCACTCCATTACATTTTACTGCATGCAGATCAGTGTAGGTATTCTTTACATTCCTCTGTGAGTTCTGCTTGGCTTTTTGCAGTTGCATTTAGCTTGGACACACAAGCGAATCCTGAGCTGGGGCAAATCTCCTAAGTGACATCTCTAAGTGAGGAGTTACAAGCAAAGAAGGAGAGTATATTTATATCTATTGCAAGGGGAGCACTGTGTTTTGTTTGTTTGTGGTATTCAGAGTAAAGATGTCCTCCATGTTTGACAATGCGGTCAGGTGTACATCTTGCTCAATGTATGCAATCCTTGATCAGCGCTTCGAGGGTGCATATTGCTGTGCGAGATGTGTGCAGGTTGCTCATTTGGAAGCACAAATCCTGAGTCTAGAGGAGCAACTGGCAACACTGAGATCTATTGACAACTTGGAGAGGAGTCTGCTGCTCACTGAGCAAGCTCTCTCGCGGGTAGAGGTGGGGGAGGATAGCGGGATGGAGGTACAGGACAGTCAGGCAGGGCCGGACTGGCCCACCGGGATACCGGGAAATTTCCCGGTGGGCCGGAAGGTCCGTGGGCTGGGCGGCCAGGAGACTTACCATATAGACAGCCGCTGAGCTGCCCCCCAGGCTGCCCGAAATCTAATCAAAGCGGCCGCTGGGTGCCGATGCGGCCGGCCGGCATCAGCACCCAGCAGCCGTGTGCGACGGCCGTCTAGTGATGGGAGCAGTGTGAGGGGTGAAAGCTCCGCCCCCTCGCACTGACCTTTCACCCCTCACGTTGCTCCCATCGCTATGCGGCCATCAGATTGCTGGGAATGTAATCTAAATGGCCCATGCGTGCTGATGCCGCCGGCCGCCTCTGCTTTAATACTTTTTTTTTTACTTTATATGGCAAGCCGATCCAGCTTACCATATAAATAAAAAAAAAAGTGTTAAAGCAGAGCCGGCCGGTGGCATCAGCACGCACCGGCCGTTTAAATTACATTCCCAGCAGTCTGATGGCTGCATAGTGATGGGAGCAGCGTGAGGTGGAAGCTCCGCCCCCTCGCACTGCTGCAGCACCGGATGTCAGGTCAGTGGCATCCTGGCTGTCAGCATAGAGGAGAACAGTGTGCAGCTACCAGGATGTCAAGAGAAGTAGAAGGTGAGTAAAATAATGTATTTTTTGTACTGTATAATGTTTTTTGTATTTGTTAAAAACAAAAAAAAATCGGCATGTGTGTGTATGTAAGTGTGTCCCCCTATATGCCACTCTGCCTCCAGAAATGCCTTATATCCACCTATATGCCACTCTGTCCCATGATATGCCTTTTAACCCCCTATATGCCAGAGTTGCATATAGGGGTATAAGGCATTTCTGGATGCAGAGTGACATATAGGGGGTCAAAAGGCATATCTGGAGGCAGAGTGGCATAAAGGGGGTTAAAAGGTATATCATGGGGCAGAGGAGCATATAGGAGGGTATAAAGCATATCGGAAAGGCAGAGTGGCATATAGGGGGCATAAGGCTTTTCTGGAGGCAGAGTGCCCCATGATATGCCTTTTAACCCCCTTCATGCCACTCTGCCTCCAGAAATGCCTTATACCCCCTATATGCCAGAGTGGCATATAGGAGGTTAGAAGGCATATCATGGGACAGAGTGGCATATATTATTTTTTATTTAATATGGCAAGCTGGATCGGCTTGCCATATAAAGTAAACAAAAATGTCCCATGATATGCCTTTTAACCTCCTATATGGCAGAGTGGCATATAGGGGGCTAGAAGGCAGATCATGGGACAGAGTGGCATATAGGAGGGTTGAGGCATAAGAGGGAGGCAGAGTGGCATATAGGGGGGTATAAGGCTTTTCTGGAGGCAGAGTGCCCCATGATATGCCTTTTCACCCCCTTTATGCCACTCTGCCTCCAGAAATGCCTTATACCCCCTATATGCCACTCTGTCCCATGATATGCCTTTTAACCCCCTATATGCCAGAGTGGCATATAGGGGTATAAGGCATTTCTGGATGCAGAGTGACATATAGGGGGTCAACGGCATATCTGGAGGCAGAGTGGCATAAGGGGAGTTAAAAGGGATGCCATGGGGCAGAGAGGCATATAGGAGGGTATAAAGCATATTGGGGAGGCAGAGTGGCATATAGGGGGCAAAAGGCTTTTCTGTAGGCAGAGTGCCCCATGATATGCCTTTTAACCCCCTTTATGCCACTCTGCCTCCAGAAATTCCTTATACACCCCTATATGCCACTCTGTCCCATGATATGCCTTTTAACCGCCTATATGGCAGAGTGGCATATAGGGGGTTAGAAGGCATATCATGGGACAGAGTGGCATATAGGGGTATAAGGCATTTCTGGATGCAGAGTGACATATAGGGGGTCAAAAGGCATATCTGGAGGTGGAGTGGCAAAAAGGGGGTTAAAAGGCATATCACGGGGCAGAGGGGCATATAGGAGGGTTGAGGCATATCAGGGAGGCAGAGTGGCATATGGGGGTATAAGGCATTTCTCGAGGCAGAGTGACATATCGGGGATTAAAAGGCATATTATGGGGCAGAGTGGCATATAGGAGGGTATAAAGCATATCAGGGAAGCAGAGTGGCATATAGGGGGGCATAAGGCTTTTCTGGAGGCAGAGTGCCCCATGATATGCCTTTTAACCCCCTTCATGCCACTCTGCCTCCAGGAATGCCTTATACCCACTATATGCCACTCTGTCCCATGATATGCCTTTTAACCCCCTATATGGCAGAGTGGCATATTTGGGGTTAGAAGGCATATCATGGGACAGAGTGGCATATAGGGGGTATAAGGCATTTCTGGAGGCAGAGTGACATATAGGAGGTTAGAAGGCATATCAGGGGGCAGAGTGGCAAGCCTGGGGGCAGATGTGCATAACTCGGGGGTAGGTTGTCAAATGAAAGGAAATAAAAACCAAACATGTCTCAATCATAGCTTTTATTAAATATGAAAAAAATAGTCTACATGAATTAATAAAGAAATAAAAGTTTCTTACCAGAATATCGTGAAGAATAATGTGATCAGTGTTTTGTTCCACTGAATAAAATGGAACCCTTTCATCTAAAAATGTTCGCAGTAGTAAATGTTTTGATCCCATTATGTGTAATGTATTTCATTTATTAGGGCCTTTTAACACTTTTGCTTTCTGGCATTTTAATACAAATAATGAGATAAAAAGAATGGCAAATAGTGTGACTCGGGTGTGTATAAGGGGTGCGTGTGGGTATAAGAGCTTCACCGTGAGATAAACTATATGGGGCTGGTCTCCAAATTTTTCCAGGGCTGCTTTTCAGTCCCAGTCCGGCCCTGCAGTCAGGCAGCTAGCTGGGTTACAGTTAGAAGGCGGGGTAGGGGGAAAAGCGCCAGGGAGGCTAGTCCTGATCTAGCACACCCCAACAAGTTTGCCCGGATGGCAGATGAGGGGGATGTTAGTTCAGAGTTAGCAGTACTGCAGCAAGTCACTGCCTCTGACCTCCAGAGCGGTGTCTGCTCCAGTAAGGAAGGAAGGAGGAGCACAGGGCAGGCCAGACAGGTGCTGGTAGTGGGGGACTCTATTATTAGGGGGACAGACAGGGCGATCTGTCACAAAGACCGGGATCGCCGAACAGTGTGTTGTCTGCCTGGCGCTCGAGTTCGGCACATCACGGATCGGGTTGACAGATTACTGGGAGGGGCTAGAGAAGACCCAGCTGTCATGGTGCACATTGGCACCAATGACAAAGTAAGAGGTAGGCGGAGTGTCCTTAAAAATGATTTCAGGGACTTAGGTAGCAAGCTCAAGGCAAGGACCTCCAAGGTAGTATTTTCTGAAATATTACCTGTACCACGTGCCACACCAGAGAGGCAGCGGGAGATTAGGGAGCTAAACAAGTGGCTCAGAAGCTGGTGTAGGAAGGAGGGGTTTGGGTTCATGGAGAACTGGGCCGACTTCTCTGTCGGATACAGGCTCTACGGTAGGGACGGGCTGCACCTCAATGGGGAGGGTGCAGCTGTGCTCGGGGAGAAGATGGCCAGAAGGGTGGAGGAGTGTTTAAACTAGGGAAAGGGGGAGAGGGAAACTACAATATAGAAGTGGAAGGTAGTATAGATAGAGAGCTGGGGCTTATAAATGTACCTGGGGGTGGAGCGGAGGGAGGGGTTAAAATAGTTAATAGGGATAGGCCTCTAAATTGTATGCTTACTAATGCCAGAAGTCTGACCAATAAAACTGGTGAACTGGAGTTAATAATGTCTGTAGAAAATTATGACATAGTGGGTATAACAGAGACATGGTTGGATGATAGCTATGACTGGGCGGTTAACATACAGAGTTATAGTCTATTCAGGAAGGATCGAAAAAAATGAAAAGGGGGAGGAGTTTGCCTTTATGTAAAGTCCAGCCTAAAGGTCACACTGCGGGAGAATATATGTGAGGGAAATGATGATGTGGAGTCATTATGGGTAGAAATATATGGAAAGAAAAATAATAAAATACTGATCCGGGTTTGCTATAAGCCACCAAATATAATTGAAGCAGCAGAAGATCAATTATTAAAGCAAATAAACAAGGCAGCAAATCACAATGAGGTGGTTATTATGGGGGACTTTAACTATCCCGACATAAACTGGGAAACCGAGACCTGTGAATCTCATAAAGGAAGCCGGTTTCTGACTATAAGTAAAGATAATTATCTGTCCCAAATGGTACAGGACCCAACCAGAGGGGGCGCTCTACTGGACTTAATATTAACCAACAGACCTGACAGAGTAACTAATGTGCAGGTCAGAGGGCACCTAGGAAATAGTGATCACAATATAATACATTATAACTTGTCGTTCAATAAGGGAACTCTTAGAGGAGCCACAAGAACTATGGGAAGGCAAACTTTAGGAAGGCAAAGTTTGATCAACTAAGAGAAGCCCTTAACACTGTAAATTGGGAAAATGTCCTCAAAAACAAAAGCACAGACACTAAATGGGAGATTTTTAAAAATATCTTAAATTCTCACTGTGAAAAGTACATACCGTATGGGAATAAAAGAGTCAGGAACAAGAGAAAACCAATGTGGATAAATAAAAATGTAAAGGTGGCAATAAACGGCAAAAAAAAAGCCTTTAAGCTACTAAAACAGGAAGGCAGTGAGGAAGCACTAAGAAGCTATCGGGAAAAAAATAAAATATGTAAAAATCAGATAAAAGCAGCAAAAGTGGAGACAGAAAGACTCATTGCCAAAGAGAGTAAAACAAACCCCAAAATGTTCTTTAACTATATAAATAGTAAAAAGGTTAAAAATGAAAGCGTTGGCCCCTTAAAAAGTAATGAGGGAGAAGTTATAGACGGGGATCAGGAAAAAAGCTAATCTATTAAATATATTCTTCTCTGCTGTATTCACAGAGGAAAATGAAATGCCAGATAATATACAGCAGGATGAGATAAATGCCCCAGTACATGTCGCCTGTCTAACCCAGGAAGAAGTGCAGTGCCGCCTAAAAAATCAAAATAGACAAATCACCAGGTCCAGATGGCATTCACCCCCGAGTTCTAAGGGAGTTAAGTAATGTAATAGACAGACCCCTATTTCTAATATTCAAGGACTCTATAGTGACAGGGTCTGTTCCCCAGGACTGGCGCATAGCAAATGTTGTGCCAATATTCAAAAAGGGGACAAAAAGTGACCCGGGGAATTATAGGCCTGTTAGTTTAACTTCTGTTGTATGTAAACTGTTTGAGGGTTTCCTAAGAGATGCTATTTTGGAGAATCTCAATGAAAATAAATGTATGACTCCATATCAGCATGGGTTTACAAGGGATCGGTCCTGTCAAACTAACCTGATCAGCTTTTATGAGGAGGTGAGCTCAAGACTGGATCGGGGTGAATCGCTGGATGTCGTATATCTTGATTTTTCCAAAGCGTTTGATACGGTGCCACATAAAAGGCTGGTACATAAAATGAGAATGCTTGGGCTGGGGGAGAATGTGTGTATGTGGGTAAGTAACTGGCTCAGTGATAGGAAACAGAGGGTGGTTATTAATGGTACATACTCTGAGTGGGTGACTGTTACTAGTGGGGTACCACAGGGGTCAGTTTTGGGTCCTATTCTTTTTAATATATTTATTAATGACCTTGTAGAGGGATTGTATAGTAAAGTATCAATCTTTGCAGACGATACTAAGCTCTGTAACGTGGTTAACACAATAGAGGACAGTGCACGATTACAAATGGATCTGCATAGGTTGGAGGCTTGGGCTGGGATGTGGCAGATGAGGTTCAACACAGATAAATGTAAGGTTATGCACATGGGGAAGAAAAATCCAGGCTGGGAATATGTATTAAATGGGAAAACACTGGGGACGACTGACATGGAAAAGGACTTAGGAGTCTTGGTTAACAGTAAATTTACCTGTAGCGACCAGTGTCAGGCAGCTGCTGCTAAGGCAAATAAAATCATGGGGTGCATCAAAAGGGGCATGGATGCCCACGACAAGGAAATAATTCTACCATTGTACAAGTCACTAGTCAGACCACACATGGGATACTGTGTACAGTACTGGGCACCAGTGTACAAGAAAGATATAGTGGAGCTGGAGAGGGTTCAAACACGGGCAACCAGAGTAATAAGGGGAATGGAAGGACTACAGTACCCAGAAAGATTATCAGAATTAGGGTTATTTAGTTTGGAAAAAAGACGGCTTTGGGGGGACTTAATAACTATGTATAAATATATAAGGGGGCAGTACAGAGATCACTCCCAGGACCTATTTATACCCAAGACTGTATCTATAACAAGGGGACATCCTCTACGGCTGGAGGAAAGAAGGTTTCTACACCAGCACAGACGGGGGTTCTTTACAGTAAGAGCGGTGAGACTATGGAACTCTCTGCCAGAGGAAGTGGTAATGGTAAACTCAATAAAAGAGTTTAAAAGGAGCTTGGACGTGTTTCTTGAAAGCAATAATATTACAAGTTATGGATATTAGATTAATAGGGACAGAACGTTGATCCAGGGATTTATTCTGATTGCCATATTTGGAGTCGGGAAGGAATTTTCCCCCTGGTATGGGGCAATTGGCATCTGCTTCATAAGGGTTTTTTGCCTTCCTCTGGATCAACACAGTAGGGACACAATATGTACGGTATATAGGTTGAACTTGATGGACTTTGGTCTTTTTTCAACCTTATGAACTATGTTACTATGTTACTATGTTACTCTCTCATGAAGATATCCCCCAACTGTCATGTATAAAAACCATAAAACATGACTAGACAGTTAACTTAATCTTTGAAGTGTTTGCTTAGCTTGTGTAAGGTTCATCCATTCATAAAGCATTCTGTAACAATACATCTACTTGATTTATTAGAAGGATCACCAATGATGTAATGTTGAATATAGGGACTTGTTTTTGGTGAATAATTATTTCAAGTGAAATATGGAAGAACTTGAAACCACCAGAAGTCTCAGCTTAGCTAAACTCTGAGACTAGAAAATGTATGCCTTTATTTTAGACTTTTCTCATAGAAGTTTAAGGGTCAGAGTCTACTGCCCCAAACAGCCTCACCAATGATGAATGCATATTACTTTGTAAGACCTTCAATATGTATTTTGTTACAGGCAGGTAAGTGCAAAACACACTTATTTACATATACGATTCACACCCGTTTGGGGAGCCAAATGTGCATGTGCTCATTGGGTCTCATTAGACCCCTAGAAATCTTTCACAGGCCAGCACTGCAGGTGGGTAACAGTTGGTATTGATGTGTGCCCACTGCAGAGCGGTGAATGCGTTTTATGATACACATTTCTAGCAAAATGTACCATGGACAGGTTAGCAAGTGGTGTCTCTATTTTGTTAAAACTAAAGGATCAGAAGTTCAGATGTAATGTAAAGAAGTGTTGGTCTCCTTCACCTTGCAAACTGGTTCACTACTGTTTGTAACGGGGTACACACAGTGGTCTATTTATGAGATCAGCTGCCAGTAGTTTTGTAACATCTGAAAACTCACCTGCCTGTTTAATCTAAGTTCGACGAGGTTAAGGCCGAAGGTAGCTTTCTACTTGGATAAAAGTAATCAGATTGTTTATCAAATCCTTGACAACTCAATGTAGAAAAACCATGTCACACAGCAGTTGTGTAATGATTTACCATCTCACATACCAAGAAGTCAGAATAAACTGGACAAATCCAACCGCAGATTCAGTCTAATGAGAAATCTATGGTCCGAATGTACCCTTCATCTGAAAATGCAATACAATGCCGAATTAGCAGCGTGCCTGTTTCATCAACTGTGTTAGCGTGAATAATGTTAGTTTGGGACGTTTTAAACTTCAATAACTGCACAAATTACTGACAATTGTGAAAACATACCATTTCTGATATGTACAATCACCACACTATTATCAGTAACGAAGACCATTTCTGATTCCAAATGTGATTTCTTACAGTAAAAAGCAAATTTAAAAATCATATATAGTTTATTTTAGTTTTATAAAGGTAGCATTTTACAATCTCCCCATTCTGTTTGATTTCTAACCAGCACTCATTTACTGTGAAATAACTTTGTCTATCCAGCTACCCTCTCTAATTTTAATTTGAACTCCTCTCAGTGCAACATGACTAGAGATAATCTTGTGATCTTTATAGACCAAAAAGAACTCTCTAATTGGCATACCACAAATTTTAATTGCCCAAATAAGGACCACCTCTGCTGGAGCTATGGCTAGTGGCCGGGGTTTGGTCACAGCCAAGATAGGTATTCCTGCTCTGACTATATCCTACCAACCATACTCAAAGAGCAACCTTGCTGCATGCAAAAGTGGGACAGCAGGACACTGCACAAAAATCAGTACTGTCCTGCAAACATGATGGTTGGGAAGTATGCAGAGGGAATCCTTGACTTCCATGGAGTAGCCAGGTAGGGGAAAAGGCTCCATGGGCCTGACCTGGACAAAGAGACTTTGTGGAACCCCCAAGCAGATTGGAATATTGCCACAACTCGCTGGAACTTTAACTGGGTGTAACTTAGAACCTTGCCATGAATCAATTAACAGAGGGGGTCCGGAGATTTCACGTGACACCTGACTTGTGGAAGAGCTCCAGAGAGACCCCTGGGAATTTTACCTTTTACTGCCCAGGGGAAATGGATTCAATTGACCTGCAACTCCTTGCTGAGTGCTTTTCCATCTAAACTTGTTAAATCTTTGAAGAGGTGTTGCTCTGAGCCCCAACACCCAATTAGGGTCATTTTTGAAGTAGGGACAGTGGGGACCCTGAGCTATGAAACGACACCCTGGTTGTGGGCAAGCCCCCGGGGGGAGAAAGGCTTTGCGTGGCATGCTTTATGTCCCCCAGACAATGAGGTCCAAGAGTCAGGTGCCAGGGGAATAAGCCTATTCCAATATGTTGTTTGTTTGTGTACTACCCTTTCAGAACTTTGTTTTTCCATTCCTTTGTATGTTAATTGTGTTTGCGGTTTATGAATACCTGTATATGCGATTAAAAGTCTGTTCTCACCTCAACATTGGTTCTGTCTGATGTTTGGGGTGGGCTGCTACAGTAACTCACTGTCCTTTTTTGAGGACAGTACAAACTCTGAATACGCTAGCTACAGCACCTATGTGGCTCCAGTGCAGCGGCATTCCCTTTCTTCTCTACAATGCTGGTTCAGTCTGGGGCTGAAGGGGTTAACCACTAGTGTCTCAGCCGAAGGAAGCACAGATCGTCTCATCACATATGCCAATTCCAGGGGCATTGTTAGCCTCGTAACTACAAGAATAGGTTACAATTCCAAGTGTAGTCCAAAGAATTAAAAAATGCTCTGTGAAACACACCTTATTGTAAATCATTCTCCATTATATTTAAATAGTTTTCAAAATGGCAACATGTGCGTTACAGGAGTTCTACAACAGCACATAATTATATATATAAAAAAAAGTTACATGAATGGAAGGTATTATAGTAAAATTTATTACATTTAAACAAAAACAATACAAGGAAAATGTGCATTGGGAAACATTGGAGCTTATGTATTTACTGGTGGAAGGGGCAGGTAAGACCTCAAACACAATTAGGGTTGCATTAACAAGCTTTTATCGAAACAGCATTGAATTACCCAACCCCCTTAAAAAAACCCAAATATTTAATTGTATTTATTATATATATGTTTATGACACAAGTGGCAGAAATGCATCCTACTCACGCAGTTAAGGGGCTTCTAGAGGTCTTGCCTAATTAGTGATAACAACACTGTATAGACAACATCAAATTATACATTAATGTATACCATGTACTCTACAAATAAAAAAAATACAGCAATAAAATGCGCATAAAATATTAAACTTTCACATTAAAAATAAATAAGCAAAGTGCTTGTTTTGTTTTTTCCTCTATTCGGCTGAAAGGCCTTTCCCATCTATACATCTAAAAAAAAGACAGACAAAAGACATTAATCTTTCAGTTGCAGAGCAATATTGAAGCAGGAACTTCAACATTTGTTGATATTACAGTAGCTTTAACAATTTTTTTGCCATGCATCAGTTTTATCATATAAACACACCCTGCAATGTAGCCTTCATCGATGGGTCACCTGCTATGATAAGCAAGAGTCTCTGACCTTGTGTGGCGATAATGAACCTTTGGTGGCACACACCTCATTGAGGTCAACCTGTTTTATGTCAGCTTTGGAGTATCGCTTGCTTGCATAGCGAGTCATGGTTACTGTAGAAAGTAAAGCCAAGTAATTGAAGTCATCAGAAGGGTGGAGAAAGGGGTTTCAGTGGGAGATGTAAAAAACTGTTAAACATGTGTTAATGGACAGTGGCTATGAGGTAGAAATAGCTTTTTGAAACATATTGTTAGGCTGTTCGAAAAAGGTTTTAACTCCGGGCACATTAAATATAGGCGACAACCTTATGAACGGCCTACACTCCACCAGGTGTGAAGCTATTCATAGATGCCTAGTAAGATCCCCTTCACATGATAATACAAATGCAATCTCCCTGAAGTCGGGATACATTTTTTTGTAAGAGAACTTTGCAATTACAGTTAAGTACATGCGACTTATCAGGAGAAAGGATGAAAGATGCTATACAGAATATATCATACAGACAGGGAGCTCAGAGTGCCACCACATATTGCTAGTATTCTAACCCGCTGAACTATTTTCACATAGAACCAATCCTGTTGACATTGTGGGTACACATGGAATTGGCAAATGTACGCAACTACAGCAGTGTGGTTGCCTAGCAACTCAATTGCAAACTGGCAAACACATTATGAAAGGGACAGTCACTGTTAGCGAGTTAGCCCTATAAAATTCATTATTAACTAGAATTATTTAACGATACATTATGCAGGGCCAGCTAAGCCCTTCTGGCAGGCGATGTTCACCAGGACTGGTCCAAAATAATGTAATGTGTGATCATTTGAACAACCTGATCCACAATTACCGTAAGTGACAAGCTCAAAAAAAAAAAAAAAAAAAAAAAAAAATGTAAAACCAAACCTTTCAATTTTACCCGGTCTCAATATATATTAGTAGACCATCCACAATAAATATCAGTCTGTACGTACACCAGGTGTCTTACAAATTAGAATTACACTAGGACCTTTTAGGTCTGTGCAACCAGCTCAGTACAAGGAGAGCTGTGTCCATGGCAAGGTCCATCATGAGCAATGTTGGTCCCTATCCCTGAACCAACTGCCAATAGACGTGAGCCAAAGGACTCCTATTCGGCAAGCCTCGGTGCAAGTTAGAGGATCTCACATCAATAACAATTTACTGCCAACACGCACACGACAAAAACATTGTATCCCTGGTTCCTGGAGTCCTAAATACTAAAAATGACATTTTAGTTGTACATTGGGCCTTCACCCCACACCAGTTACTTTGTTTAATAACCCCACTACATTACATTAGTCTACATTAATCAATGTAAAAGTACCCCCCCTCCAAAATGCTCATAAGGGCCAATACAATCCAAACATACATATGTGAGGGCTTCCGAAATTCCCTAAGTGGTGGTAACCCTAGGTCCCATCCAACAATTGTTCCCACCATGTATAGAGTTATGAAGGCACATTTTCTCAAATTAACACACCTTGTATATCCATATTGTTCAAAAGGGCAAGCCTCTTGTCTCTTTTTATTCTGTATAAGCTAAGAAAGGGAAATAAAATGCATTACATAATAGATACTAGTATCAGAAATTCAAAAAAAAAAAAAACAAAAAAAAAAAAAACGCAATAGAACAGGAAGCCATGTGTTTGTCTAACAGATTGGGCTGAGAACACATCTTTTAACGTTTAACCATTTTAAAAGGGGAAATTCATTACAACTATAACATTTTAAAATATTGTAAGACATGGTGGGAGTTCACATGTTATAGTGTGCCGATACCAGCCCATAGAACATTTGTATAGCCTATTTACATAAATTCCTTTAATACATTAATGAATGAGGGAGGCCCTAGGACTACGTGGTTCACCACGGTTGTGTTTTTTTTTTTTTACACAAACAGTTGTCACTGATAAGTAGTACAATGTCCATAATTATTAACCAATGTAAAGGAGTATGGTCCTTGTACACAACTCATCTGTTCCAAGTTGTGTCTAGAGAGCTACCATGCCCACAGTGAAAAAATGTATTTCTAAAAGCTGCCATATCCGAGAACAAAAACTTGTTAATTAAAGTCATTTAAATATACTTACTATACACCAAGGCATGTGGTACCTATCACAGTCAGCACAACAAAGAAAGTGACAGCCAGTGCCACAATAGTAAAGGTACGAGGGTCTCCAGTCATGACCTGCAACAAATCCACATACTCGCAGCGGTTGCCCATGTAACCACGTAGACACCTACACAACAGTGGGGGGATAAGAGATATGGTTAGAAGGAACCGTTATGTTCTTGACCATGTAGAAATTTGTAACAGACCCAGATAACGTTCTCTGTTTAAAGAGATCGTGTACCGCCATACATTGTCTCAAACAAATGCATATTACAGTTTTGCGTATTTTAATATGAATTTTTAACTTTGGTGAAGGTAAAATAAACATATACGTGCACAGTAAATGCCCAACAATTTTGGCTGCTTGAGCCAATCACCATCATGACATGCCAACAATGGAGATCTAAGGGGCAACTCTTGAGACTGCATATGATCAAGTACTGTAGCTGGTGGGAAGTGAGCGCCATGCTTGCCCAATTCGGAGCAAATTTTGCTAAGCAATATTAACCAGCTAAAATAAGACTCAAAACAGATTAAGCTTACGCCGCTTGCTGCACTGGAGGAACCTCAAAGCGATACACTGCTTTACAGTAAGAGACGGGCTGGAGGGTTAGATGCCAGGTACCATAAAATGATCCTTGGCAGAGTCTTGTCTCTTGCTGGAAGGGTCCCACTTTTATATATTTTAGTAATACACAAATCTCTATATAACTATTTGTCTTCGTGGCCATGCTTATTAACTATTCTTTAGAAATGTTGCGGTTAGTTAAAGACTAGCAGAATGGAACTAGCGGTACTCCCTATGTCGACAGTCAGGGTTCTCAAGCTCCCAACATCCCAGGTTCAAGGACATGCTCAGCTCACTAGAACATTCTACATGAAAATTTGTTTTAAAGTTCCTGTTATACTTATACACAGAGAATAACTGGGGAAAAAAAACAAACATAATACCCCTTTCATCAACAATTACACCAACATGCCTTCATCACACTATTAACCCAAGCTTTAGGTACCTATAATAGCTGGAATAAACTTGAACAGGATTCGGTGTTGAAGATAAGTAAAATAATCAAATGGCAATTCTCCCACAGCGATATATTTTATCTCCAATAACAATCCTAACCCACCAGCTCCTTCAGATTTGTCCCATTGAAGTCTGTAGGAGCATTGCCATTCAAGCCAATTCTTTATAACAGATAAGTGCCTGCAAAACATACTTCATCCAACAGTACACTTACAGGCAGGATGCTTCCCACTCGGAAACAATGAACCGGCAGGTGCCGTGAAAACAAAAGCCTGTGTATGTGTCTGGGCATTCCCCAAAAAAGGACTGCGGAGATTCATTTGTCATAAGAGAAGCTGCAATAAATGAATAAAAGTTTAGTTTCACAGATACTATGTAGTAGATTCAGTGATAAAGTGAAAGAAGTCCACACTATTAAGGCAATAAAAACCCTTTAATTTAAAGGCTTAAAAAGAGGATCAGGTACAATTGGGGAAGAAGGCTGTGCACTAAACACCAAGTGTAAAGAGTAAAGATTTATAGTCTCAGTCTTTTAAACACCACTTCTGTGAAATGTAGAGGCAGTTACAGAAATGCAGCTACTTACTGTTACTTATTTCTGTGCTAGCATTCTGTCCCAAACATGGTATAATTCCTTGTTGGGCACAAAAAGAGTGGCCATTTAGTTGAGCAACACAGGGTTAAATCCTTAAAAGGGTATGGTATTCATCATCTTTTATGTTTGCAAAATACAGCCAACAAAGCATTGGTTGCTTAACGAAACAAAAAGCTAATGGGAAGCAGCCTGATGTTGGAAGCTAAATCTACAGTGCATGATCATGGTTTTCCATTACTGGCCAATAAAAATAAAAGCCAGACTTCACTACAAAGATTTAAAACACCCCAATATCTAGTGTGCATTTTGCATTAAGTCGGACAACTAGTCTGAATATTAAAGTTACATAGAATGTATTCTTGCTAATGAACAAAAAACCAAACGAAACTAAAAGAAAATAATAATAATGCACAAGATATTTGCATATCACAATATTCAGCTCTTACCT
Source organism: Spea bombifrons (assembly GCF_027358695.1). Classification (NCBI taxonomy): domain Eukaryota; kingdom Metazoa; phylum Chordata; class Amphibia; order Anura; family Pelobatidae; genus Spea; species Spea bombifrons. The sequence continues at coordinate 15,142,114 of NC_071097.1, read as the reverse complement.
GCAAGAACAAAAATGAGCCCTTGGAACATGGTGACAAGGTTGTGTTATAAAAATGGAACCTATAGTATTAAAAAAAAAAAGAAAAAAGAAAAAAGTCTAAGTGCATTTCAATTTGTTATTCATTTCCATCAATTCAGTAGAGACTCACTAAGTTTGCAATAATTTATTATTGTCGAAAACCTTCACATATTTATAAAGTATCGCTATAGTCCATTTGCAAATCACCATTTAGAGATACTCATGGTGGTCAATCAGACCTTTAAAGTTGCACAGAGTTTTAGATTCTTAGCAAGGTTTTACTACTTGGACAGGTATGGACCAATTACATTAATCTTCTATGCAGTGAAAATGTAGTATTTCAGTATTCTGATGGATTTACTTAATATCTCGTGTTAACCCTTTACAGCAACTAGTATTCTTCAATACTTGAAAATGTTAAAATGAATAGTAGCTAAAATAAGAGATTGTAACTGTGGCTTTAGTAACACCTGCTGCAATTATGGGACTCTATGGGAGGCCAGACCGGCCATTAAACAATTAAACAACACGGTGGGCATCTGCCCACTAGATGCACATGACCGTAAACTATACCTCTACATCTAAGCTAGCAGCAGACACCCTCACACCTGTGATCCGAGGCCCACTGGCCTTAAAGTGCCATGGCCCATTTTCACATCTCATCTAGTCTTGAGGGAAGGGCTGGTATTCAATTTACTGATCCAACTCAATAGGTTAATAAATGTAATTGCATTAGTAAAACATATTTTGCTAAAAGTCATATTCACACAGATAACCGAGTAGGCCACAAAGCCAAATAGAATCTCAGATAAGTGCTGCTCCTAAACACTCCCACTAAAAATATAGGGAACATCCAGGCTCCAGCTACTCAGGGTCCCTCGGTTTTTGGGGTGCAAGTGGGTGATCCGCTCATGTTGCATGTACCGAACCGGCAAGATAGTCAGAGGATGTATTTCATCCAAACATTTCAGTGTACTGTATCTAAGTTTAATGTACTGACGCATATTGAATATACAATAATGTACAATATACCATATGCATGTAAAGACATTCCTTATATTGCCGTTTATATTTTGTTTATTCACATAAAAAATGCACCATTTTTGAGAAGCAGCATACTGCAGGATAAATATCAGAAGCCTTACGTTTCAAGTTTCCCATTCAAAGATGTACCAACCACATTTAATTAATTATAAAACCCATTTGCATGATACAATAGCCCCATCAATCAAAAGAAACAAAGAAACAACAAAAAAACAGGTCATTCAATAATAGCATGGTTTGGGAGAAGCTGGATCTTGAAAAACCTGTTAAACATAGTGTGAGACAATCGTTATAACGGCAAGTAGTTATCCATTAACACAAAGAACCAAAAGATTCGGATTAGCAAAACAATTGCCTGGTGTTAAACCGAGCAATAATTAGCGGTTATACGGCTTTCAGATCGTTTGGATGGCTTTTTTTACCGGTCTTCTGCATGCACTACTAAATAGAATTGCTCATCAAATATTTAATGGAAACAAATTTCTGATGTATGCATAATTCATCTTATAGGTTTCTAAAGCAAAACTAGTGCATACACTAATGCGGACAATAAAAACAGAAAAATAAACAAAATATGCGGCCCTGTCATTTAATACCAGATTCTGCACTACTGCAACAATCTCGGTGTGCCACCAAACATAGTAGATTTGTGTTCTCCTTGCATGGTTTTTAGGAAGCTTTTAAAAGGATCATTCAGAGATGCTAGAAAATAGGACACCTGGTAAAGAAAGAGGCAGAGGAATTTTGTTTGCCAATCAGTCCAATTGTTTGGAAGAAATTTATAGTTCCCCTCCTGGATCTCTTACTTCTATTCACCTCAAATAAACTTTTTAAGTGTGAGGTTACAAGACTGTACTCCACACAAGAATTGCCTCTCTAATACTTAGAGACACCTGAGCCATAACTTTAATGCATATGATAGCCATGTGACCCCAATTAAGTTTACATGGCATCTGTTTTGCAAACGCAGGGGCGGTTTGCAGAATCCCACCATACTCATTTGCCCCACCGCTATCGTCACTGTAGTATGTGTGTTCAACCCACCTCTAAATAGTCAGCGCCAACAAGGAGGGGAGCAGCCACAGTTTCTAAATCAGGTAAGGCCCCCCCCCCATTAGTACTTTAAATATGCCTTCTACATCTCAAGGGATATCCCAGACAAAAAAAAAAAAAAAACTGTCCCTTTAATTTACTATTTAAGTGTAGGTGAAGGGAAGTAAGAATTTCGGTTGACAAACAAAATGCATACACTACCTAACACATTCTTTTAGGTATGCAAAAATCTGTGACAACAACAGTGCATCTTTCAAGCACCAGAAGATGTTAAAAAAAAAAAACAAATAAGTTACCTATGCAGTAAATCAGCTTCTAATGAGCCCAAGGGCTCAGCCCTCTAACCTAACCTTCAGGTAAGACACTACATTGTAACCTAAACAGCACTAGATTGATTATGACAACCTAGCAGTAAACGCAGTTACATAGTACAGTTACACACACACAGATTTTATACAAAACAACAACTAAGCAGAACACAACACAAGTGCGGCATTGCATCAATAACCAACATAAAACCCATTTCAAATTTAACATTGACATTCCCACCTGATGAAAACAGCCTTTTAAGCTTGCGGTAAATAAGGAAAAGGAGAAACCAGGGTCTAACATTCAAGTAATTATATAGATGTGTCGTTAATTAGCTAATCCAATACTGAAGTACTATCAGATAACTGATTAGAAGCTTAACCACTTAACCTAGCAGTGCAACATTTACACTGCCTGGGGCAAAAAGCAGGTCTTATTATCCTAAGGTAGAAGTTGCTACAATCCTTAGTTTGAAATGTGATATTTGAACATTTTATGCAAAAAAAAACAACAAAAAAAGAATGTTTGTGTCTAAAAGAGAAATACACTTTTTTTGGTCTTCATTAATGTCAACTGTACTACAGACAACTGTTGTAATATGTTTGGTATTATCTCATAAATAAAATACATTATGATACTATTTCTATATATTAAAATATTTCCAATTTTGATAATAAAAACTTGCAATGGACGTCAGTTAAATGTGGTAAAAGGAATAACCCTTAGCAAGTAGAAATGGTAATTATTCTATTTGGAAATCCAATTAAAAAATAAACACAGTGATAAAGTATCTAGTATATGAACACTGCACATATAACTCTTTGAGTGCTGGAAGCGGGGGGACATTTTGGTTTTTGGACACAAAGCTAATTTTCACCATTTTTTGCTATAGTTAGGTTTAGGTAACAGCCATGTAAACTTTACCTAGGGAAACAGCTGATCTCTTCGCATATCGGACTACCGTCTCCATGGATGCATTGCTGACTTGTTTTTATTTTTTATTTTTAGAGAAGCTCTATGTCTACGACTGATCTTCTCTTTAAATCATATTAAAACATGTGATATTTATTGATATAAAAATAATTTACTTTTCTCCTCAGGTTTGTTTTTTGTTGAAAGATAAAAGTGTTTTTTTCACTCAGCAACATCTCCTGTACATAGGTTATTTTTTATGTTTTGTTGTAACCAGTCAGTACCCTGATGATATGTTGACATCAGTGAAGTCGACTGTATTTAATAATTGTTTAATATTTATTGATTTTAAATAGCATCATCATCATCTAGAGAGATCTAAACAAGCTTACAATCTAGAATGAGTGTATATTGCACAAGAGGTAGAGGTTCCAGGTTCTCTTAGCAATGGACCAGCCACACTAGTGTACCTGGAGATGAGTTGTCAGGAATTCTTCCTCTGTGGTATAAGAAGGTTCAATTCCAGGACTTTCTTGTGTAATAAGGTCACATTAATCCCGTCACCAGGCCTGCCTGTTTCCACTACTTAATATTTAGCCTACGCTTCCTCCTCTAACACACCACTTTTTTGGTGTAAGTTGGTTTGTTCTTCTTGTGAATTCGGTGAGTGCTTCCTAACTTGGCTTGACTGTTGGTTTGGCTGGCTTCCTGTCCAGTGCGCTTTCCGATGCTCACAGAGATCCTTAGGGTATAAAGACCCCTGAGCTTGAAGGGGTTAATAAAGTAAGAACATAATATATTGAGTTCCACCATGAGTTTATTTATGAACACATCTGCTGTGGTTTCTATACAAACCAAACTATTGTGACAACTGGAGAACATACACTCACACCCATAAGGGCTCTTATCTGATTGGTTGCCCTACCCCATAGCATTACATAGGGAGAGTAGGTATCCTTCTTATGCCCCTTCCATGGTAGGGTGACCACATCAGCCATGTTTTCCAGGACACATATAATTTTTACATATTGCTGATCAGCTCACATAAAGCGCTGCCTTGCAGTATGGGGGATGTATAACTGTCACGTTTCCCCATGCGCTGACCGGACTTGTTTATATTTTACGTTGCTCATTTCATGTTTCCAGCCACTAGTGGCCGCCCTTGCATTTCAGAACCACTCAAACCAATTATCAGGTCCAGCTGCAGTTGCTTACCTGATTATCACAGCCTTTATAAGCCTGCCCAGCCCTGCAGTCTGGGCCTTGACATTGAAGTCAAAGGACTACCTGTTTGATTCCTGCCTTGCTCCAGAACCTGCCTTGCTCCAGAACCTGCCTTGCTCCAGAACCTGCCTTGCTCCAGAACCTGCCTTGCTCCAGAACCTGCCTTGCTCCAGAACCTGCCTTGCTCCAGAACCTGCCTTGCTCCAGAACCTGCCTTGCTCCAGAACCTGCCTTGCTCCAGAACCTGCCTTGCTCCAGAACCTGCCTTGCTCCAGAACCTGCCTTGCTCCAGAACCTGCCTTGCTCCAGAACCTGCCTTGCTCCAGAACCTGCCTTGCTCCAGAACCTGCCTTGCTCCAGAGTTGCGGCCTGCGCCCCACTAAGTGGACTCCCAAGTAGAGTACCCTGCAAGTGGGCAACCTGCCGTGTGCCCTGCAAGTGGGCAACCTGCCATGTTCCGGAGTTGCGGCCTGCGCCCCACTAAGTGGACTCCCAAGTCGAGTACCCTGTAAGTGGGCAACCTGCCATGTTTCTGAGTTGCGGCCAGCGCCCCACTAGTGGACTCCCAAGAGTAGTGCCCTGCATCGCGACTCCCAGGATGACTGCCACTAGCGGACTACCCTGGTTGAGTGCCCTGCAAGTGGGCAACCTGCCGTGTGCCCTGCAAGTGGGCAACCTGCCGTGTGCCCTGCAAGTGGGCAACCTGCCGTGTGCCCTGCAAGTGGGCAACCTGCCGTGTGCCCTGGAAGAGGGCTTCTAGTCGTGTGCCCCGGAAGAGGGCTTCTAGTCGTGTGCCCCGCAAGAGGGCTTCTAGCCGTGCCGTGTGCCCCGCAAGAGGGCTTCTAGTCGTGCCGTGTGCCCCGCAATTGGGCTTGTCTGCCGTGTGCCCCGCAAGAGGGCTTGTCTGCCGTGTGCCCCGCAAGAGGGCTTGTCTGCCGTGTGCCCCGCAAGAGGGCTTGTCTGCCGTGTGCCCCGCAAGAGGGCTTGTCTGCCGTGTGCCCCGCAAGAGGGCTTGTCTGCCGTGTGCCCCCCAAGAGGGCTTGTCTGCCGTGTGCCCCCCAAGAGGGCTTGTCTGCCGTGTGCCCCCCAAGAGGGCTTGTCTGCCGTGTGCCCCGCAAGAGGGCTTGTCTGCCGTGTGCCCCGCAAGAGGGCTTGTCTGCCGTGTGCCCCGCAAGGGAGCTTGTCTGCCGTGTGCCCCGCAAGAGGGCTTGTCTGCCGTGTGCCCCGCAAGAGGGCTTGTCTGCCGTGTGCCCCGCAAGAGGGCTTGTCTGCCGTGTGCCCCGCAAGAGGGCTTGTCTGCCGTGTGCCCCGCAAGAGGGCTTGTCTGCCGTGTGCCCCGCAAGAGGGCTTGTCTGCCGTGTGCCCCGCAAGAGGGCTTGTCTGCCGTGTGCCCCGCAAGAGGGCTTCCTGCCAAGTGACATTCCTTGTTCAATTATTGTTGTACCATCACATGCAATACAGCTCTTAAACCTGATCTTCTGTCTGTGGTTCATTCCTGCGCCTGTCTGTAACAACCCCAGGCCGTCATGCATCGTGGGGTACAGACAGAGCCCCTCGTATCCCCTGCACCTGGGCTCCTTATCTATCTGTGTCCTCAGCTCGTGACAATAACTGACTAACGGGTTCCCTTCCATGAGTCTGTACATCTCACATACTGCAAGGCAACACTTTACCTGCGCTGGTCAACAATATGAGAAACTTGGAAAACATGGCCGACGTGGTCACCCTATTCTATGGCCATTATCTTCACTACAGGGTGTCATATCCCAGCCTTCCGTGTCTTAAAGGTGCTCAACCTCCATAGTGTAACATAGCTGGTTGGGGAGATCAAAGAAAGAAAATGCTGTGACGGAGACCTGTACTCTGACTGAGCAGCTCGACCGTAGGGATCTTCTTTGCCTCTGAAAACTCAAGGGATTAACCCTTTGTAATAACCCAAGCACTATTCGGGAAAAAGTGTCACTATTTAGGGGGGTTCCTAAGAGAGCACCAGCAATCCAAGTACCAATGAAGAGCCAGGGTCCAAGGATGTTATGTTCTAAAGAGCGACTTGATCCGTAGCTGGGGCCCTGAGAGACGGCACTGGGAATGTCCCTAGGAACAGTCTGTAAGTAGCCGGGCCAGAGTTCCAGACCCACCACAAATACAGCACAACCTCAAAAGAGCAATGTGGTAGAGCAACGGACGTCCGTAGCGACTCCATTTCAAATGTTTAGCTGGCATTGCCGCGGTTCTTAGCCGCCGCAGAGTTCCATGGATTTGCGACTAAGTACCGGCCAGGAGCCAGACAGGGAGTCCAACAAACACAAGGGAGAACATGGTCTAGGAACTCATAACCTTGGGAAAGTCAGTGAATACACTTCTTTGAGATGTAAAACACAGAGAAGGGGTAAAATCCACACAAACAAGAACAGGGCCAGGACATTCTTCCATACCATCCAGGACAAAGTAGAGCTGGGGGAAACCGGCCAACTGGGTATATTCTGGACATAACATGGGGAAAATCAAAAATAATTTAAAGCCGATGCTTTAAATTACATTAAAATGTATTTGATGGCTGGAGTAGCCATTTAATACAGAAGGCTATGTTACGGGACCCAACTGGCTACCCCAACTGGCTACCCCAACTGGCTACCCCAACTGGTTACACCTGCCAAATTGTGTTTCCTTTGTTCCGAGACATTGTGGTTTAACCCCTTCATCACTGGACAAGACTAGCGCTTGACGAGGTGAAGCAGGGACAGCTAGCTACACAGTGCTGATATTGTCCTGAAAAGAACAATATGACAGAACTAATGTTGAGGTGAAAACGGGAACTTTGAACTTAAAACAGGTTTTATTGGGAACAGCACAGATATTTATAAACACAAACATAATTAGATCAGAAGTATAATACCATCAACTACCAGGCAGCCCGGCGTCTCCAAACAGTTCTACGGCCAGCAATGCCCACCCGAAAAAGAGTCAATATTTATGGATGATTCCGAGGAAGCGGCGAAGAAGGATGTTATGTTCCAAAAAGCGACTTGATCCAACGGCGGGACCCTCAGCGACCGTGTTGGAAACGTCTCCGGAAATAGTCTGTACTGTGGCCCGGCTGGAGTTCCAGAGCTGCGGCTGGGTTATCCCCGGTCCTAAAGATGGGTAATAAAACCAAGTTTCCCAAATGAGCTCCCTCTCAGTAACCACCTCCGATTGTGGCCCACCACGTGCACAGTATAACCCCAAAAGTGCGACAAGGTGGGACAACGGACATCCATATAGACTCATTTCCAAATTTCAGCGGGCATTGTCGCATGGAGAGTTTCTAGCCATGTAGGCCCCTGTAACTGGCTAGTCCATGGAAGCCTGGTTAGGGCAGACCGGTCACCCTGTGCCACATACGAGGGGATTGGGCAGGCAGGCAAGGAGTCACTCCATGAATCCGTCATGGCTCCCCCTCTCAAACCTACCCTTATGTGTCCTCATCCTCAGGGGGTTACTGTGACAGGATATACAACTTTATTCCAGTAAAAGTGTATTTCTAATATTTTGCAAAGCACTTTGACATAAATTAAAGGATGAACTGATTAGGTTAGAATATAATTTCCATATATTTCAACATTTCAAATGACCAAAGGGGCAAATGTCTGTTTTTGAGTATGGCTTCGATTTTTTTTTTAATGTGACAATGGGCTACTGATGTATGTAAGGTATTTAGAATATGTAATATTTAGACATTTTTTTAAATTTCTAAACACATTTTGTTTATATGCACAATATTGTATTTTTTGGCTGCTAAACACTCATAACACAGGAAACATTTTGCATTACTATGAAAAAAAAGGACGGAAGGATCTGGGTACCAATGAGTGTCTATCCCTTCTATATTGGGACGGTTGGCAGGTATGCACTTCAAATGTTATTTTTTTTAGTTCCAGATAATCTGATGTTTCTCAAATAACACAGCATGAAATGTCAATGTTATAATCTTCTTTTAGTAGTTTGCTTTTTATGCGACATGAACATACCTTGCCAATGAGCAAACATTAATAATTATCATCAAACGCTGCCTTCAAGACTGTAAGCTCAGCAGCCAAGGGGCTGTACAGTGTCTGTTGCTCTACATTTTTTTATTATTTTGTAAAACTATTAGGGATATAAAAGTTGATCTTGAAATGTCCTCACCTTGTTCCACTGAGGTATGATAATCTACCAAGAACCAAGTGTTTAACTCCCCCTTTTATTCTATCGCACCCTGCAGGTAGGTTAGCAGGTGAAGCTTAACAAGCCTCCTTTCCCTGCAGCGTCTTCTCTGTGGCTATAGGTGTCGCTGTTCCTCGCCAACTGTTGCTAACGCCGTCTGCTCTGGTACCGGAACGACTTTAGATGCGCGCCGTTGCTACGTACGTTGCTACGTCGGCGTCGTCTCTAAGGGACTCGGCAGGAGGAAAGGCTGAGACGGGAAGGGTAAGAGGAGGTGTCTTTGATCACATGCACGCCATTTCCGAGAGGTGGAGTGACGGACAGGGGGTATAGGAGGGATTACTAGCCGGTAGACAATGAGCTGCAGAGCTTTAAATCAGTGGGGAAGAGCGCATCTGGGAGATATATAGAAGCTGCTACTTGTATATAGAGACGACTAGGTGCGTTATCATAAGGGTTCTTATTGTGCTTTAAGTATTCGCAGCCCCCTCCTGAACTTGCTGTTCCTTGTCGGGGACCCTCTCAGTCTGTAGCCCCTCCCCGTCCAGGGAGTTACTTTGATTTCCGCCCACCCTGAGTGATTGAAGTGCATGGACATGGAGTTGCAGGTATGTGACTCTTATCTGATATATTGACCCAAGCTTTTAATATATATTTTTTTGTAGACTGGAAGATTATTGCATCGTAACTGGCATTCGCTGTAATGTGTGAATGCCTTTTAATGTAATGTGATCATGAATGTGGGGCAAAGAGCAGGGTATATAGGCATGTTGTGGTGTAAATAATAAATATAATAAATAGCCTCCTCAACAAATAATGTATTTGTATGCGTTGTAACTACTTTAAAATTAACTGATTAAACCTGTAGGGGAAAAAACAACTTTAGGAGAAGTTGCTGCTCCAGAGCATCAGCGCAAACCCCCCCCTATCATGGCCCAATTTAGTGCCACTGATTGGTTGATTGAAATGGATGGCAGTACTTTCTGGACATATGAATGCATGGGGGGGTCCCATGACCCCCCCCCCCCACACCACCACTGAGCCAGATCTGGTGCTGGCTGGTGGTAAGTGGGAACAAGCTGCTGAACACATCTCCAGCAAGTCAGGTAGCCAGTGGCCAGGAAAGGGCCAAGTGCATGGGGGTGGGAGGCTGTAGAATCCCTCCACTGATACCATATGTGGAAAGCTATTTTAAGTGTGATAATTTTGTAAGTAGCCTACAGCTGGTCATTGTATTTGTTACAAATAAATCTAAACTCTTTTTCTATTTGCTTTCTCACTTCTTTTTTTCTCTATTAAATAGTGCCTATTTTCTGCTTACACAAAGTCCAGTACTTTGCTGTGAATATATTCTAATCCGTTTAACACAACAGCGAACTTTGCAGACTTGTTTGGATGTTTGTGGATCAGGTCTGTAGTTCTGCATAGTTGCCAAGCAGGTTCTCTAACTGGCTTTGTCAGGAGCCACTGAAAAATAGGTTGTGAAATCTTGCCCTCCCAATACTTGATTTGTACTCCATCATAAAACAGATAAAATTGTTTTTAATGCATGTTTAAAGGTTCTGTATTGCTGAAAGCATCAATGTTATATAAAAACAATTTCTTTCTGCATGGACAGGTAGTAGATGAAGTGTCTTGGTTTGGAGCCTAATCTAATATTCAAATAAAATGCTTCACAACTGTGTGTTGTGACTTTGGCTGTTATTGTTTATGTTTCACTTGTGTTAGTAACATCTGTTAAGTGTAGCACAGCCTGTGATGCTGGAAACTCTCCGTAGACAATCAGTACTATAGAACTGAACACTTGTATGATATTTTTTTTTTTTATATGAATTCCTTTTTTACATATATAAATAACAAAATGGATGCCGATGTTTTAGGTACCTTTTTATTGGGCTAACATTGAAAAAATGGCAGAAGAATTCTGGCAGAAGAGACCATTGAAGCCCAGAAAGTTTAAATGACAGCCCCATTAAAGGAGGATGCATATTAAAGTTCTCTGTCAGTACTTTAATGTCCATTCTTTTTTAAAAAAAAGGCACTTACCTGAGGTAGAAATTGCATCCCTGCAGTGGCCCTCTTCATGTGTGGATCCAACAATTCTTGCCACAGAAGTCAACAGGAGTGCTTTCCACGCATGGGCACGCCATTACCCGCAGCGTCCCTCAGGCCAGACTGGGGGACAAATGTATATGGGGGGCATACTGCAGGATCTCCCCATACGTTTGGAAGAGGGGCATCATGGAAACTTAAAGGGACCTTTCAGCTATCACATGAGTAAAGTCCTTTACATCTTTTTCTGTGTTGGACCTAGAAAAGCATCAACTTCAACTAAAGACGCCATAAATAAACTACAGGTTTTATTTTGTTGTGTGCCCTTGTATTGTATATCTAATGTATGAAGAGTTAAACCTTTTTTTGATTAGTCCTGCCCAGGCGTGTTCTGTGTCCGTTCCTGTCCTGTACCTACGTTACTATCCGCTCTTTAAAAACTCTAATTTCACTATAATTTGTTGAAACAGTGTTTGCTACGCCTGTACCTTTTTGTTTCATGTAAACACTATTTTAATCAGCATCATCTCTTCCCCTTTCCCTTGTGACTGCTGCTCTTCTCCTGGTAGGTCTACTACATGTATGAAGGGAATGTTTTACATACCTGCCCTGTGCAGGTTGCGTGAGTGTTGCGTTTGCATGCTTCCGAAGGAATCTCCCATAGAAGCATCATTCAGTATTGCACCGATCAGGTGCCCATCCAGCACAATGGCGATCTTGCATGCTGAACAGTGTGTGTTTCACACAAAAGCAAACTTAACAGCACATGGAGGCTAATGAGTACATTTGAGTTACAGCAATAGTCATTTTTTTGTAGTAGCATATTTGATGGTTATAGTGGTAACTGCTCATTAGCAACTGATTTTGGTTGTAAAAAGTTTTTTTGAGTAGAATTGCTATTATGATTACAATTACCGCTATAACAAAAATGACAGTAACATTTCCATTGCTGGGCTCTTCAAGGCCTGTGAAGGAGGGAAGATCTAAGTGCAAAGTTTATTTGTGTAAAGGTGCTGATAAAGTGGGGATGTCACTGCTATTTTGTGGACTTGGATCGTTCCACATTTTATGCTAATAGGGCATTTTAAAGTGCAAAGACACTTCTATGTTTTGCAAGGTTTGCCTTCTTTTGTTTTTATTTAAATGTCGTGTGGTTTTAAATGTCTCAGTGTTTCTTGCTGATCATGAACAGAGATTGCAGAGACAGCACTTCTGGAAAGCAAAATACTCTGATCCCTGCATGTAAGCAGGGATTGATGTATAGAAACTTCTTAATGTAGCTGCTGCATTTGTCCTGTCACTGCATGCTTACACTGATCATGCGTTGCAATGTGATATTTTGCCTGCTACAATTATTTTTATGACTTTTTAAAATAAAAAATTCACATGAGCTCAAATGCTTCTGAGGATAGTTATTGAGTTTTAACCCACAAACTGGGTTTGCCAGAAGAAAAAAATGGTGGTCTAATAAAATCGTAAACCTAGATTAGCATAATTGTGGCATTTCTGCATTCCAATATGCCAGGGGTGCCCACGTTTTTTCTGCAGTGGGCCACGTCATCAGAAATCTATGTGTACGTGGGCCACACTCATTCTTCACTGAGAGTAAACATTAAATAAATCAATTTATTCCTACAGAAAGTAAAGTGCACCAGGACAGGCTCTGCCACACAGACACCCAAACACATACACACCCGGACATGCTCTGGCACACCGACACCCAAACACATACACACCAGGACATGCTCTGGCACACCGACACCCAAACACATACACACCAGGACATGCTCTGCCACACCGACGCCCAAAACACACACACCAGGACAGGCTCTGCCACACCGACACCCAAACATACCCACCAGGATGGGGTCTGCCACACCGACACCTAAACACACACACCAGGATGGGGTCTGCCACACTGACACACACACCAGGATAGGCTCTGCCACCCACCGGACAGGCTAAGCTACAACAATAAAAAAAAAAAAATATATATAATTTTCTATATTGCTTAAGCATAGGACTTGCCACCTTTGCCCCAAAACAACCTAAGGCATCCTAGCCTCAAACAGTCTACCTGTGCAATGCTTTCCCCTCACTTACACATATATTCATGCGCTCATTCACAGATACGCACGAACAAGAGATGTTGCAGGGCTCCTGTGGAAGTGATCACGGTACGGCTGGCCGTGTAATTTAGTTTTAAGCCGGCCTGGGGGGCAATTGCCGAGCCCGCCCCTGTCTGTGGACTGGTGTCTTTTATACAGGTAACAAGCTGAGATTAGTAGCACTCCCTTTGAGAGTGCTCCTAATCTCAGCTTGTTACCTGTATAAAAGACACCTGGGAGCTAGACATCTTGCTGATTGATAGGGGATCAAATACTAATCGCTTTTTTTCAGTGGGCAAACGTACAAAATCAGCATGGGATCTAATATTTTTTTTCCTTCACTGTAGCTTGACTAATTTTATTGAGTGCTTTTTCTGAAAGATATTTAGTTTCTTTTCTTTCTTTTTTTTTTTTTTTTTTGCTTTGGCATTTGTTTTTAGGTTTTTTTTTTCTTTCATTTGTACAATAAAGAAAGTGAAAGAGGCCTGCAGCAATCAACTGCGGACTGAGAGGTGTTCGGTGGAATAGATGCTCTGTTAATCCTGCTTATAGTGACTAATTTTGACAGGCCACTGGTTGGAGGCTGTGAATAGCCATTTTACACACAGTTTTCATACATATGAGACCCTACAATACTTCCAAAAATTTAAACAAAAAAAAAACTTAAAAAAAAAAAAAGCTACATAGTGTATATGGTGTTTCATCTATTTAAAGTCTACACAAGTTATAATCTTACCAAAAGTAAACACTGGGTTTTTTTCTGAGCAATGAAATAGAATTATGTTTGTGGTTTGCAACTAAGAATAAATTGTATGACCTCACTTGGCAGCTAGTTTACATTCTAAACTGTGCCAAAAAGTGGTATCATTTGAAGTGTAAGAGACTTGTGTTTCTCTGCATTAATATATGGTACAGTGTATTAAGAAAGTGTGTTATTAATAATAATAATGTAGCCAATGGAGGGACACATGAATGCAAGATTGAGGATTTGGGAACAAATGTGTGAAAAGGATGAATGAACCAGGCCTGTCTGTCGGAGCACACAAGGTGGGAGTGGAGAAAGGCCTGGCAGGGAGCACACAAGGTGCTATTACATGCTGTATTTCGCATCAGCAGTGAAGTCTTGCTGGCTTGTAAACAAGGTCTGCACAAGCCATGCTGGGACCTGTCATGACCTCCTTTCTCTGAAAGAAAGCGAGAGAGAAGAATGAGGAGAAACTGCTTGAGTGAGAGTGAGGGAAACCTTTATCTCTCCCTCTTAAATAATAAAAAATAAAGGTTTTAAATTACCTCAGTCATGCTATCGTGTCTTTGTTAGGGGTACCCTCTATATTTACAAGAGCCATTCCTGAGATCTTTGATAGAGCAGTGCAAAAGAGTGTTAAAATAAGAAATAAAAAAAGGCAAAAAGTTCAAATGTTAGACCACAAACACCCTCTACCCCATGTCAGTAAATGTTGTGTAGTGTGTAAGAGACCATTTCATTTTTTTTAATCGCTACCCTATCTGGAAACTACCTAGGTTTTACTTGCAGTCTCTATGTGAAGAACTGCTTCCTTGGGACTGAGTCCCTTTTCTCTTTCTCTGGGCATGAGTTATTTGGTCACTTTAACATTCCCCTCATACTCTCCTCTCTAAGAGAGCCAGAGGCTAGTCTCATCCATTTGTGTGGCCATCTCTCTCTCATCTGAAGCCACTCCCCCAGTGTGTGTTGGCGTTAGTGTGTATGTCAGTGTAAGTGTGAGTATGAGTGCATATATGTGTCGCTGCGTATGTTGGGGGGAGCAAGGGGCCACTTGGCTTTACTTGCTTCCTGGGCCAATAGGTTACAGCCCTCCCCTGATACATCGTATCTATATTGTTGGCCTATAAGTATGTTTCTGTTGAAATGATTTGTGCACTCTGCTTTTCTAGGAAACACTAGCAGTATATAAAGAATTTGCCTTCAAATATTTATATGACGCCAGAAATTTTGTCAACGAGGCATGCAAAGGAAAAGACTCATGCCATCTTATTGCTCTGACTGTCACGTCTACACTTCTATCTGTATGGATTTACAACTTTATTTTTCAGCGTGAAAGTAAGTATTGTTTCTACTCATCTTGTAATGCATAACATATTCAGAAATCATCGGGTTTATTCTGAGAGTTTTAGGTGAGTAATGCATGCCTATGAACAGGCCTGGACTGGCTATCCAGGAAACAGGAGTGTGTGTTTTTAAAACCAAACACATACTTAATTGAATAGAAAAAAAAAAAAACATTCACAACAGGATAACTTTTATTCTTAACAGTTGCCGGTGTAATTGGCTAATATAATGTACAAATGTAAATTTTACCCCACGCAAGCTGTCACAATTTCTTCAGCCAGGTGTACTTAAATGTTAATAAATACCTGTAGTGTATGCTTTGATATAGTCTTTTCATTATATATAGTATTTATAAACGTTGTGTTGTCCGTAAAGTAGGAAAGCATTTTGTAACATTGATGCTACCCCACTGTGTAGCTGGATCTGCAGCTTCTCCCTTAAAAAAAAAAATATATATATATATAATATATTATTATTATAATATTCAGTTACCTCCCAACGACCTTAAAAAACCTTGGCGCATAGTTTTTTTAGAAATACCAATAAAACTGTTACTCTCCGGCAGTGCGATGTAAGCAGCCTTTGCTATGTGGTTTCTGGGATGATCATGTTAGATAATATATTGGTACCATATTACATACTATCACAAAATTCAGTGCATGTAGTGGAAATTATGTATGAAAAGTGATCCTCATGCCAAATATTAGCAACTAATGGAAGAAATTTTACAGTTCATTTGGTTGCTTTAGTGATGAGGCCAATTATCACTATTCACCTTTTCGTACACATGAGAATGATTGTTAACATAACCACAATTTGTGCTGTGAACATGTAAGGACCACTGTGGGGTGTATACATTGTCCACGTGGCAGCAATATTAATAATTACGAGAATAAAATTTCTTGCGTCACTTTTTGTTTGTTTTTAATGTTTTAATAACCATTTTTACACCTTCCTAGAAAAAAACATATATCTGCCTTTCTGTAGTAATGTAGAAGAATGAGTTTGTGCTTTCTTCTGTTGCTGTTTTGACTAATCTATGTTGCTCCACGGCACTAATGCAGGCGTTTCTTGTAATGGCAATTGAACAGCCGCAGCATATTTTTATTTTTTTTATTTTATTTGTGTGAAGTGAGATTAACAAAGTTGGGTATTTGGAACTTTTTGAATGTTTTATTAAAAGTTGAGATTTAAATAATCAAGGTAGGAATTTATTTTGGTATAGTATAGACATTGTTTTCACTAACGCGGACGATATTTGCATGCTGTGCAATTTTTAACGTTTATTACAATTGTGGATGCAGTTTTCTTACTTGTTCTCAAAATCCTATCCTTGCAGGTCTTAAATCCAGGTGTAAAAAGCAGTTTTTCAAAACTGTACGTAGATTACCTTTCATCGGCACAAAGGTGAGATATTGAGGATTATGCGTGGCTGATCATGTGCTATGGTTTCTCGACATGTATTATAGGCAAAGAATATTTGATAGTAATCATATAGGGCTAATGTGATATGCGGAAGAAGAATGTCATTCAGAATGGATTATTTAACTTTGCATTGTGCAGCTTTTCTCCTTGTTCACATCAAATTCCCACATTAATCTTTTGTAATGAATAGTAAATTTAATAAGTAGTAATTTTTCTCCTTATGTGAAAATTCACTGTTCAGTAAATACATTTCTTTATCCAGGCCTCCTGGGGAAAGGACTTTAGGGGTATCTGCCGAGACATCTATTCAAATAGTACATGTAACGTTTGCATTGGAAGTTAACGGAGATGTTCAAAAACCTAATTACCTCTCGTGGAATTAATCAAGCCTTAGCTGCAGCTGCCTCATACTGAAAATTATTTGGAAAATCCTTATTTTTTTAATATCTAATTAGGCATTCTAGCCAGGAACTACGGGCAGTGTATGCTACAAATCAAGGTCAATTTGTGTTTGAGATGCGTTCTTCATTGGTTGGGTTGCTTGCTTAAAACACTTTGTAAGCAACATAGATATTGTAGCTGTCTCTTTAATACACATCAGTAATTTCAAAACAGTTCTACAAAATGTAAGCAATGAATTTCACTGTCCTATTGTCAGCTGCAAAGTTTACTAGAGGTCGCTGCACGGTAGTGACAATAAGCAGGGCTTGTTGTGTAGAGAGAGAGAGAGAGGCAAAGCTACATTGGCCTAGTATGAATCATAATTGTGTTGTAAATTTAAATATTTGTTGCCTACAGTTCAAAAGTGTGTTTTATAAGGTTACACACAGATGTTTTACACATGTTTATCTCTAAACGAGATGTTACAATAGCAGTTCCTGTTATCCAGTTTCACCGATCTCCTCAGATATGCCACAGCTTTTTACTGTCCCTTAGTTATTGTACCTGAATTATGGTTCTTTGAGATTTGGACCGTAGACCTTTAGTCCATAAATATTACTATTTGTTATATTAAGCTTTGAAGCGATTATATCTCTAATTTGTATGTGACCATTGTACTATTGATAAGATAATGTCAGTGTGTTATTTACCAGCCTTTTACGTGGTTGTACATAAGTATGGCAAAGGTTCAGACAGACTTCCATATTTGTCCGTTATTAGCCAAGAAAAAAGCTGATTGTTCCTGTTTTTTTTTAAATATATTTTAAGTGATTCTGATGATTCACATGACTTGTTTTTCCAAACTTAGCAGAAACGCTTAGGGCACTAAATGTTTTAGGGACGTCTTGGGAGGATGCATAGGAGAAACTAAATGTTTGCCCTGCCTTTACCTGCCAGGGGAATCCTGTTCCTATTGTTGGTCTCTAGCGATCTACTATGCCCTACCTACAGACATGAGGTAGGCTTATGAACTCTTAGTGACTAGGGGGCTAAAAACTCTGTATGAGCGCAGTTTATGGTTCTGCTAGAATGAGACACACAGTCTGTTCAGAACCAACAAAAGTAATATTCAGCATTGTTCACACACGCGTATTATACCGTCTTTTGTGAATAATAAAACGGCTGGTTCTCAGTCACCCATTATGACTAATGACATTCTATCGAGGAACAAACATCATTAGCATCCCCATAAACAATAGTCTTCAGCAATCACTCAAGTCGCCCAAAATATCACGACTGACAACAATGGCAGCCAACAGGAACAAAATAAGAAAAAAATGTTTTTGCATCAGTGCTTAACCACATTACTGTATATTGCATTTAGGGCTGGAAGTAACGATTAGGCCGCACTCCCCCCCCCCACACACTTTAAAGACTTTAAAGTGCGGCCTATAATCGGGGTTTAGCGCAGGAATGCGCATTTCGTATTGCCCGACGCCCGGGAGATACAGTTCCGGGAGCCGGGCAGGCAGCAGGGTTAGGATCCAGATCCCCCGCAGCACTGCAGGGGAACTGGATCCTACTCTCCGGCAGACGTTCACTGGCTGCGGCGATGGGCGTAAACCACCTCCCTTGTCGGCACCTGAAGTTGTCTACGCGTATTGTGCAGACATCCACCGCCGGCCTTGTTAGACACCAGGAGTCTGCATTGGTAAGTCGGGGGGGGGGGGGAGTCAGAGTGGCAGCATATCTGGGATGGGGGCAGAGTGGAATATCTATAAGTAAGGTGCATTAAAATGGCTATTGATTTACTGTTTGTATGTAATAAAATACAGTGTGTTAGTTAGAATACAGTTTTACTATTCCACTGATGTGTATTTTTTCTAAAAATATAATTTTTTCTTTAAAAAAAGCACCTTTTTTTTTCTTTTTTTTTTAAGAGAAAAAAGCACCTAACTTTTAGGGTGCGGCCTATAATCGAGCCAATACGGTAGTTGGCTCATCAAATGAAGAACAAACGAAGTGTTACAAATAAACAGCAGAATAAAAAAAACTGAATTTACAGACTGGAGGGTGGGAGGGGGTTAATGAGGGGATGAGAGAAACTGGGGACCAGATCAAACTAAAGGGTGGCAGGGAGTTTATTTAATCTGCAGACCGGAGGGTGGGAGGGGGTTAATGAGGGGACCCTGGCAGTTAATGATGAGATAAGAGACAGACTGGGGACCAGATCCTACTGGAAGGTGGGAGGGATAGAGTTAATAGATACCTTACAGCAGTCTCCCGCTCTTCTCCACTCTTAAGTAGCATCTGTCTGAAGTAAGTTAAACTTTAACTTTAAAACAATAGTTCGTGCTGTACACAGACCAACTAATTGTTGTCAAACATTTTCATTATTGGTTATTATTGATTTAGTCCATTAGTTGTTTCAGCCCTAATAGCATTGTACTTTATGCCCAAGAGATTTTTTTCTTTTAACAAGTAAAAGTGAACACTGTATGTACTTAAAATATTTAATTACGGTACATTGACGTCGCTAATTATACTTTTTGTTTCTTTAGCAATTGCTTTATAGTAGCAAAAAAGATTTCTATTTTTTTTTAGCACAACTTTAATATGTGCAAAAGGGGAATTTCCAAATACTGCTGTCGGAGTTTAAAGAGTACATTGCGTGATTCATTTGTTCAGCTGTCGTCCGACATTTGTTCACTGAAGTATTGCATAACTTCTGTCTCTGGCCATTCTTATTAACGAGTATTTTGTTTTTTATTTTTTGCTAATGTCTGTAGATTCAGAGTCAGCTGAATAAAGCCCTAGATGAAATGTCTGACAGGCTGGTGTCCTTAAAGGATGGGATGAGCTATGTGAAGGCGCTGCCCCAGACTGGACTCAAGCAGGAGCAAGTAATGGAGAAGCTGAAAGAATATTCTGCCCTTGGTAATTTAGCCACGTTATTAGTATGTTTTCACAAATCATGAGTTTTATAGTAAGTACCTATGGCGCATCTGCAAATGTAAGCTAAAAAACTTGTGAATATAATTTTCAGGTGAACTTTAAAGCTTACCAAATCCTACATTTCACAGTTTAGTTAATCTGTGTAACACAGTTCACAGATTAAAGTAGCCAATACATATGTAATCCAAACCCACCGTTATCGAGACTTGAAGATTATACCATCTGATTTGTTTGACTGGTTCAGGCAGCCTTTGTACTTTAGCTTCCCTAAGGTAAAAATAATTCCTTAATTTTGAACCGGATATTTCCAGTACAGTTAGATTGACTGAAAATCAATTAGCACTATTTGTGGTTTTAATGTAGTTATGTAACTGCGTAGGTGAAAGATCCCCGTTAAGCCATTCATCCTGTTCTCTCTTTGCTGCGTTTCATGGCTGGCCATTTCTTGTGTTCCCCTGTACAATCATACCGTCCCCTAAGCCAATGTCCAGCTCGTCTAAAGAGACGGCTCTACTAAAGAATTAATGTTAAAGTACTCTGAGTTCTTTAATGTGTGTTGTTCAAAAATGAAACCAGACCTGCCTGAGGTAGCCCAGCAGCCAGAGCTGCCCCCTCCTCCTGTGGTCTGATTACTCTTGCCACTGATAGACTGCTTGAAGAACACATTCTATGCATGTCCACAGCAGGGACATTGCAGGGGGGGGTCAAAGGGCATACCCGTCTCGATTTTCCTTTGACAGTTACATTTAATAAAACACAAAAAATTGGTATTCTGTCTGATTCGGTTATGTCCCTGCACAAAAATACTACCTATGCACAGTGCATTACACTGCACAGGGGGGCATTGCAGGCGGACACATGCAGCCTAAACCCCTGTAAATGAGCTGAATCTGTACTGGGTAGCCTAGAGCTCAATGCTGCAGGGTCATGCAGCATGGCGCCCGCCTTTGACCCAGGATCCAGAAATCCAGGAAGGAAATGTTGGCGAAAGGGCACATTCATATGGAGGAACTCCCCTCATGTATCTGCAAAAAGAGGATCATGGAATGAGAAGCTTGAATGTTTTAGCCCATGTATATGTAACAGCCTTCCATAGACTTAACAATGAATTCCAGAATACAGCCTTAACCTTTTGCCTCCCATGCTTCATTACTACATCACAGTAATCATTTTATGCTATAATAAAACATATCCTGTTTGCCATGCCTTAACTAGAGAACCCACACAATGAGGGGGCAAAGACAAAAACAAGGTACAGTGAAGGGAAAAAATATTTGATCCCCTGCTGATTGTGTACATTTGCCCACTGACAAAGACATGGCATTTACTGTCTTTGCTTCCTTTTAATTATTTTGCACTGTTGGAGATTTTGTTTTTTTGTTTTGTTTTTATTACTAACTGCTCAATTTGTTTATTTTGAGATTTAAAAATATAAACTGGAATGTAAATGTTAACTGAATGTAAATCTAGCCTTTGTTTCATTGTAGGTGAAGTGTCCTGGGAAACAGGAAAAGTTTCTGGGACAGTTTACAGTGGAGAAGAAAGGTTGACGCAACTACTTGTAAAGGTAGTACAGTAAACAATGGTATTTGTACATTCTATGTATAACAAGTTTTTTTTATCCACAATTCTTTTATTCATTTTTTTTGTGCTTATTTTTGGATTATAAACATTAATAAAGCCCCCATTTTTCACTCTGAGGATACATAGAAATATAATTCTGTCCTACTGTTGCTTTGGATCCTATTCTTGAAAGTTGTTTGTTTTATTAGAGGGTTAATTGGACATATCTATAATCACAAACAAAATCCCTAATATTTAATGAAACTGAATAAGATTACATTTTCCCTTCACCAGGTTTATGGAGAATTTGCCTGGAGCAATCCTTTACATCCTGATATTTTCCCTGGTGTCCGAAAAATGGAAGCAGAAGTAGTCAGAATGACGTGTACACTCTTCAGTGGAGACCCAGAGTCTTGTGGGACAGTAAGTAAAACTTTCATTAAGCCACCAAGTCAGATGTGATCTTAGGAAATCTGTCATGTAGGCTGACAAACAAATCTAAAAATAATCTTTATTTCCAAGTCTGCATATTAATGTTTTACAATTACATTAATAGTGTTTAATACATAAAGGTATTACAGGTAGGATGGTACTTGTCATTTCAATGTGTTATGTGTTATAACTGAAGGTATACAGTTTCACATCAACACTTTTGTAAATGTATTTTTAATTTTAATAACTGATTTATTAAATTTTTTAATTACTTTTACTTTTCAAGATTACTATCTGCACTTCTGCATTTATTTTTAGATGAATAGAACAAAAACTTGAATCTTCCCTAAGAAAAACAACTCCACAAAAGCAAAACTGAATAATCTTTTTAACTCCTTAAAGCCCAATAATGGCCCAAGGGGTCAAACGGCCAGGTAAAGACCAATGACGTGCCTGGCATTAAACAAGCTTTCTTCGACATCGAGCCATGGCGCCACTTGCAGGTTGAAAACAGGTACTGCATTTAACCATGCAAGTCAATGGAGCCAATTAAAAAAAAATGAAAAAAGCTACAAAAATAATAAAAAAAATAAAAAAATGCAAAGAATAAACTATTACTATGAGCAAGTGCTAAAATTAGCACTGTATCTTCCCAAAAATCTTGACTTGGAAAGAGTAAAAGTAAAAGCAATAACATGCAGAAAAAAAAGAAAAAAAACATAAACATTGGGTATTTCTAAACTCAGGACAAAGCCCTTCTTGTCCTGAAAATAAGAAAATATAACTTGTGTGGGTACACTAAATGAGCGAGGTGAAAATTACATCTAAACACGAGCACCACAAAAGTGTTAAAACAGCCTCGGTCCAAAGTCCAAAGGGTACAAAAAGTAAAAAAAAAAAACAAAACAAACAAACAAAAAAAAACAGCCTGGTCCTTAAGGGGTTATATACCTGTTTACAGGTATTTTGTCTACCTCCATGTTAATTCTTTTGACTGAGCTAAATTCACTATGAGGGAGCAGTGAATTGTTTTATCAACAAAAGCTACATGAATATCGGCTTGTGATCCACAGTCAGTTACTCCTTTTCTTCCTGAAGACGTGCAGTACAATCTTGTGTGTGTCAAGAGAGACCCCTACTGCTCATGTTTTCTTTTGCAATGCCTATGCACTATATAAACATATAAATGTATCTTTAATATTCACTTAACACCGTCAGATATGTTGGACCCACCACACCAAACCCCCACTACACTAGGAATCTTACTATAAGGACCACTATTGGTACTCGTGTAGTGTGCCAGTTGAAAACAAAAAATCTTAACATTGTGAGCCCGTACATGTAGGAGCTCTGTCGTGAAGGGGTTAAGTTATAGACAGCCATAATATCTGCATTGGCCTAATTTATAGAAATGAGTAAATTTATCCCAAATATCTTCAATTTATAGAAATGAGTAAATTTATCCCAAATATCTTCCTACTGTACACCACAAAAGCTCAAGAATACGATAACTGAGGTGATGTTTGCAGAGAGAACACTTATTTGGTCGCTGCTACTGCGATCAGCAATGGAGGGCTATAGAGTCCAGAAAGAAAGAAGAAAAGTTAAATGGTTAAGACATCCTTCCCTGTCCCATAACCAAAAGTTTCAATGTAATAAAAATTCTATGCAAGGGGACATTTCTATTTTAGAAAAAATTCTTTTTAAAACTTTTTTTTTTAATTATTCAACTTGTGGAGGATGTTGCTGAACATAAATCAGCGTTGTTTTGGGCTTTTTTTTTATCCATTAACGCCACCAGAGTTCTGAAGAAATCAAGCAAGCAGCGAACTTGTATCTGTAATAGGAATGCTACATCTCTCTCCAATTGCTTAGAGATCTCTCCAATGAACAGATCTGTCCTGTATTCTGCAATTTCATGTCTTGCACAAATAACTTCCATTACATATAATAACAACAACCAAATGAGCGTAAAGTGGTTCAGGAGTTTGCATTCTCCAAGCTTTTCAATCTACATCAGAGAGTTATTTAACAATTTTGTGTTGAGTGGTCTGCATTACCACTGCAAGATGCCTCTAAATCCATGACTGTGGCCCCCTAATGTTCCTGCTTCCTAAACTACAGCAGCTATATCTTATCATTTCATTTTTAGAAAATAATTTTAATTTGAATATTGTTTTGTGTTCTATAGGTGACTTCAGGTGGCACAGAAAGCATACTCATGGCGTGCAAAGCATATCGGGACCTTGCATATGAGAAGGGGATAAAGGACCCAGAAATGTACGCACGTTTTCATTGAATGTCTTTATCTGCATGCCTAAACTTTGAAAGAGCATTTACTATTAGTCAATTGACTTCACTATAGAGGGATTGAAACATAAACTGTAAACTATAATAGTGGGTATATGGAAATATTTATGTTCATTGCTTATCTATCGCAGGATTTGCGTTTTTGGACTCTCACAGTAAAAGTAGTACCTGTCGAAACATAAGTGTATTGCGACACTGCAAATTAATTATGGCCTCATCAGCCAGATTGTCCTATGACAAGAACCAGTGCAGCGCTGATAAGTGTTACATAAATGTGATTTATGGTGTATAATTGTTTTTTCGTGTATAACGTCCTATCACTGTATCTATGTTTTAGTATCGCCCCTGTGAGTGCACATGCAGCCTTTGATAAAGCTGCTCATTATTTTGGAATGAAGATGGTACATATTCCACTGGACAGCAAGACCATGCAAGTAGATGTAAAGGTGAGAACCAAATTTACTGGGATGAAAAACTTGAACCTCAGTGCTATATTTTTTTTTATATTAAAATGAAGTTTTATTCGCAAAAATACATAATTGCCTTTTAAACAAGCTGGTACTGAAGATGACGTATCGGACAAGACTGGAATCTAGTGCCATAAGAGCTATAATAGTTATATTTGTCATGCAAGTGTTGATGCCCAACAATACCAATGCTCATGAGGGACATTGCTCTAGTGCATTTTAATGAGTGTGCATGTATGTTCTTCATTTTCAGGCAATGAGAAGAGCAATTTCCAGGAATACAGCAATGCTCGTATGTTCAGCTCCTCAGTTTCCCCATGGTGTCATTGACCCTATAGAAGATGTAGCAAAGGTACAGCACTGTCCTGTTATCCATTGTCCTCCCTAGACTGTGTTCTGTTTTATCAGTATCTGAATAGTGTAATTACTTACGTTTTTTTGTGTTAGTGATTTGGGCAAATACTTTAACCACTTCTTAATCTGCAGCATTTTTTTACTCTGCTTGTTCAACCATGTATGTGACTATATATAACATACAGCAGGGTACACACATAAGGTAAGGTTAAAAGTTCACTATAGAAATAATACTATTTTACATATTAAACAAAAACCTTCAGTTGAAAAAATCAACTCTTCATCTCAAGTTTTGCGTCTTCCTGCTTCCAGTAAATTGCTGATCATGCTGAATAATAAGCAATACATGGAATAACTAATGGCTACTGTACATTACGGAAACTGAGCAGTGATCTGCAATGGCCTGATTTGACGTTTTACTGTAAAACCGTTTGGGTTGAAATAACATACACCTTTTTATAGCTGCATATTCTTTGATTATGAAATATTTGATTAAATGATCACATAAGTTGATGCTGAATTGATATCTATAAATTGATTTTTTTTTGTCTCTATGTAGCTTGCACTGAAATATCAAGTCCCATTTCATGTTGATGCCTGTCTGGGTGGTTTCCTCATTGTTTTCATGGAGAAAGCTGGGTTCCCTTTAAAGCCATTTGACTTCAGAGTCAAAGGCGTCACCAGCATCTCGGCTGATACACACAAGGTAAAACAGTCAAGTGTCAATCAAGGGTCAGTTGAAATGGGGTACAATTTACCATTTGGATATTAGAAGATAAAAAAATATTAACACTATATACGTGAGTGCAGTTGGATTATCTATACACATATGCATTGTGTGCAGGTGGTATACTAAAGTAGAGTACTTTAATGTGAATTATTTATTAGAGGGGGTGTCAGGGACATTCGACTGTCATTTTCACTAGACTTTTTTTTCAGTGGGGTGACTTTGGCATGGTTTTCTGACCTTTTGACTTTACATAGATTTTTATTTGTGTGTGTATTGTAAAACCCTTCCCACATATGTTTACTTGGGTTTAGAGTATAAAGTATTGGAGTGCAGGTTCTTAAAATCCATGCCTTCACAGTTCTTCGGGAAATAATATTACCTAACAAATGACCATATTATAGCTAATCATGTCACTGATATTAAAGAGGAAAAAAATATTCTTGTAAAATGAATGTCTGGTTAAATGTTTAGTGTAACATCGCTCTCAGAACTTAATCAACATTCAAGCGAGACAGTTATTTTAGCCTCATTTTTTATTTATTTTTTACAGTATGGTTATGCACCCAAAGGATCCTCTGTAATACTGTACTGCAATAAAAAGTACAGACATTATCAGTTCTTTGTCGCACCAGACTGGCAAGGTGGTATCTACGCATCTCCTGCTATAGCAGGTTCCCGTCCCGGAGGTATAGTAGCCGCCTGCTGGGCCACCATGATGCACATTGGAGAAGCTGGATACATAGAAGCCACCAAGAATATTATTAAAGCGGCACGTTTCATTGAAACAGAGTATGATTTTTTTTCTTCAAATTATTTATATATCTTTATAGGTTCCATTTGAATTGTTGGTCATTTACTTTATGTTTAGTTACATAACAGAGCAATGCACAGCTATTCAATACATTTTCTAGGTTATTTATAAAAAATACCTAACTCTGTCTTTTTGGTCTATGCCTAAGGTTACGGAAGATCAAAGATATTGTTATTTTTGGGAAACCTGAAGTCTCTGTAATTGCAGTTGGGTCAAATTCTTTTGACATATACCGTTTGTCCAACTCCTTAACGGCAAAGGGCTGGAACCTCAACACACTCCAATTCCCATCTAGGTAAGTGTTACTCCTCGTACATTTCTTCATTTACATTCTCTGCTAGTGTCTTTGTGGCAGTATTTACACGTTTCAGTTTAATTAAGCTTGAGATGGTAAATGAATGCTAATAATAATTACAATAATAAAAAAAAAAGTTCTACCCCATATGTACTCCAGCACAGCAGCCACTGATGTGGAGTGAGGCGTTCCCCCTTTGGCGGAGGATTTAAGGGCCCTGTAGCACTGCAATTTCACAGCAGTATCATTACCGTGTAGCCACATCATTAACAACTGGAGGTTTAAAAAAAAAATAAAAAATCTCTCAACCTCTTAATCACACATAGTATACATTTTATGTAAACTGCTTTTGTTTCAAATCTAGGCAATGTTCATGAATACCTTTTTCTTTCCTAAACCTTTCTGATTTTGTTAGTAGAAGAACAAACTTTTTGGTAAAACCCATTGCTAAGAAGCCAACAGAAAGTCACAGCCTCAAAGTGGAGGATAGATCCTATCACATATGAAACCTTTTCTTACCCTAAAATACAGAAGGCAAAGTTAAATTACCTTTAACAGAAGGCAACGTTAATTTACCTGTTCTATTTTCATGATGAGACCTTCCAATTTTAAAACGTGAATTTTAAAAATTCAGAAAACATAATTTAACACCTTGATTTTTCTTTTTATGCTCATTAACATTTACTTAGTGTAAAATTTGAGTTGATATGGGAAATATGCTCTGATTTAGAATGTTCCAAAATATTATTCTGCATTGGAAATATAGTAAACTTGGTTGCAAACATGCTTCTGTAGTCCAAGGGAATACTAAGTATAATCCAAAATAATGTACTTTGCAAACTTTCTTTTGTCTTCTGTTTTGCTGTTTCAGCATTCATCTCTGCCTTACGCTGTTGCATACAAAGCCTGGAGTTGCCCAACAATTTGTGAAAGATGTCCAAGAATCAGTCGCTGTTATAATGAAAGATCCTGGAGCCAAAACCACTGGAATGGTATTAGTTTTTAACTTCTACTCTTACTTGAAGTGCATTTGTATTATTAATAGTGATTTTTGTTTAATGAATTTTGTGTTTGTGAGATTAAATACAAATTTAGAGTACACATTGCTCATGGTGTCATAGTCCGTAAGCCGTTCTCATTCATGATGTCATCTTCTTATGTGTCATCCATCTCAGATAGGGTCGTCTTTTTATGATCAGTCGGGGGATTACAATTAATTTTGTTAAATTCTCATTTATGATTTGATACTTATATTGTCAAAAACACAATGGTTACCATGTCGCTAATGTGACAACACAGTCTCGTGGCTGTGGTTGACTTAGAGAAGATGACCCGCTTTTGCCCTCCCTATAAAGCTGTCATACCTTTTCTTGCAGTCCTTGGTTAGTAGAGCCATACATGCTCGAAGTCCCGATGTATTTTTTGTCAGCAAGTGTATGTTTGTCTGTGTGCAGTTGTACAGATACATTAAAGTCCCTTGAATATTAGTATCAATGTTGCATTTTCTTCTCTGTTTATAAGTATTTATAACTAACTTTCCTTTCCCTCAATAGGGTGCTATTTATGGCATGGCACAAGCCATCCCTGACAGGTCCATGGTAACCGAAATTTCCCAAGCCTTCCTGGACTGTTTGTACAGCACAGAAACTCGTTTGTCTGCCAAGCAAATAAATGGTGCTTCTGGACACCACTAATGACAACCTCCTTCTCTTAATCGGTACTATTAAGAACTGCAGGGATTTGTAGCTGCAGATTGCTATGTGTTTTTTGTTTGTTTGTTTGTTTTGTTTTTCTTTTTATTCTTTGAACCTGTTAGGGTTTTTATGAGCAATATGTAAATGCCAGTTAGTGAGGTACTTGTTCGATTTCTATGTATATCCTTTTCTTTGTAAACAGGGTAAAATGTATTTTGAAAGATAAATACTGATTTTAAAACGCCTAGAAATTAAACATTCCGTATTTTGCCTTACTCCTTTTTTTTCTTTGCTGCTGTTTGTGAAAAAACACCACCGTTCTCAAAAGAAACAAGTTGCATTATAGTAGACATTACTGTGAGACTTGGTATCAGTCAGTTACAGTTTGAAATGTCATGGTTGTTTGTATCTAAAGTCCAAAAATTACACATGTTGGACATTTTTTTGAAATCCTGTTCCATCACAGTCAACAAACTTGTTTTTTCCCCCACTTCACTCTCAGAATTAATTTAGATAAACATCTGATTTTTCAAATTGTTGAATGTGCTAAGTAGTTTTTTAGTCTGTGGTTTGTTCGTTTTGTGAAAGTCAAGGGCGTGTAGCTGTGGGTCTCCATGCTACCAATGGCATGGAAGACCTAACCAGAACCCCATGTCTGAACAATAGGGCCAAGGGCTTTTTAATATTTTTTTTTAATGGCAGGTAACCCATAGCCATATGCATTTTAAACCTATACGTTTTGTCGGACCAGCAGAAAAAAAAACAAGTGATGTAATGTTACACAAGCTTTTGGAACCACAGATGTCTGGAGAATTCCATCTTTAAGAAAGACCTCTAAGGTTACAAAAGCTTATGTAGCCTTAATTTTTGTTTATACATTTTGCCCGATAAAAGGTACAGTTATATCCATTTTGCCAATTTTACAGAATATATACCGTATTTGTTCGATTATAAAACGAGGTTTCGATTATATACCCCTTGTCTTATATTCAAGGTTGTCTTATAATCAGACCTCAAATAGAGGTCTGACTACAAGACTAACATCCAGATCTCCTGCAGCACTGCATGGGACTGGCTGCCCCCACTAGACACTAGGGAGCCTGAAGCAAGGGGGCAGGGGGGAGTCTCTGGATGCACTGGTAAGTCTGGGGGGCAGAGTGGCATATAGGGGGTTAAAAGGCATTTCTGGGGGACATAGTGGCATATCAGGTAGGTAGAGTACCGTTTAAGGCATTTCTGGGGGGCAGAGTGGCATATAGGGGTAAAAGGTAAATCTGCGAGGCAGAGTGGCATATAGGGGGCATAAGGCAGTCTGAGGGGCAGGGTGGCAAGTCTGGGGGCAGATATCCATAACTGGGGCACAGGTTGGCAAATAAAAGGAAATAAACAAAATTCATTTTTCTCAATCATAGTTTTTAATGAAATATGAAAAATACTTTACATGTGAATTAATATTTACAAGTAAAACATTTTTCCTGTAGGGTCGTCTTATATTCAGGCTTTCTTTTTTTCCTAAATATTCAAATGCTGGGGGGTCATCTTATAATCGAGCAAATGCGGTATATACCGTATTGGCTCGGATATAGGCCGCCCCCGTATATAGGCCGCACCCTAAAAGTTTGGTGCTTTTTTAAAGAAAAAGTTTTTTTCTTTAAAAAAGCACCAAAAAACATGCTGCCACTCTGTCCCCCCCCCGAGATATGCTGCCACTGTCCTCCCCCCCGAGATATGCTGCCACTCTGTCCTCTCCCCCCCCCCCCCCCCCCGAGATATGCTGCCACTCTGTCCTCACCCCCAACTTACCAGAGTAGACTCCTGGGTGTCTTACGGGGCCGGAGGGGGACATCTATGCACATCGTGTATACAACTCCCGGTGCCGGCACTCAGCGGAAGTGCCGGCACCGGAAGTTGTATACGTGTATTGCGTAGGTGTCTTCCGCCGGCCCTGCAAGACACCCGGGAGTCTGCCTTGGTAAGTCGGGGGGGTTAAAATGCATTGTGAGGACGTTCACCGGCAACGTCGCATCGCCGCTGCCGGTGAACGTCCGTGCGATGCGCTTAGACAACCTCCCGTGCCGGTACTCCCCCCCGTGGGAAGTGCTGGCACGGGAGGCTGTCTGAGCGTATCAGACAGTAGGATGCAGGTCCCCTGCACCGCTGCGGGGGATCTGTATCCTAACCCCGCTGCCTGCCCGGCGCCTGGGACTGCATGTCCCGGGCGTCGGGCGCTAGACCCCGAATATAGGCCGCACCCCCACTTTAAAGTCTTAAAGTGGGGGAAAAAAGTGCAGCCTATATTCGGGCCAATACGGTATGTATATTTATTTAGCATTTCCAGCCCCAACTACAGTTGTACTAACACAGGAGTAGTTATTGTGCATATTTCTATGTATAATCTTAATATGTTTAAATGGCAGGACTTCTGTTTTGGATCACAACTGAATAGTATATATAATATTGTTTTATGTCTTTATGCAATATTCGCCCCTTTATAAAACAAACATGCACTGTGAGTTTGCTCATTTTACTATTTCCTAAAAAAAAAAAAAAAAACACCACCAAAAAAAAACACTACTCCGTTATTCATACCTTGGATCCTATATTTACTCATAAGTAACGAATAAATGTATCTTACAAAGCATATTATGATGCTGATCATGCCCTCCAAATTCATTGTTTGTCGGATATGCCTCATGTTCCCTTGCTCTTAAGATTTTGTGTAAAAGTTTTTATCCCAGACTGTCCTGTTGTGCGACTAATTGTAACGTCTTTCTTTTAAAGCTGCATTGTTAAATGTTCACTGAACCTTCTCAGTGTAAAATTGATTAATTATTGTAAATGTACTGTATTTGCTCTATTTATAAGATGACCCCCTCAAAGCTGAATATTATTAACTTAGGAAAAAAGAAAAAGCCTGAATATAAGACGACCCCAAAGGAAAAAACTTTTACCAGTAAATGTTAATTCATGTAAACTATTTTTTTTTTTTTATCTAAAAGGTATGATTGAGAAAAATATATTTTTGTTTTTAGTTCTTGTATTTTCCAACCTGTCCCCCAGGTTTGCCACTCCAATATGGCACTGTGGCCCATGATATGCCTTTTAACCACTCTGCCTCCGGAAATGCCTCAAACCAGTATATCACATTCTGGCATTTAGGAGTCGTCGTCGTCGTCGTCGTCGTCGTCGTCGTCGTCGTCGTCGTCGTCCTCCTCCTCCTCCTCCTCCTCCTCCTCCTCCTCCTCCTCCTCCTCCTCCTCCTCCTCCTCCTCCTCCTCCTCCTCCTCCTCCTCCTCCTCCTCCTCCTCCTCCTCCTCCTCCTCCTCCTCCTCCTCCTCCTCCTCCTCCTCCTCCTCCTCCTCCTCCTCCTCCTCCTCCTCCTCCTCCTCCTCCTCCTCCTCCTCCTCCTCCTCCTCCTCCTCCTCCTCCTCCTCCTCCTCCTCCTCCTCCTCCTCCTCCTCCTCCTCCTCCTCCTCCTCCTCCTCCTCCTCCTCCTCCTCCTCCTCCTCCTCCTCCTCCTCCTCCTCCTCCTCCTCCTCCTCCTCCTCCTCCTCCTCCTCCTCCTCCTCCTCCTCCTCCTCCTCCTCCTCCTCCTCCTCCTCCTCCTCCTCCTCCTCCTCCTCCTCCTCCTCCTCCTCCTCCTCCTCCTCCTCCTCCTCCTCCTCCTCCTCCTCCTCCTCCTCCTCCACACACACCCACACACACCCACACACACACACACACACACACACACACACACACACACACACACACACACACACACACACACACACACACACACACACACACACACACACACACACACACACACACACACACACACACACACACACTCCAAAATGTAACTTCCAATTAACGCAGGATATTTATTTTCTTGAAATAACATTTTTAATTGAGTGCTGGTGAGTTAACCAATATGTCTTAGAGTCTGACTCACCTGCTACACATGCAAAGTAAATCTCTTTTAAATCACTTTATTAAAGTGTGTGCTTTGTTTTTCCATCACTATGTTGTTTATACATTAGTAACACCAAAGAAGTAGCAGATAATGGGGGGGATACATCTTTCCTCTGACCTGACCACAGCCCTATCCAAGGCTGTGAGACTGCACTAAACAAGAAAGCACAAGGTTGGGCTTTTGGTGAAAATTACGAGCCAAAAAATGTAGACTGCAGCGATCAGTATAAATCAGCACAAAAAGGCACCAGCAATAAATTTTATAAGCAATGGCTACCTGGCTTCTAGCATCTGTGTAGCCCTGATGATGCAAATTCTGTTAAGCACCACACTCATTGGCATACATACACATTGGTCTCCAATACAAGTTTTGATACCCACTACAAAAAAAAATAAAAGTTGACAGGTCTTGACATTCCATTCACTGTAAAGAAAGACAACCATAGGAGTTTTCTACCCAATGATTAAAACCATATGACATAATCACCATGTTAAAAAGCGTAATCTGAAGACCTTGGTGCCCTCGTCCAGCTTCACTTAGGACAATGTAGCTGCAACCTGTTCAATAAAACTGGCCAAGTTGATGTCTCTCTCCGATAACCCTCCACAGTCATGGGTGCTTAGAGTGATGTGGACCTAAAAATATATATAATTAGTGAATGTATAAACTGTAAGTGATGTTAAAGTGCCAAAGCACCAATGTTAAAAGCCTATACCTTCACTTTTGCTTGAAGTGAAGCAACCACACAAAATGGATCTTATTTACCTTGTTATAGACATTAAACCACTCTGGATGGTGATCCAGTTTTTCAGCTTGTAGAGCGACCCTGGTCATAAATCCAAAGGCCTGTGATAAGATGTGATGATTTTTAGGACATGGATTTAGGTAACTGTATTTTAAGTTTCTTTAAGAAGGCACACATACAAATATACTATAATAACTTCAAGTTCAAATCATTCTATAACCTGATTTTATAACTGTTACAAATCGACGGTAGGCAACTGTATCGCTAAACATGTTCACACATATCTATATAACACTGGGCAAGCCATATGAAAGTTCCCCCCTCAACCATGCAATTTATGGAAAATACACTGTAACCATTTGCGCTCAACACCTGTACATGCCTGTGTACCAGGCCAATCGATGCTGCCTGCTAGGAAGATAGCAGCAGCTACACATAGAAACACTGCTTGTATATTTTGTTTGCCTCACTGATGCCTGGAAGAATGGGATTACCGTATTTGCTCAATTATAAGACAAGGTTTTTTCAGAGCAAGTGCTCAAAAAAAAAAAAAAAAATACCCATCTTATATTCGAGGTAATCTTATAATCAGACCTCACATAGTGGATGACATGACCTCCGGTGCTCCACCATAGAAGCCCCGGCCAGCAGCAGCGGAGGCTGTCTGAGCACACCGGGCAGATGTTTACTGGCTGCCAGAGAGGTGGACCCCCTGCAGCGATGTGCTCAGACAACCTCCACTGCTACCTGACACAATATTCATTCTTAAATAAAAAATGCCCCTGAATTTTTGGCCTAACAATAGCAAGGGAATGAACTTGCCAGAAAACGAATGGGCCAAAAAAGAAGAAAATCATTTTTGACCCATTTGCACATGTCTAATGTCTACATTGATAGACACAAATAGTGAGGTATTTTTTTTCTTACCCGATTGAAGTCCTTAAAATGGAATTCTTTGTATATAGCATCTCTGCCATCCAGTTCATTCCACCCGACGGCCCTCAGGTTTGGCAGGAGTTGCTCACGTTCTTCAGTACTAAGTCTATGTGATTTCCCAGCCTGTCAAAAATATTTTAAATGAAATTACTGTCAATCTTATTCTTTGCTTTTAAAAGTTTAGTGCATCGCATAATATATCTAACTCTCTGAAGTTTAGTGGTTTTTGTTTGCGCTCCACTGCAAACTCTGTCACGTCATAGTATTTGTTAGAGCTATCCAGTGCTACCCTTATACTAGATCAGTAAAAAAAAAATTTCAAGTGAAGTTTAATGCATCTGGATAAACTGGCAGTGGGTTACTGTCACTACAAAACATCTACCCTTTCTTACTCACATGAGTAGAAGGGTAGGATGTTCAGTGGATCCAAAACTACAATCAAACGTCCCCTACATCACCACAAGTTGGTTGGAAGGGTTACAAGAAGAAAAAAAACCTCTGCTCCAAAAACAAACTTAACTGTAACTTAAAATGTGATCTGGTTCCATGGTCAGATGAAAACCAAAATAACTTTTTTTGGCAATAAACACAAGAGGTGGGTTTGGTGCACACAGAGAGGTAGCCATTTGGAAAAGTACCTCATGCCCAAGGTTAAATATGGTGGTAACTCTTTAATGTTTTGGGGCTGTTTTCTGGCTAGAGGACCTCACTTGAACCTCATAGAAAACATGTTTTTTCCTCAATTCTCTGTTTATTGCACGTTTGGTAAAATAAACACGATACAGAATTTCAAATACAGAGTCACAATACCTGACCAGTATGCAGATACAATACAGAAAGAAACATCATACGAGGGAATTGTAGTCCAGGTAATAGCGCGCAAAGCGGCTATGAGCTATTAAGGCGGTTAAACCCGTAACATTGTGCAAACCGAGACCGACGGGAGTCACATGGCCAGCCCACGAAGATCGACCAACAATACAGATAGCTCTGGCAGGGTAACAGTAGGAAATAACCAACACCGAAGGTAAATGTGTTAGGGCGAAATAATCGATACAGCATTACGAACATGAGACATTGAGATCACATGAGTAACAAATCAGGTACATCAGGAGAGTAAAGATACCCCCCAGAAAGGGAGGACTAAATAAAACCGGGTAATCACTGAGGTACCCAGTATGGTGGTGTCATAAGAACTGTATGTAAAACAAAAGAAAACAAAAACAGAATAAAACAGAATGAAACATGTCCGTCCCAGGGTCCAGCAGATAGCTCCGCTACAGAGTCAACTAACAAGAGACACCAACATAGAAGTGAACACGGAGAAGTGCAAGAAAAGATCCATCTCAAGGGCCATACAACCAATAGGCTAGGGGTAGCGCAAGCCTAAAGGGGCGCAAGCCTAAAGGGAAACAGGCAAAGGGCGTTACTCCAGAGATGTGACATAAGACCTCCAGTAAAACCACTTAAGTGACCCGCACCCCTAGCAGACCACACCAAAACTTCCATCTGGTAAATGAATTTGACCTGATTTACCCAGGCCATAAAAGAGGGGGTGGTGGCTGATTTCCAGTGGCGGGAGAGGACCGTGTTGGCAGCATTGATCAGGTGAAATGTCAAGGACCGCTTGTAGCTAGTGAAGGGAGTGTGTGTGTGGTGAAGCAGAATGGCCTCAGGAGAAGCCTGGAAGTCAGGATTGGCTATGTCCCGGATGGCCAAATATGCAACAGGGAACCAGGATGGACACCACACCTCCAGCAAGTAGGGGATACCTGAGGAGCGAACCTGTGAATGTCTAGGGGAACTCTGTACCATCTCGTGAGTATCTTGAAAGATGTCTCCTGCATCCGGCTAGACACCGAGCCCTTGTGGATTATAGAGAGGATTTTGGACCAGTCCTCCAGGGCGAACAAGCATTCTAAATTCTCTCTCCCAGAGGCTAAAATAATACGGCTTGGTCCCCGGTTCCGGGGACAGTAAAAGTGCGTACAATTTAGATAAGAGGTGGGGTGGCTCCTTCAGCTCAAGGCAAAACCTCTCCAATTGCGTAAGCGGTCTATCCACATGCGGCAGGACCGCTAAAGACAGCACAAAATGCCTGAGCTGATGGTAGAGAAACTGGAGGGAAAAGGGATGGGATCCCGGACCCAACAGGGTCCCTATGGGTTTCAAAGCCGTCACACTAACCAAATGGCAGAGGCGCAAGGTATGTACCCCTGGAGGGAGCAAAGCCTGTAAGCTACCCCCCGAGTGGCCCGGGGGAAAGTCTGGATTCCCCACCAGGGGGGTCAATGGGCCAGGAACCCTAGCAACCGTACCGTCCTGCAGAAGTCTACGAAAGACCCACAGGGTAGGGAGAAGGAAGGGGTGGGCAGAAAACGTGACGCACCTCGCCGGGTCACGGAGCCATGGCAGCGCAGTCACCGGACACGTCAGGAAAGAACCCTCCACCGATACCCATTGTTTGATTGAGTCGACAGACCATTCAATAACGCAGCGCAGATGGGATGCCTGCCAGTATAGTTCTAAGCTAAGCAAAATTTTGGAGAATAACTTCAAGAAATGAGGCGGAAACTACTGCACAAATCTAGGTTCTTGTCAGGCTTAGGGATGACCACAATATGCGCGGTCAGGGCTTGTGGGGCAAATGGAGCGCCCTGGGCGACCGCATTAAAAAACGAGACCAAGTGGGGGAAAGAATGGGGAGGAATTTTTTATAGTACGAAATGGTAAAACCGTCCGGGCCAGGGCTTTTGCCTCAGCAACCTCTGCTAGGGAAATCGGTTGGTCGAGGAGAGCTCTGGCATCGGGAGGTAGAGTTTTGGTGATGAATTCCGATAAATAATCGGTGACGGCCTCCTCCGACCCAGAGAGGGGAGTCCCCGAGCGCGGCAGGTTATACAAGGAGGTATAATATTGTCGAAAGCAGTCAGCAATCTCTTCCGAGCGGAAATGGAGCCGACTGGCAGGGTCCCTAATACGGGATATATAGCTCTGTGCCCTCTTCGCTCTCAGCACCCGAGCCAGGAGCCTGCCAGGTTTGTCACCGAATTCATAGAACTGACGCCTCACCAAAAAGAAAATTACGCTTAGTTCTATCATCAAGGAGGGCTGCCAACCGCGTGCGAAGGGCTGAAAGTTCCACCTGACTAGAGGGAAGTTAAGTTAATTTGTGGCGGGCCTCCAGACGAGCTATTTGTTGCGTAAGGTCTAAGATAGTGGCTTCCCATATAACTGGTAGCGAAACGTCGGGGGTGACATTCTCCTCAAAATATGGTTTAATATTAGAGGACAATTGGGATACATGGTGAGGGTTGCTCAATAAATTTTCATTGAGACGCCAAAGCCAGTTAGTCCTGGGGAGATCAGAGAGATTGAGTATCATGAAGACCGGGGCGTGGTCACTAAGTGAGGCCACACCAATTCTAGCCGAACGCAGGAGCGACAGATGGAAATGCGAGAGAAAAAAGGCGTCTATGCGTGAGTATTTACAATGGCTAGGGGAAAAATAGGTGTAATCCCTCTCATTGGGATGAAGGGACCTCCACGCATCCACCATCTGGTTTAATCGTAATTGGTGAATCACTTTGCAAAGCATTCAAAAAGGAACATGAGAGCTCCCTGGGGAAGTATCAATTTTAGGGCCCAACACCATATTAAAGTCGCCCCTAAGATGGTAATACCCTCCTGGAAATCAGCCAGTTTGGACAGGATCGAGGTAACAAATCGGGCTTGGTTACTATTGGGGGCATATATATTAGCCATAGTGATTTTGTGAGAGCCTACATAGCCCTTGACAAAGATAGCCCTGCCTTCGTCATCTTTCCAGGTCTCCGAGGGTCGGAAACGTATGTACTTATGTATGAGGATAGCTACCCCCTTGGTTTTGGAGGAGGGGGAGCTGGAAAGAAATGAATGTGTGAAATGCCTATTCAGAAGAGGGAATTCCCTGTTAGCAGAATAATGCGTTTCTTGCACGAAGGCAATGTGTGTCTTAAAGGAGTGGAGAAACGCCAGGAGTTTAGAGCGTTGCTGAGGTTTATTGAGGCCTCTGATATTCAAAGAGACCAGATTGAGAGACTTAGATGCCATTCAAAGAGGTAGGAGAGCCCTGTGGAGGGAACAGCCGATACCCTGGACCTCTGGGACAACAAAACAAAACAACAGAAACCAAACTGTGTGGAGTGTGTGTAATGTGCGGTGTGAGGAAAGGGACAACATCCCTAGTAATATTGCGGTAGCAATATGCAGGGTGAGCACGGGGACTGCAAGCAGGCCCAAATCTACTGTCCAAGTGTGGACAGGAAGGCTCTGGGGGGAGGGTTGCCGAGGAGGAGGAACCTAGAGGGGGGCAAAGGAGGAAAGGACCTAGACGGTCCCAAAAACAGGAGATAGAAGAGACAGAACAGTATGTCCCCGTCTACAGAACTAAAACGAGGCAGAAACGCCGCGTAGGGGAATAAAAACATAGGGGGTCGACGTGACGACTGAGGAGCACAGAACGCCCTGCGTGTAAATAACAAAAATATATTAAAGGAAAAAAATAAAATGAAAAATGTGTGTATAATGACCAAGAGCAATACAAAGGCTGGAGAGAGCCAGACCACCACAAACACAGCCGAAGGACCCGACCCACCGGGGGGCCCCAATAATACACGAAATAGTTAGCAGCAGAACCGTGGCGTGAAGGGCGTGATGAATGTAGTGTAGTGTACGACGAGATACCGGACGATCGAAGAACAGAAAATACATAAAAAACGTGCCGAAGTCCGAAAAGTTCAATAGACATAGTCCATGTCACCTTACCCACAGGGTGTGTGGAAACGCGGACACACGAGTAATGAAATGATGCAGCACTCACTATCAGAACAGGCGAAGATCACCGACCGGAGAATGTCAGCTATCCAGGACGCAGGGTCCCAACGGAGCGTGAGAAGCCGGGAACGAAGCCTGTCACTCAGGAGCCTCCATCAGCCTATGCCGCTGCAGTCGTTGCTCGTCGAATCCTCTTTCTGCGGTGCACCGGAGCCGTCCAGGATTTGGCAGGTTCGGTGAGTTGCTTCGGAGCCGTAATAGAGAATTCCCAATCCGGAAGACAAATTGCTGGCAGGTCGAGGTGAGTGAGGAAAAACTCCAGATCGCTGTGGTGACCAAGGGTAAAGACGTCCTTGTCTCTAAGAGCGATGAGCACAAACGGGAAGCCCTACTGGTAGGGTATATTCGCTTCACGTAACGCTGCTGTGACTGGTTTAAGGGCCCGGCGTTTCTGTAGAGTAGCCTGATGTGCAGGTTGTTGCGTCTTCCCCGGTTGTCTAAGTCTTCCAACTGTCTGTGGAGGGCAGTAAAAAGTTCTGAGTGATCGCGGTACATGCCCAACAAGGCATCGACGGTTCCACAGGTCTTAATTTGGTCTTCCTCCAGCGTAGCAACACGGTCGCCCATATGCTGGACGTCTTGTTTAATTGAGGTAAGGTCAGCTCGAACCCCGTGTAAGGCCTGGTCCAAAGCGGCGTCGATCAACCGAGACCAAATCCGCCTTCGTGGGTAGTTGTTTCAGGGCATCCTGCCAGGTAAGTGCCACTGCCGGAGGGTCTGGAAGCGATGAGTCTTGGTCCAGCGAGGCGACGTCGGAGCATTTGCTAGCCTGACTCGAGGGAGAAGGTGCCATCTTGGACGCATGGCCCCGAGTGTCGGAGTCTTGAGAGCCCCAGAAAAAGTGCCAAACCGAGGGCGCCAGGTGTTTCTCCTGTGTGCCGGAGGGTTTAGGAGTACCAGCAGAGCGGTTATCTTGGCAAAGGGAGATAGCACAAAGTATTGTCTAAAAGGGTGCCAATAAGTGTGCCACACGTATATTTCACTATTTTTTTTTGGATGAACCTGTGTTGTGTTTGCAATTGTTTCATATCCATTAGAGAAGTATATTTTTGTGCATTTTTTGTTTTGGAAAAAAGATCAAAAGGGTTAAACAATGAAGACAATTTCTCACAACACTCTTTGCTCAAATTCACCAATGGTGCCAATATTAATGGGGTGCACTGTAAGTGTGTGCCTTTTTGTCCATACCCCTTCCAGTGCACGTTTGAAAGATTAAGATGCATATGTTTAAGCTTAGATGGGGCAGTATCACCAACAGGTTTTTTTTATGATATATGATGCAATATCTGCTGCCACTCCCCACTCAACTAGCTAGCTCCCTCTTTCTAATTTTTTAATTTTATGACCTTATTGGGTGACGTAAAAGGAGAGGGTATCCATAAATGACTAGGAGCAGGTTATGGTCTGGTGTGCTCAAGTATCAGGTAACGATATACCATACGA
The DNA here is from genome assembly GCF_027358695.1 of Spea bombifrons. Lineage (NCBI taxonomy): Eukaryota > Metazoa > Chordata > Amphibia > Anura > Pelobatidae > Spea > Spea bombifrons. The sequence continues at coordinate 15,101,746 of NC_071097.1, read as the reverse complement.
TACCTTGTTCTTTCAGTTAAATCTCCATCAAATCTTACACATCAGGAGAATAAATACCCCGAAAGATTATGCTTGGGGTGAGAAGGCCTATCGCTACTTTCTGGTCAAAATCGCCCCAGTAACTCTGATCCTAGATAAAATTAATGATTTACAAACTAACTTTCATGATATTCCCGATTTTATAAAATAACTTAATCCCACAGGGTGTGTATAGTGCTTTAACGACATTGTTTGGATATATTCACCTTTGGGAGTGTTAATCTGGAGCATAACAAGGTGATTGACAAGTTATACTTTATCATTCTAGAATTCCATATTACTACATATGTTTAAGCATTTCTTTTTTTTAACTATTCAGCAAGTGGATGTGGATATAAGTACATATGATGGGAGAGGTCTCAGGGTGTGTGCCAAACCTCGATAGCTGCATAAAGTGAAATGTGCCTGAAAGTCTACGGCGGGAACCGAGATACTACGTACATCCATGGTCTAGATTCCGTAAAATAAGGAAAATGCTTCCAACTGTAGTAATGTTCGAAAGTTGTAGATATCTTATCTCATGACTTAAATGGATTGAGGCCAACTAATAATAATATGTCTAAGATTTTGCATAAATGACAGGTACAATCTCAAGTGCTTCTCTTATGAAAGCAGATTGGCACCCTGCTTGGTGCCTCATCTACACTAGAGTACTACACTTAAGGCAAAACAACAGATTACTTTTTGAGCTAAATTAAAATGATGGTTAATCTGGAACTCTGGATTGTCAGATGGGGGGAAGTATAAACCTAAACCGAGGTAGCTAAAAAGGGCCTACTCTCTTATCTTTGGGCCCCCGGGCTGATTTTAAAAACAGCACTGTGGGCATGTGATAACCAAATGTTCTTTTATTGTTTTGTAAGAATTACTGGTGACCCTACACATCCTATCTTAGCCCAACAATGGGTGTGGTCTATAGAGCACTACTCAGGAGACTGCAAAGAAGAGTTAAATGAAGCCACATTGTGTTATTGTGAAAGCTCCCCGAACCAACAGCTATGTCAGAGATCCCATAATCATGAATTAACCCAACGATTAAATCCTTTGATCTGATATACTAAAGACTGAGGAATGGGTTGGAAAGTCAGTGTCACACAAACATGTGATTTTCATTGACTTTGCTTTCATCCTCTAACATAGAAACTATTCCAGATGTTTCACTCATGTTTTAAATTAAAAACTGTTCTGTATTTACTAAGCATTTTTTAAACAGTTTCATATATAAAAAGCAGATGATCTAGATATAAGAATGCATTTAAGAAAAAAAAAAACTTTACAATTCAATGTATTTTTATACACACACTCTATATTACACTTAGCATTTCCCCTCTATACATGTTGTAGCGTCAGTTGAATTCTGAATTTAATTGGGTTTTCGCTTTCAGTTATGGCAGCATTTTTTTTTTTTTTTTTTTTTTTTTTAAATTACCAATGGCCGGATTTAACTTATTGTAAAATAGTTTTTATTTTCTGGAAAATGCAAAATATTTAGTCATATGTACATTTTGTATGCACTAGTTTAATTGTATCAATCATCAAAGTTTCAAATCCTGTTTTTTGTAAATAAATGCAATAAGGTTATCCTTACTAGGAATCAACATGTATTATCTGCATGCAGGTAGAAATATCACATTTAATAAAATTAGTGTCGATGTTGCCTGTGGCGCTTATACTAATTAAAAAAAGTCAACAAAGTGGTCCAATACACTCCGTCGTATCTGCAGTAGTCAAAGCAACTTTCAGTTCATTATAGAACTTGTAACTCCCATATTTCTCAGCCAGACTGGTTGCATGGTTGGATTTTAGCTGCTGTTAAGCAACCTGTTATGCCTGCTTTAAAATCATCTAATTTTCACTATCCATTACAGAGTAAGCAAATATATGTTGGCATCACTCTGTTTACAAATTATCAGACATTAAAATCTATTTTTAGTATATCTTCCCTTTCAATGTCTGCCTCGACTATATTTACCCCAAAATGTGCCATGTGGGGCAGCAACATCATATACATTTTCCATAAGTGTCCCATCAAAAAGGGAAGGGAAACACAAGATAATTTTAAAATTATAAAATTATCACCCAGATTAAAATTCATGCAAAAAAAAAAATAAATAGTGCACACCTCTCATACAACATTCTCCTAATCTACTATAATCTTAAACCACTGTATTTAACCCCTGCTTAACCTGCAATGCACATATTACACTCATCTTGCAGTAAGTGTTCATTCACCTGTGGAATGGAAACAATGTGCATCAAAACAACAAAACAATAATCAGAATGGCCCAAATCAATAAAAAAAATACAACGAATGTAAACACAACAGTCAATATTTAACCGTTTCAGTCGAGTGCCCTTCTCTACTCTAAATCAAGAAATAATCTAAATGCAATGAAATGACATTTTATCTTGCTAATGATATTCAGAAATATCCATTGCATGCAATGCATAGTAAAGTTTATTTTCTCCTAGCTTATCATCAAGCTACACTGCTCCCTTGGCTAATGATTTACCAATGCACTTTGGCTGGTGCCTTCCCTAACAATCTGGAAAAATACCTGTATTATTTAAAATACCTCTTATTTTCCTCATTAGGTAAAAATACATAAACAACTCCCAAAAATGTATGATTAAAGCTGCCATTTAAACGGTCAGTACCTTACCATATCTACCCAGGAGGTTTCGCAGCCGGTGGGATGAACGCTGGGTGTGTGTCACACGCTGGAGAGTCACAGCTGTTGCTTCACCAGTTAATGGACTGGGGAGGGGCTTAAAGCAGTGGGAAACCCGCCCACTGCAAACAACCGGCGCTCAGCTGTAAACATAACTCCACTGAGACGCGGTGATTCGGCGCTGGCGCTCTACAGGCGGCTGGTGGCCATCTTGTTTCGGGCTGCTGCTTAGTGACCGTGTCAAGTAACTTATTATCGGTGACAGTACCCTTAGTCATGTTGCTTGCAAAAGGGCTACATCGCTTCAAAGTGATGCTACAAAGCTATATCCTGATGATGTTTCATTACTGATAATAATGTTTTCCCAAATGGCCTCATTTTATCACACCGTGTCTTCTATTTCCTAATTACAGGCGTTCTACCTCCCCCCCATGACTCTTTTCTAAACATATGCCTCTCTTTTCTGAAACAGTAAATATCTTAATAATAGGAGGGACTAGCCTCAATAGTCTGTTTATATGCCCTTGACGCCATCCTTAACCCCTTAAAGACCATGGCTATTTTACAGGAGCAGAGCAATTGTAATGTTTTATATTATTTCTCTTTCTCATTTAGTGTACCCCACACAATATATATATATTTCTTTTTTTTAAGTATATATATATATATATATATATATATATATATATATATATATATATATATATATATATATATAGGGTAACGCATTTTATTGTGAATACAGTTTCTAAAAATATTAAAAAGCAACTTTTGTTTTACATGTATATAAATAATACACGGCTAGTATAAATACCAAAAAAATATATTTGTTAGCTTACCCTGATTCGGAAAATAAATCATTTTATTTATTATTATTTTTATCTACCTAACTCTGACTCCGCCTAACTAATTCCCCACTAACACCCAGCACACTAACCACACAGTATGACTTAAAAAGTACATATAAAAAATGAACTACTCAGAAATATTTTTTTTTTAAGCTTGGGCTCTGTATAGCTCAAAATCACAGACAAGTGACTTTTCAGTGAGAACGTGATTGGCTGAAAAAGTGATCAAATGCACAGAAATGAAGGAGTTCTGGTGCAGACCCTTAATGACAATGGCTGTTTTACCTTTTCTGTGGTGCTGGTGTTTTTTGCTGTAATTTTCTTCTTTCTTATTTAGATAACCCATACAAGTTATATATTTTTTTCAGGGCAAGAAGGGCTTTCTTTACATGCCATTATTTTGATTATACTTGAAAAATCGTTTACTCATCTACAAAAGCTAATGAAAAAAACCTGCTAAATACATTCTAATATTTGTCCTGACTTGAGGTAAGTATATCATATGAACAAATGAGCGGGTAGACATCCAGGAGGAAGCGGAAATGAAGGCACCAATCAACGTGATAAAATTGAAAATGAAAAACTATTCACATACTTAGACAACAGCTATAAAAAAGGCTTCTTTAGGGCTTTAGTACCCTCTTAATCAACATCACGTGTCTAAAAGTTGATCAACAATGAATCTTTACAGAATACATATGATAATGTAAGCAAAGTCAAATACCCCTCCTGCATCTGGTTCATATGAAATGGGAAGGAGACAGTAAATTGCCGAGGAACGTACATGCAATTTCCAATTTTGTAACAACAAGGAGAATATTTCAAAATGTAGCTTGCAAATAAAGCTGGCACAAATTATTTTTTGAGGAAAAAAGGATGTGGTAAATATAATTAGATGTGGTCTGCAGCTGATGTTGAATGAAAGAAGCAAGTAGGAAAAATGAATCAATATCAAAGCAATATGTATGTCTCTGTGGAAAACAAAGATCCACACTGTGGTTAAGATGTACAAATTCAGTGGTCTGCAATTGAGGTGGAGGGCTCTGAAAGTACCCATAGAGAGGTGTATTAAGTAAAACAGGATGTAGGAGATTCCTTATTTTGCTACACATTTGAACCAATCTTATGGGCAGCTGAAAATTGGCCCTGAAACAATGTACAATTAATTCACCAATTTAGCCACATATTATGCAGGGCCACCTCAAACATTTGTGCAGGGGAAGTTCAAAGAGGTTGACCATCATATTGCAGTGTGTGATGGGAGCCAGGGCTCCAGGGGTTAAACCCTGGTAGTTGTTGCTGGCTATTTCTCTTCCATGGTTCTGGGGAAGCTCCACTGCTATGTGGGAGTAGTAAAATAGCTCTTTGCAATCATCAAGGACCAACTGAAATATGGTTAAGGGGTATAGCAAAAGGAAATGTTTGTTATTGGAAAAACAGATTTTGTTCCTTGCCCATGCATTTTGGCAGGAAATTCTGGGGAACCAAATTCGTTGCCAGGTGCCCACATTCACAAGGGGAAGCTCCTTGTCTGTCTGCCCAGTCCCCTCTTGTGTTTTAGCCACCCTATGCTCATTGGGGGGCACAGGGGGATTGGAAAACCTTGTCTGGTCTGCCCTAACCAGACTCCCATGGACTAGCTGTATGGCAAGAAACTCTCCATGTGCCTGACCGGGACCTAGCCACATGGAACTGTATGGCAGCTAGGAACCACGGTGATACCCGCCGACAATTGGAACTGCGTTGCTATGGAGATCCGTTGTCCCACCATGTCGTTTTTTGGGGGTTACACTATGCTTGTGGAGGGCAATACTTGGATGTGTTACTGAGAAGGAGCTCATTTGGCAATCCTGGTGTCAGGACTATGCACTAATTATTCACTCTAATATTTTCCAACAACCACTAATGGCCACCCTTCTCACTCTGGAGCACCCAGACCTCGTTATTGCAAGCAGCTGGGCCTTGTATCTGATCCTGACTTGTTCCTGGCTTCCAAGCCGAGTGCCCTGCCAGTGGGCTCTCAAGCCAAGTGCCCTGCCAGTGGGCTCTCAAGCCAAGTGCCTTGCCAGTGGGCTCTCAAGCCAAGTGCCTTGCCAGTGGGCCTCCTGCCTTCAGCCCTGCCAGTGAGCCTTCTGCCTTCAGCCCTGCCAGTGGGCCTCCTGCCGTGTGTCCTGCCATTGGGCCTCCTGCCGTGTGCCCTGCCATTGGGCCTCCTGCCACAGAGATTTATTACGTTTAGTTACTTGTCTTGCCAGTTCCCTCAATATAGCCTATATCAGAGTATCCTGCCTGTGGTGTCCTTCTTTGCGCCTGTCTGTATCTTCCCTCAGCTATGAGGCATCGTGGGGTACAGACGGAACTCCAAGTATCCCCTGCAACTGGGCTCCTACCCAACCTGCTTACCTGGTTCCTGACACCTGGTTTTATTACCTATCTTTGGGACCGGGGCTATAGAACTCTTGTTCGGCTACTGTGTGCACTATTCCCGAGGACATTTCCTACGCTGTCGGTCAGTGTCTGGAGTAACTCAGATCAAGTTACTTTTTGGAACATAACATCCTCAGAAACCTGAGCTCTCCATTGGTACCCCAGGATTGACGCTGCTCCCTCGGGATCACTCGAAATAGTGACTCTTTGTCAGGTGGGCATTGCTAGCCATAGAACTGTATGGAGGCACTGGGCTGTCTGGTAGGTGATTGGATTACACTCCTGATCCAATTATGTTGTGTCTATAAATATCTGTGCTGTTTCCAATAAAGTCAGTTCCTGTTTTACCTCAATATGAGTTCTTTCTTGTTATTGGGGTAGGTCTCTGTGCTGTCCTCTACTGGAAGATCAGTCAGATCACAATTCGTGCAGTAAAACAAGAGCAACTTTTATTAAAAACACATAGGACTTATATAGTTCCTTAATTCTATTAACATCAATTTAACAGATGCACGTTCTCAATGTACGCAGAACTCAGACCCAAATCCCATTAGCTTGGGGAGTATACAGGCCAGGGGATAAGGTAAAGGGGATTTAGTGATATAATGGGTTTCCCTGCCAGTGTTTTTTGTATTTAAGTTTATTTATACAAAACTGATTATGCTAAAACAAACATTTTTGTGCCTGTTTTGACAATATTACATTAGGACAGATATTCGCAGCGCAGGCCAATACACGTTACAGTACTACTTCAGTTTACAGAAAGCTCAGTAATATACAGTAGAAGCAGTGTACAATTACATTTCCAGACATGGCACATATGATTAGCACATCAGTGGAACACAGCCTTGGGAAATGGGGGAATGGGATGGTCAGGGTGGGTGAGGGGGAGAGTGAAGGGGCAGAGGAGAATGGGACTAGTCTTCAGCCTCTATACTGTCCTTGAGAGAGTACCCAAGGCCCATAGTCTGTAGGGAGGAGGCTGCCCCCGAGGCCCCTCCAGGAGCCCATGACACAGGCTTCCGTTACAACGCCAAAGAAGGAAGGCTCAGATGGGTCAGTGGTATGTCGTCAGAGGTAAGTTGTTACAATAGCCCTACAGAGGTAGAAGAGGCTGGCATTAAGTGAATTAAAAAATGGGAAGCCACAAGGCCCAAATGGTTATCGTTGTGAGTTCTATAGAATCCTGCAGCACATATAGCCAGCGCTTTGGGGAATCTTTTCAATTAAATATTTGTGGGAGATACTTCCATTTACTCCTTTACAACAGTGAGAACAGTTTTAATACCTAAAACAGACAGGGTCCTGGTTAGTCTGTTGGCATACAAGCCTATCGCTCTGATGAACCAGAACATTACGTTATTGTCAACATATTGCCAGATCAGCTACAAATGATACTTTCCCACACTCTGTATCCAGCCCACAGGGGTTTGTCAATAGCATTGATTTAATTAGGTAGGTGGCAGGCTACACCTTGTCAGGCAGCCCTGATCTGTTTAGATACCGAAAAGCCCTTTGATTGGGTGGCATGGCCTCATTTGAAGTCCCAATACTTTGGAGCTTTGGAGGTCGGCCAACTAAACAGGTGACCTAGTTGGGTTCCTTCATTTTTCTACTAAGGTTGGACATACTATGCCCATGTGACACCACAAGGGAAGCACTACATGTGGAGGCAGATCAGCGATAAAATTCAGTTCAAAGGGGACTGTTGGATGGCGAGACGGAGAAAGGTTGATGGTTCATAAAATGTTTATTTGGTTATTACGTTGTTAAATCTGTTCACAAGCAAATGCCCCCTTCACTGAATATTGGGTGGGAACCTTTAAGACATTTTCTACATACAAGAAAAAGGATAAGGAGATTGGAGGGAATTCATCTGCAAACTATGTATGTTGCATATCACTATTATGTTAGTTAAAGTTGGTAATGCCAACATGTGTGTTTTGTAAAAATCTAAATAAAAAGATGTTTTAAAGAATGCTTTTTGTAGAAGTAGCTTTTGGTGTCATATAATCAGGGCCGGCCCTACAATGGAGCAGAGTGGGGCAATTGCCCCAGGCGACACTTTTTTTTTAGCAGAGGAGAGGTGCGCCGAGTGGTTTTCGCTTACCAAGTTGTCAGTACCTGCTCGGCGCCCCTCTCCTCTGCGAGCCCTCTAGCTCGGTCTCGGTGCCGGCTTGTAATGCTGAGCGCCGGAAGTGACGTCAATTTCCGGCGCTCAGCATTACAAGCCGGCACCGTGGCAGAGCAGGGAGACTCGCCGCACGACTGTTTAAAGGTAAGTACAAAGGGGGGGGTAGATAATGGTGTTGGTGAAGTTTAAAATGACGCCCCCCCCCGGCATCGGCAGGCGGGGGCGGCATTTTAAACTTCTCCCCAGGCGGCATTATGTCTTGGGCCGGCCCTGCATATAATGTATACTGAATTTGAGAGAATAAACTGTTCAACCCACCTGTACACTCACAATGTTAAACATATGCATAGGAAAGTCTTTACAAAGTAAATCATTAATACTTGTTTATGGACAAATTTAATGAGTATATTTGTTAATCTCTTGGTTTATATTATAATGAAACATAAAAATCGCAACCAGTAGGATAACACTAATTTTAATAAAGCTGCAGTATATACATTTCATATGGACAACATAAAGAGTGCATTTATTATTCAATAATGACACTGTGCAAATCTTTGCTTTTAGTAGGGTTAGATTTGGCTAACCTTTAGTTGTGTAAATTTACAGTGGTTAATGTTTGGCTTTTGGGGGATTAACATTTGCTTTTTACTGTGTTAAGTTTACATGTTGCTAATCATTAACCTATTGTCTTTAGACTCGCACTCACAGGAGAAACAATAAATGTTGTGTTGTCCCATTCATTTTTCCACAGGCTATTGGGAAGGCTGACAATTGGGCAGTAAAATATTAAAAAGACAGGCAGAGAGACATCGTGTACACTCTGGCATTCCACAGGCAAATGTACATTTCTTCTTTACTGTGAGTGTTTTGTGACAGTATCTTTATGTACATGGGAGGGGAGAGGGAAGAGATAATGTTTTTTTCTTGATTTTCTTTTTCTTTTATCTCCTCTATTTGGGAATGAACATTGTGTAAAATGATCTCAGTACTTTTTGTATTTCAGTACTTATTCTTTACTGCCGAATTGTATTCTTTTGATCACTATGTCATTCTCTATATGTTCTCTATATGTTCTTTATCTTCCAAACTGTAAAATGTTATTTTCTGAGACCTATTGTTACTCACCTGTCCCCCGGTTCCCACGCTGCCGCAACAGCCGCCACACGGCCACCTCCGCAACAGCCGCCACGTAGGAGAGGGAGACCCCCCTCCACCGCACGGCCACCTCCGCAGCAGCCGCCACGTAGGAGAGGGAGACACCCCTCCACCCCACAGCCACCTCCGCAGCAGCCGCCACGTAGGAGAGGGATATCCTTCTCCACCGCACAGCCACCTCTGCAGCAGCCGCCACGAAGGAGAGGGAGACCCCCCTCCACCGCACGGTCACTTCCGCTAGCGTCTTATGAAGAGCCGCGCAGGAGAGGCAGACCTCCAGCTGCAGGGCGTTCTGCTTCAGTGCTCCCTAACTGCAAGTCTTTATGAAGGGAGATTACTCCACACTCAAAATGGTCGCGATTCCCGGACACCGGAAGTTATGTCATGACCTGACCACGGTGTCTCCTACTACTTATACGTGACACATATGTCTCATTTGGGACTGTTTAGCAGCCCACCAGCTCAAATTACCCCCCCCAGTATATATTTTTTGGAAATAAGACCCTATAGAAATTTCAACAGTTATCAGGTTGTTATTGCTCTTTTTCCAGGTTTCTTAGGATTGCTTGCACAGATTTCATACGATACTGGTTGCGCATAGACAAACATAAGGCAATCAACAGCGCTCACAGCATAATGGAGCATCACATTCATTGTAGACTCTATAGATATAGTCTCTAACGCAGGGAAAATTAATGACAGTTCCCAAGGACTGCCTTGGGTGGGATAATTAGCAACCTTTTTTATTTTTTATAATTTTTTTTCTCACTTGAAGTTTATTGGGTTTTCAGAAACAAATGGTTTCATAAACAAGAAATAGATACAAGACTATGCAATACAGCTGTCGGGGATTCGGCGTGAGGAACCCGGTATGCAGGATACCTCACAGCGGTGAGGGCAGATGGTAACTCAGCAAGTCCAGGAATAAATAGCCAAAGCTCAGGATTGGAGAAAATAGCGTAAACGGTATTTATTAGCCAAGGTTCAAGAACGGAGAAATCAGCATAAACGATATTCAATAGCCAAGGGTCAGGAACGGAGAAATCAGCATAAACGGTATGCAATAGCCAAGGGTCAGGAACGGAGAAATGAGCATAAACGGTATTCAATAGCCAAGGTTCAGCAACATGAATCAATAGGAAAAAGCAGCAACACAATAGAGCTCTGGTAAGCACAATAACTGAGCACTGAGTGATACTCAGTGCTGGTTTTTAAAGCTACCACCAGGGGTCACCCTGCCAACGTGCGTAATGTTGTTGACACGCGGTCCCCGACTTCTCCATTCAGGAATCCACAAAGAGAGGTGGGGGCGCGTGCACGCGTCTATACACAGACGGCGAAGCAGCCGACGGAGCAGCAGTGAGGACGGCAGCGGTGTGGGAACTGGTGCCCGCCATTGCCGGGTACTCAGGTGAGTCGCTTCGTTGGGGTCCTTGCTGAGGACCCTGACAACAGCGCAGAAGAGCAAAGAAAAACCATAAACAAAACACAGAGCACCAGTGGCCTTCTTATACCACGGCACACGTAGAGATCCCAAAACAAAGCCTTTAGGAGTAGAAAATAACCTAGAACACAGTTGCGATAGATCTAACTGTTAGAAATCTTTCTCTATTACTTGCAGATGCCATTGCTACTTGCCCTTCAAGCCACAATTACCACCTCAGCGGCAGAGAAAGGGACTAAGATACTCATCCCAATAAAGGAGTCTCAGACTGTTTCAAAGTAGGTGCTCTTCCACAAAACTTTCATTGCTGACAAAAAGCTGAAACGATTATTGTTCTCCTGAGGAAGCTGAGAGGCGAAACGCGTTGAGGACTACTTACCCTAACAGTTATCCCTTTGGATTTTGCTTTTAACCCCGGACTTCGAGTTGAAGTGCCTGATACAATCTACCATCCTGTAAGTGCAATCTAACTTTCCTATAACAACTACAGGAAAATACTGCACCATTGGCCTTTTCTCTTTTTATATTGATCTTTTAGAAATAAGAAGAAATAAAGGAAAAAAAATTATTCTGAAGAGCCTTTACCATCTGTACTTTTGTGAGTGCACCCACTACACATACATATTATAATATTTATTTTCAACATTATTGCACTATTATTCTTTATTTTTCTTTCCCACACATGTACATGCACCCCTATACTTGTGTTGGATTGGATTGAGATTATTATGATCCAGTAATTGTACATTTAACTGACCACTCTATAAATATATAAAACAGCTTTTCTTATATCTACAAAACAATTTTAAAAGGCACCCTATCCGCAGTAAATGTCATAGAGTCTTGTGTGATTGGCCCTTTACTTATTCATTATTATTATTAATTAAAATAGTAGTATCATATTCCACACTGCTGTATAATATTTGCTCACTTTGTAACTTGACTTAAGTTGAATTATTTCATAGTATCACAGCCTGATATCAACTCTGCTTTCACATACTGGGCCTTTCAGACACCAGTTACAGAGATTACAAATTACAAAATCCAAAACATTAAGATGTCATTAAAACCTGTTATTAAAACACATTGTACATACACAAATTCTTACGCTTAATATTTACTAACCACTAAGCATTTTTGCCAGATTACCAGATCTTGCCGTGGAACAGAGAGAATCATCGGCTTCCTAAGAACTTCCCACAGAAGAAGCTGTCGAACAGATTTGTCTTATGTCATCACTGCCTGTGGGAGATGAATGCAGAAGTGGCCCAGTTAGAAGAGACAAACGTGGAGCACAGCACAAAACCTAAATTGTACCCCCTACCATGCAATAGTTCTGTAGCTTATAAGAATATGTGATAACCTAGTCATTGATAATAAAATCATAAAAATATTAAACGTTTTGAGACTGCGTGTTGTCTATTGGAAATTGACATGTGTGTTCCATGTACAGTTGTGTAAAATAGAAAGTTTACACTCTTTGAATTGTATTGTTTTACATATCAGGACATAACAATGATCATCTGTTCTTTAGCAGGTATAAAAATGAGGTAAATGCAACCTCAGATGAACAACAAAGAAGGCTTTGCGATCTGATGGAGAACCCATCAGGTTGGGGACTAAAAGGAAACATTTGGGACATGAGGATTTCAGTTTTTCAACTTGGAATTTTGACACCTGATCATCCTGCCCCTAAACTCTTTCTATGTCAGGATTTTTGTGAAAGTACAGTGCTCATAAAAATGAACTTTACCTCCTCTTATTTATAATCTTAAATTAAATATTTTTGTTAGTTATTTTACTAATCAGTCAAGGGGTTAAATGAAACGCCAGTATACTGTTATTCAGTCTAAATGTTCCCTTTAAAACACTGCACCTGTAAGCAAAGTTTATGCCACCATTTTCCTTGGACACCATGCCCAAATACTAGGCAGTCCCGTTTAAAACTGGACACCTAATAGAAAAACGCATTGAATGTGTGAACCGTGGTTCTTTGTCATTAATAAAATAAAAATATATTATAAAGAATGAAGTAAAATGCGAACGTGAGTTTAAGACTCCTTTAATGCTATCTTAACAAACTATCTTAACAAACTATCTACTATGAACTATGTTCAGTCCGCAACATTCAGTGACGATCTCAAATGGAATGTGCAAAGTAAAGTCACTGAGTAGGGAGTTCAGGTTCCTCAGCATCAAAATATTGACCCTGTTCTTCGTCATCCGCAAAATTTTCTTCAAAATCCCTGGTCCTGGCAGCCTCATAGCTGGTCAAAGGAACATGGAAGTCATAAAATGCTGCATTATTGATATTTCTGCCTCCCGAAATGCCTTTTACCCCCTATATGCCACCCTGCCTCCAAAAATGCCAAAGTGGCATCTAGGGGGTTACGAGGCATATCATGGGACAGAGTGGCAAATAAGGGGGTATAAGGCATTTCTGGAGGCAGAGTGGCATATATGGGGTTAACGGGCATTTTTGGAGGCAGAGTGCCATACAGGGGGTTAAATGGCATATCATGGTGCACTCTGCCTCAAGAAAAGCCTTATGGCACCCATAGAATCCCCCTACCACCGGAACTTCTATGAGCACCGGAAGGTCATGTGATGCCGGTGCTGCGTCATAGGAGCTACGGCGGAAGTAAAAGCAGTAACGGCGATTCTCTGCGTTCATCGACCAGACGTCCGTCGGCTGGCAGAGAGGAGAATTCCCTGCAGCGCTGTGGGGAATTCTCCTCTCTGGCAGCCGGGAAAGGTATGCGCGATGCGCATAGACAACCTCCACTGCTCCGGCACTTTCTCCGGTGTCTTCCCGTCCTGTGTCTCCTTCCTCTGCCTATACGGTTGTAAGCCGGGTTATTTGCTTAGGTTGCGCCTGTCATTGCCGGGAAAGGCTGTCTACATGACTTCCGCTAGGTGCCGGGGTATGGGAGTGTACTTTAAGGGCCCGTGGTGTACCAAACGGTGGACAATGGAATGGCTAGGATCTGACATCTTCAAGAATTTGGCTTTACTCAAGCTTTTTCCTATTGCTGTGGCCATCGAGTTGTGGGGTGCAGAGAAGAGGGACCAGCCAGTGAAAGTAAGGTCACTTTTAGCTTTTTCATCCCTCCCTCCCTGTTGTGTCATATTTAGGGGTGCCAGGGACCAAAGTGGGGAGGCAATTATAAAACGCTACATATACACTATATATATATATATATATATATATATATATATATATATATATATATATATATAGTAAAAGATGACACAAGGCAGGATGGGTCCATGCTTTCATGATGTTTACTCCAAAGTCTAACCCTGCCATCTGAATGTTGCAGCTGGAATCATTGTTACATTGTTACATAGGCTGAAAAAAGACATGCGTCCATCATGTTCAGCCTTTCTCGCATACCGTATTTCCTCGATTATAAGATGACCCTGATTATAAGACGACCCCCCAAAATCTGATTATTCATTTAGGAAAAAAAGAAAAAATCCTGAATATAAGACAACCCTATAGGAAAAAAGTTTTACTATTAAATATGAATTCATGTAAACTATTTTTTCATATTTCTTAACCCCTTGATGACAATTGCCGGTCCGGGCAATTGCCGGTCATGTAAACTTTTTTTTCATATTTATTAACCCCTTGATGACAATTGCCGGTCTGGGCACGATCGCCTCCTAAACTTAAATGGTGTCGCTGGAATGCCTCGATCAGGAGGCATCCAGCGACACAAAACACTTACCTCGGGATGGACTGTGACCGCTCCAGGGAAAAAAAAACAATAAAGTAGAAAAAGGTTCGCTAGATGGTCGCCAGACCCTCTAGAGAACTCTGGCTCCACTTGCAGGTTGAATACAGGTACTGCATTCAACCATGCAAGTCAATGGAGCCCAGCTTTCTAATCACAGTGTGATTAGTAAAAATAAATAAAAAAATAAAATAAAATTAATAAGAATTAGAAAAAAATAGTAAAAAAACAGTAAAATGTAAAAATAATTTCCCACTGATGTCACTATCAGGGAAACCTTCAAGTTGAAAAAAAAATGTTACATTTTTTTTTTTTAAAAAGGCAAAAAAAAAAAATATATATATAAAAAATATATTTTTGTGAGCAAGTCCTAAAATTAGCATATTAGCTTAAAACAATTCTCGCATGGAAAGAGTTCAAATACTGGCATATTAAATGCCCATGGGGTGTCTACTTTTAAAAAATGTATGATTTGATGGGGTAAATTGAATTGGCCGGGTTCAACAATGTCCCAATTAACACGGGGGGAAGGATGGCCACATATCTAATTTCCAATTACCAAATGTGGCCTTTTAGTTCCCCCAAAAAATGACAAACCCATGCATGTGGGGTATCACTGTACTCAGGAGATGTTGCTGAACACATATTGGGGTGTCGTGTGACAGCGGCATATACCAGGAGCTGTAAATTCATACATAACATAGGTTTGTGGGGGAAAAATACACACAAAAGAATACTACTGCAGACTTTGAAAAAATTCTGGTGGTAAAATGTGTGCATGCAAAGAGTTAAAATACCAGCATTTAAAATACCCTGGGGTGTCTAGTTTTCAAAAATATATGGTTTTGTTGGGCACACTGAAATGGCCCGGCTCAAAGATGTACCAAATAGGGCATGGGCAGTGGATCCCCAAATGCCAAAGTTCAACATTGAAAAATGCGCATGCCCCAAATGTGGCCCTTTTGCCCCCAAACAACCAGGAGAAATCATTCATGTGAGGTATCGCTGTACTCAGGAGATGTTGCTGAACACATATTGGGGTGTTTTGTGATAGTGACATATACCAGAACCTGTTTATTCATACCTGAAGTAAAATGTGTGTGAAAAAACAAATGCAAAAAAATTACTACTATAAAGTTTGCAAAAGGCTGATGGTAGAATTCGTGCTTGGAAAGGGTTAAAATACTAGCATTTGGAATACCCTGGGCTGTCTAGTTTTCAAAAATATATGACTTGATGGGGTAAATTGCATTGGCTGGCTTCAAATATACCCGAAATGGCACATGGGGGGAAGAATTACCAGATTTGGAAAAAATGGCTTTGAAATAGCAAAACGCTACCTGTACATATTGCCCCATAATGGGTAGAAAAAAGCAAAAAAATAAATATTAATGAATAGAAAGGGTGAACCAGTGGTTAATGGACCTTCTGGTTTTAGGGTGGTTGGCCTGGGTTTGGACCAAGAGTGTAATGTGGTTACAATGTGTTTATATACCGTATTTGCTCGATTATAAGACGACCCTGATTATAAGACGACCCCCCAAAATCTGAATATTAACTTAGGAAAAAAAAGAAAAAGCCTGAATATAAGACGACCCCAAAGGAAAAAAGTTTTACCAGTAAATGTTAATTCATGTAAACTATTTTTTTAATAAAAGCTATGATTGAGAAAAATATTTTTTTTGTTTTTATTTCTTGTATTTTCCAACCTGTCCCCCAGTTACGCACATCTGCCCCCAGGCTTGCTACTCCAATATGGCACTGTGGCCCATGATATGCCTTTTAACCCTCTATATGCCACTGTGCCCCATGGTATGCCTTTTGACCCCCTATGTCCCACTCTGCCTCCAGAAATGCCTTATACCCCTATATCCCATTCTGGCATTTAGGGGGTTAAAATGCATATTATGGGGCAGAGTGGCATATAGGGAGGTATAAGGCATTTCAGGAGGCAGAGTGCTCTATTAAATGCCCCCTTAACGTCACTCCAGAAATGCCCTATGCCCCCATTTAACACACACACACACCCTATACCCCCATTTAACTAACACACACACAGCATTTGCTCTGAAAAAAACCTCGTCTTATAATCGAGCAAATACGGTATATGTCATTAAGTATTTGTTGCAGCTCATGTAGCTCTTTCCAATTTTGCAACAAACTAGGAAAAAAGAAATCTTTCTTGACCCCAGAATGACAGTCAGATCTCTCTTGGGTCAAGAAGCTATTTTCCCATCATTTAAAAATTATATACCTGAATATTATGTTTTTGCAAGTCTTCATTCAGTTGCTGTTGAAACGTCTGTACAGACTCTGATAATGCTATCATATTCCCTCTGAGGCGCTGCTTTTCTAAACTAAACAGTTTAAACTAAAGTACTCCATTCCATTTATTCATTTGGTAGCCTGCCTCAGCACTTTTTCCACTGCTATAATATCCTTTTTTAGAATAGGTGCCCAAAATTGCTCAGCATATTCAAGGAGTGGTCTTATAATTGATTTATAAAGAGGTTTATATAGAGATTTATATTGAATCCACTTTTCAGACATGACAATACCTTACTTATCACTTAGCAACTGCTGACAGGCATTGCACATTGTTGATTCACATGCAAACTCAGCATTGAAAGTATAGATCAAATAAACAGAATCAGACATACAAATCCTGTTTTTGCATGTATACATAAATAATGTATGGAAACATAGCATAGCAAATATAGATCAACACAAACCCGGCTTTGCAGCTATAGATCAAGTGGAATTCAACTTAAAACAGCATTAAAGGTATAGATATAAACCCTACAGTACAGCATATATCACAGGTTGCACACGCCAAAGGCCAGCCCTGTGGTCCACATTGGCAACAAAGAACCTGGCCAACACCCAGATTACACACATAGGACTTGGCATCATTGTCCCTACACAGCCCAGCCTGAGTTAACTTTGACCCCACTTTCAACAGCCCAGCAGAAGACATCTTTGTCAAAAAAACAGCCCAGTGGTGGTTAAAAAGAGGGACCTCTTTGGTAACACTGGTTTTATTACCAATATTTAGGACCTGGGTTGGCCCAACCGAGCCTATGGAACTCTGGCCTGGCAACCGTGCGGACCATTCTAGGGAAAGTTTCCGAGACTGTTGCTCAGGGTTCAGACGGCGGATCACGGCGCTTTTTGGACCATAACATCCTCGGACCCTGATGTCTAAATTGGTACACTGGGATTGACGCCCAGGGTACCCTAGGGTTGATGCCACTCCCTCCGAATCATCCTGAAATAGTGGCTGTTTGTTGGGTGGGGATTGCTGGCCATAGATCTTTATTGTGGTGCCGGGCTGTCTGGTAGTTGGTGGGATTATACTCCCAATCCTATTTTGTTTTGTGTAGAAATATTATCTGTGATGTCCTCAGTAAAGAGAGTTCTTTTTTTTTTTTTTACTAAATCTTGGTGCTTGGTTACACAGGATTAACCCTTGAGCAACTGAGCATTCATGGCAAGGAGGATTTCTACTGCGCCGCTACTCAGTTTGAGTACAGGTCTCTGTCACACACCCATAATGAAAGTAATGACTTGCTATTGCACCCATAGTGCACCCAATTTGCACTCACATAAATTTCCACTGCACTCATAATGACACAAAATGGCTTGTCATTGCTCCAATTTTAGATGCACATATTTCCACAGTAGCCATAATAAAAAAAAACATACATTGCCATTGCATCCACTTTGTCCTCACTTTGCACCCGTAGAAATTTCCAATGTACCCATAATAAAAAAAAATGTTTTGCTATTGCACCCACTTTGCACCCAAATAAATTCTCACTGAACAAATAATAAAAAAAAGATTCGCCATCGCACCCATTTTGCACCCACACAAATTTCCACTGCACGAATAATGAAAATAAATATTTGCCTTTGCACTCACTTTTCACCCAGTTTGCATCCCCTTTGTACCCCCTTTGCACCTACATAAATTTCCACTGCACCCATAATGAAAAGAAATGCACCTGCACCCATGTTGCTTCTAAAGGACTTGTTTTATTCATTTGATATTATAAATATGGGCAGGAATATTTTACTGTTAAACACGTTATACAAACACACATATTCTCTGGCTCCTGGTGCTGCTGCTGCTTTATGCTAATTTGTTCAGCGTTACTTTGTTACATGTGAATAGCTGAGCAGATGAGTTTTACAGCAGCTCGGAGGTTTGACAGTTTAAACGATTTAAAGAAAACCTCCCAAGCCCAACTGCAGTTGTCCTTAAACTTAACTGCTCCTGCATGTTTATTTCTTGTTTCCATGGCACCCAGATGGACAAACGGTAATTCCGAAAACGAAAATGTACGACGAATTACATTGAATAAGAAGGAATCCCCCCCAACGCAAACACAAACTTTCTCCCAGCGCACAAGTCTAGTAATCATTTTTCTATGCGATGCTTGTGTGAATTCCCTAACTGTCACAGGCTCTACCTGGGAGACAGCTCCACTCATCCACTTGATAAATATCATTTAATAACAGAACAAATATATTTTTTTAAAATATCATTTTATTGTTTTTCTTGCTAGACCTTTAAGTTACTTTATAGTGTAAAATATTTATCCATTAGAAGAGAAGCTGCAGGTATATTTCTGATGGAAGCTCTTCCTCCCAAACATTGTGAAAATAAAGTATCCTCACTAACCACCACCTATATGTACATACATAAGCATTAGCTGTTTTTTTTATTTTTTGCAGCCTTGATATTAAGCCACTGTACATATTACATCAAAATATAAATGTTACACAGAACCTTTACTTCTGTTGTGTTATAGCTTCACCTTCTGTGATGTCACTTATCTGCTTAAATACAGGCACCTGGCCACAATTCCATATCTTGCGAGTGAATAGAGACTGGTCAAGTATTTCTATTTGCAATCTGTGAAAATGGGGATTTTATTCTTCATTTATGCTCTTATTTTACTCTGTTGCCTCATGCAATGCTTTATTAAACCTAAAAATAAAGTAATGAAAAAAAAATATAAAAAATGGCTCTATGAACAACAAAACAAGGGAAAACCCACCCAGACTCCTTCAGCCAGGTAAGAGACGAGGTGACAGGCTTGACATATTTAGAGGAGAGAACATTAAATCCTGGAATGTAAAGCTTTTGGAATAACCATTGGAATAATGAGGGTGATTTACCTGCCGTTACAGTATGATAGCATATCATTAGCACTGGGAAGGGAATTAGAATATGAGTAATGTGTTGATATAACGTTATATAATGGCTGTACATAAAGGACAATTACAGAAAACACAAGAATATACAAAAGTATATATATATATATATATACACTGTATATACTTTGGGCCTTATTAGAATTGCCATATAAAATGTGTGATTTTTATTTTACATAATATTGAAAAATATTGTTTTCCAACCATATGCCCAGTTGCCCCCCGTGTCATTTGTGGGTTAAATCTTGTATGCTGTGTATGTGCAATGCATGGGTTCTCTCTCTAATGTCAAATTACCCTAATTTATAGTACAGATTTTAAAGAAGATGTTTTTGAAATAGTTAAATAGCACAACACATTTACTTGAATTTTACAATTGTTTATTTTCATACTTATATTTTATGGAACCCACCTCATGGACGTACCCATAAAGGTATATCTCTCTAAAACCAGGTGTGGAGCATAAAATATTTAACCTGATCTACACATTTGATGTCAGGGCTCTGGCATCATATGCTCACTAATATCATTGGGGTATTATTGTGGTACTCTTATTGACGTTTTTCATTAAGATGGAGCGATTTTACACTCATGCTCTCAGGTAAAAAATAACCTAGAACACAGTTGTGATAGATCAAGTGAATTGGGTATCTAACTGTTAGAATTTCAAATTTTTCTCTATTACTTGCAGATGCCATTGCTACTTGCCCTTCAAGCCGCAATTACCACCTCGGCGGCAGAGAAAGGGACTATGATGCTCACCCCAATAAAGGAGTCTCAGACTGTTTCAAAGTAGGTGCTTATATGAAACATATCTTTTTGATTTTTTCTTTCTTGCATGAGATTATTAAGTGTTTGGATTGAGATTATTATGATCCAGTAATTGTACATTTAACTGACCACTCTATAAATATATAAAACAGCTTTTCTTATATCTACAAAACAATTTTAAAAGGCACCCTATACGCAGCAAATGTCATAGAGTCTTGTGTGATTGGCCCTTTACTTATTCATTATTATTATTAATTAAAATAGTAGTATCATATTCCACACTGCTGTATAATATTTGCTCACTTTGTAACTTGACTTAAGTTGAATTATTTCATAGTATCACAGCCTGATATCAACTCTGCTTTCACATACTGGGCCTTTCAGACACCAGTTACAGAGATTACAAATTACAAAATCCAAAACATTAAGATGTCATTAAAACCTGTTATTAAAACACATTGTACATACACAAATTCTTACGCTTAATATTTACTAACCACTAAGCATTTTTGCCAGATTACCAGATCTTGCCGTGGAACAGACAGAATCATTGGCTTCCTAAGAACTTCCCACAGAAGAAGCTGTCCAACAGATTTGTCTTATGTCATCATTGCCTGTGGGAGATGAATGCAGAAGTGGCCCAGTTAGAAGAGACAAACGTGGAGCACAGCACAAAACCTAAATTGTTCCCCCTACCATGCAATAGTTCTGTAGCTTATAAGAATATGTGATAACCTAGTCATTGATAATAAAATCATAAAAATATTAAACGTTTTGAGACTGCGTGTTGTCTATTGGAAATTGACATGTGTGTTCCATGTACAGTTGTGTAAAATAGAAAGTTTACACTCTTTGAATTGTATTGTTTTACATATCAGGACATAATGATCATCTGTTCTTTAGCAGGTATAAAAATGAGATAAATGCAACCTCAGATGAACAACAAAGAAGGCTTTGCGATCTGATGGAGAACCCATCAGGTTGGGGACTAAAAGGAAACATTTGGGACATGAGGATTTCAGTTTTTCAACTTGGAATTTTGACACCTGATCATCCTGCCCCTAAACTCTTTCTATGTCAGGATTTTTGTGAAAGTACAGTGCTCATAAAAATGAACTTTACCTCCTCTTATTTATAATCTTAAATTAAATATTTTTGTTAGTTATTTTACTAATCAGTCAAGGGGTTAAATGAAACGCCAGTACACTATTATTCAGTCTAAATGTTCCCTTTAAAACACTGCAACTGTAAGCAAAGTTTATGCCACCATTTTCCTTGGACACCATGCCCAAATACTAGGCAGTCCCGTTTAAAACTGGACACCTAATATAAAAACGCATTGAATGTGTGAACCGTGGTTCTTTGTCATTAATAAAATAAAAATATATTTTAAAGAATGAAGTAAAATGCGAACATGAGTTTAAGACTCCTTTAATGCTATCTTAACAAACTATCTTAACAAACTATCTACTATGAACTATGTTCAGTCCGCAACATTCAGTGACGATCTCAAATGGAATGTGCAAAGTAAAGTCACTGAGTAGGGAGTTCAGGTTCTTCAGCATCAAAATATTGACCCTGTTCTTCGTCATCCGCAAAATTTTCTTCAAAATCCCTGGTCCTGGCAGCCTCATAGCTGGTCAAAGGAACATGGAAGTCATAAAATGCTGCATTATTGATATTTCTGCCTCCAGAAATGCCTTTTACCCCCTATATGCCACCCTGCCTCCAAAAATGCCAAAGTGGCATCTAGGGGGTTACGAGGCATATCATGGGACAGAGTGGCATATAAGGGGGTATAAGGCATTTCTGGAGGCAGAGTGGCATATATGGGGTTAACGGGCATTTTTGGAGGCGGAGTGCCATACAGGGGGTTAAATGGCATATCATGGTGCACTCTGTCTCAAGAAAAGCCGTATGGCACCCATAGAATCCCCCCCACCCACTTACCAGTGCTTCTGACTCCCTGGTGTCTGGTGGGGGCACCGGATGTTCCACCGGAACTTCTATGAGCACCGGAAGGTCATGTGATGCCGGTGCTGCGTCATAGGAGCTACGGCGGAAGTAAAAGCAGTAACGGCGATTGTCTGCGTTCATCGACCAGACGTCCGTCGGCTGGCAGAGAGGAGAATTCCCTGCAGCGCTGTGGGGAATTCTCCTCTCTGGCAGCCGGGAAAGGTATGCGCGATGCGCATAGACAACCTCCACTGCTGCCGGCACTTTCTCCGGGGTCTTCCCCTCCTGTGTCTCCTTCACATCCCATGCCTCCTGGACCTGACTATTCCAAACAGGTAGAACCGATGCAGCTGGTGTTCACCTGCCTTCCAGTGGAGGAGACAGACTAACGGAGGAAGAAGGGCCTCTGCCTATACGGTTGTAAGCCGGGTTATTTGCTTAGGTTGCGCCTGTCGTTGCCGGGAAAGGCTGTCTACATGACTTCCGCTAGGTCCCGGGGTATGGGAGTGTACTTTAAGGACAATGGAATGGCTAGGATCTGACATCTTCAAGAATTTGGCTTTACTCAAGCTTTTTCCTATTGCTGTGGCCATCAAGTTGTGGGGTGCAGAGAAGAGGGACCAGCCAGTGAAAGTAAGGTCACTTTTACCTTTTTCATCCCTCCCTCCCTGTTGTATGTGTCATATTTAGGGGTGCCAGGGACCAAAGTGGGGAGGCAATTATAAAACGCTACATATACACTATATATATATATATATATATATATAGTAAAAGATGACACAAGGCAGGATGGGTCCATGCTTTCATGATGTTTACTCCAAAGTCTAACCCTGCCATCTGAATGTTGCAGCTGGAATCATAGTTACATTGTTACATAGGCTGTAAAAAGACATGCGTCCAGCATGTTCAGCCTTTCTTGCATACCGTATTTCCTCGATTATAAGATGACCCTGATTATAAGACGACCCCCCAAAATCTGAATATTCATTTAGGAAAAAAAGAAATAATCCTGAATATAAGACAACCCTATAGGAAAAAAGTTTTACTATTAAATATGAATTCATGTAAACTATTTTTTCATATTTATTAACCCCTTGATGACAATTGCCGGTCCGGGAACGATCGCCTCCTAAACTTAAATGGTGTCGCTGGAATGCCTCGATCAGGAGGCATCCAGCGACACCAAACACTTACCTCGGGATGGACTGTGACCGCTCCGGGAAAAAAAAACAATAAAGTAGAAAAAAGTTCGCTAGATGGTCGCCAGACCCTCTAGAGAACTCTGGCTCCACTTGCAGGTTGAATACAGGTACTGCATTCAACCATGCAAGTCAATGGAGCCCAGCTTTCTAATCAAAGTGTGATTAGTAGTAGATACTCTCGTATTGACTATATTTTGTGCTCCTCCTCTTTGATAGGACGAGTACAAAAAATAGAAATAAAAAATAATACCTGGTCAGATCATAATATTATGGTACTGGAGTTTAAAAACAACTTAATTAAGAAATCAAGAACGACGTGGAAACTGGATGACTATATACTTTATAATAAAGAAAATGTGAAGTACCTAGAGGAATCAATAAATTTATTTTTTAAGGAGAACAATCCTAAGGATACCTCTCCAGAAAATAATTGGTGTACATTTAAAGCATTTCTAAGAGGACTCATGATAAAATTAAAAAGCAATATTAGGAAGAACCAAGGGAAAAATCTTAGAGAATTATATATCCTATTTAACCAGCAAGCCTTAGATAATAAAAAACATCCCACTAAGGGTAGAATGGAAAAAATTAAAGAGATCCAGAATCAAATCAATGAGAAACTGATGGAGAATACAGTACATAAAATGGAAAAATTAAGAACAAGATTCTATTGTTGTAGTAATAGAGTAGACAAAATGATGTCAAATAGATTAAGAAAAATAAAAGCTAAAAATAGAATTAATAAACTTGTAATAGATAATGAGATTTATTCTACACCTGAAGCAATTGGTAACCAATTTAATCAATATTATGAGAAATTATATAATCTAGGGAATAAAGTACTACAGAAAGATATTGAACAGTATTTTTCGAAAATACATTTGCCCCAGATTTCTGTAGAACAGAGAGCCTTATTAAATGGAGAAATAACAAAATCCGAGATTAGATTAGTAATATCCAGGTTAAATAAATATAAAACTCCAGGCCCGGACGGCTTCACAAATCTATTTTTCAAAAGTTTTAACACACATTTACTTGATCCATTGAGGTTGGCGTTTAACTCTATTGCTGAAAAAGGTACTTTTCCCAATGAAATGATTAGAGCAAATATTCTCCCTATCCTTAAAGAAGGTAAAAACCCCACAGATCCTGCTAACTATAGGCCTATTTCACTCATAAATGTTGATGTGAAATTATACTCTTCCATCCTTGCCAATAGATTAAAATTAGTTTTGAATACGATTATTAACCCGGACCAGGTTGGTTTTATTCCCGGCAGATCTTCCTGTAATAATATTAGAAGAATAATCAATATTATAGATCAAGCAGAAAAGAAGGCTATTCCAACTATGATTATGTCTGTCGATGCAGAGAAAGCCTTCGACCGGGTTAGCTGGGATTTTATGAGGGGTACATTAATAAAGTTTGGAATTACGGGATGGATATTTGTGGCAATCATGGCTCTTTATACAAATCCATCAGCTAGAACTGTTGGACCTAATATCTGTGCTGAATGGTTTCTTTTAAAAAATGGAACAAGGCAGGGGTGTCCTTTATCCCCCCTGCTTTATATAATATCAGTTGAACCATTAGCTACAGCTATTAGAAAAAATAAGAATATATATGGCTTTCCTACAAGATCTCAAGAGTTAAAGATCAATCTATATGCAGATGATATACTAATCTCTATTATCAATCCACAGTCTTCGTTAACTTATTTATTAGAGGAATTTGAAATATAGAGCTTGGCATCAAATTATAAGATGAATATAAATAAAACCTCAATATTAGAAGTCAAGATGGATAGTAGAGAAAAAGAACAAATACAAAGCAATTTTGACTTCGTTTGGGTAAAATCAGATTTTGTTTATCTAGGTGTTCATATAACAAAAACAATGACAACAATCCTAGAAACCAATTTTATTCGTCTTTTGAAGCAAACTAATTCTTGGTTAAAAGAATGGAGGAATAAGGAATTTTCTTGGTGGGGCAGAATTAATATCTTAAATTCATATATAGTTCCGAAATGGTCTTATTTGTTTTCAATGTTACCGCTGAATGTGTCCGAATCATGGTTAAGCCTTGTACAGAGGAGTTTTGAGTGTTTTGTTTGGAAGGCAAAGAAACCAAGACTGAAATCTTTTATAATGGCTCAAAAACCTAAATATGGTGGTCTGGGCCTTCCTTTAATTAAAAATATATATCAGGCAAATATGATTGTACATATCTATAGATTACAACTAGAAGAATCTAGTAAGGAAGGATGGTATGATATAGAATCACAAGTCAGCGGTGGTAAAGAACTAGCAGCTTTTATTTGGTACCCTTTAACCATAGAAAACATAGCAAACATAAGAAAACAAAATATGATATTGGGCCAACTACTCCCGATTTGGGAAACCATTAAGAAATCCTTAAACATACATAAAGGAGTCCCGATTTTCTCTAAACTTAAATTAGTAGAATATTATATTTCAAATATAAATGTGGATGACTGGAGAAATAAAGGTATTGAGTCTCTAGATCAAATTACAACTATAGCAGGACCCAAAACGTTTCCACAATTAGTACAAGAATTCAATCTAAATAGCTCCAATATCCTCAAATACCTGAGAATTAAAAACTTTTTATTGAAAGAGATAATAAAAGAAAATCAGGATATAATGTTACGAATTCAAAAAAAATTTTCAGGAAAAACCGTTGACAGAGTACTATCTAGAAGTCGAGATTTAATTAATTCTATTTCTATTCCTCTAGCAAGAAATATATCGACAATAGCTATTTGGGAAAGAGAATTAGATATAGAGATCAATTTGAATAATTGGCAAAAATCTCTATATGATGCTACTTTATCTATTCATTCGTTATCTTTGGTAGAAACTCATTTTAAAATTCTGAACAGGTGGTATTTGGTTCCCTCGAGGCTACATAAGATGTTTTCAAACTGTTCCGATCTGTGCTGGCGATGCAGATTGGAAAAGGGGAGTTTCCTTCATATATGGTGGAACTGCCAGAGAGTGAAAGAAACTTGGTCTAGAATATTTGATCTTATAAATATCTTAACACAAAAGACCATAAATAGATCTCCTGCATCTGCGCTATTACATCTAGGATGGCCGAACTGTAGTGGGATAGAAAAACAACTAATTATTCACTGCTTCATTGCCGTAAAAATATCGATTGCCAGATTATGGAAACAGGAAATCGATATTTGTTGGAATCTGGTGACCACACAATTGAAATTCCAAATAAAAATGGAAAAACAATTGTATAAATCTTATTTTTACTCTATAAAGAAATCTAATATATGGGGCTTTTGGTTAGCAAAACTAGAAAAAGCCTTGGAGTAATTAATCTAATGAGTTTCTTAGATAAGATGGTTTTTCTTCCTACCTTCTTTTTATGAACAATAGGAGCCTTGATAGTGTTGACCGGATTTCATTCTTGTTAGATATCATAGAGATATATACAACTAAGGATGGGAACACTTGTCCCTATAACCCAAACCAGCAGCTTAAATATTGTATTGTATGTTTTTTTGTTTTGTCTGTATTACTCAGATATCGATGTGTATATCTTCCATCTGTTATTTATAACAATAAAAGAAAAAAAAAAAACTCTAGAGAACTCTGGCTCCACTTGCAGGTTGAATACAGGTACTGCATTCAACCATGCAAGTCAATGGAGCCCAGCTTTCTAATCAAAGTGTGATTAGTAAAAATAAATAAAAAAATAAAATAAAATTAATAATAATTAGAAAAAAATAGTAAAAAAACAGTAAAATGTAAAAATAATTTCCCACTGATGTCACTATCAGGGAAACCTTCAAGTTGAAAAAAAAATGTTACATTTTTTTTTAAAAAAAAGGCAAAAAAAATAAAATATATATATAAAAAATATATTTTTGTGAGCAAGTCCTAAAATTAGCATATTAGCTTAAAACAATTCTCGCATGGAAAGAGTTCAAATACTGGCATATTAAATGCCCATGGGGTGTCTACTTTTAAAAAATGTATGATTTGATGGGGTAAATTGAATTGGCCGGGTTCAACAATGTCCCAATTAACACGGGGGGAAGGATGGCCACACATCTAATTTCCATTTAGAAAAATGCACACGTACCAAATGTGGCCTTTTAGTTCCCCCAAAAAATGACAAACCCATGCATGTGGGGTATCACTGTACTCAGGAGATGTTGCTGAACACATATTGGGGTGTCATGTGACAGCGGCATATACCAGGAGCTGTAAATTCATACATAACATAGGTGTGTGGGGGAAAAATACACACAAAAGAATACTACTGCAGACTTTGAAAAAATTCTGGTGGTAAAATGTGTGCATGCAAAGAGTTAAAATACCAGCATTTAAAATACCCTGGGGTGTCTAGTTTTCAAAAATATATGGTTTTGTTGGGCACACTGAAATGGCCCGGCTCAAAGATGTACCAAATAGGGCATGGGCAGTGGATCCCCAAATGCCAAAGTTCAACATTGAAAAATGCGCATGCCCCAAATGTGGCCCTTTTGCCCCCAAACAACCAGGAGAAATCATTCATGTGAGGTATCGCTGTACTCAGGAGATGTTGCTGAACACATATTGGCGTGTTTTGTGATAGTGACATATATGAGAACCTTTTAATTCATACCTGAAGTAAAATGTGCGTGACAAAACAAATGCAAAAAATGACTACCACAAAGTTTGACAAAGACTGGTGGTAGATATGGTGCATGGAAAGAGTTAAAATACTAGCATTTGAAATACCCTGGGGTGTCTAGTTTTCAAAAATATATGGCTTTATTGGGCACACTGAAATGGCCCGGCTCAAAGATGTACCAAATAGGGCATGGGCAGTGGATCCCCAAATGCCAAAGTTCAACATTGAAAAATGCGCATGCCCCAAATGTGGCCCTTTTGCCCCCAAACAGCCAGGCAAAATCATTCATGTGAGGTATCGCTGTACTCAGGAGATGTTGCTAAACACATATTGGGGTGTTTTATGATAGTGACATATACCAGAACCTGTTTATTCATACCTGAATTAAAATGTGTGTGAAAAAACAAATGCAAAAAATTACTACTATAAAGTTTGCAAAAGGCTGATGGTAGAATTCGTGATTGGAAAGGGTTAAAATACTAGCATTTGGAATACCCTGGGCTGTCTAGTTTTCAAAAATATATGACTTGATGGGGTAAATTGCATTGGCTGGCTTCAAATATACCCGAAATGGCACATGGGGGGAAGAATTACCAGATTTGGAAAAAATGGCTTTGAAATAGCAAAACGCTACCTGTACATATTGCCCCATAATGTGTAGAAAAAAGCAAAAAAAACAAAAATAAAAACATTAGGTATTTCTAAACTCAGGACAAATAGTAGAATCTATTTAGCAGGTTTTTTCATTACCTTTTACAGATGAGTAAAAGATTTTTCAACTAAAAGTTAGAAACAGTCATTTTTTTCTAAATTTTTCACCATATTTTATTCTTTTTTTTAATAGTAAATAATATGATACAATCAAAACAATGTCATCTAAAGAAGGCCCTTCTTGTCCTGAAAAAAAACAATATCTAATGTGTGTGGGTTCAGTAAACGGGAAAGAAGAAAATTACAGCTAAACACGAGTAGCGCAGAAATGTTAAAACGGCCATTGTCACGAAGGGTACAAAAAGTAAAATCAGCCTTTGTCACGAAGGGGTTAAAAGCTATGATTGAGCAAAATATTGTTATTGTTTTTATTTGCCATCCTGCCCCCCAGTTATGCACATCTGCCCCCAGGCTTGCCACTCTACCTCCCTGCTTTTACCCCCCATATATGCCACTCTGCCTCCCTGATATGCCTTTTACCCCCTATATGCCACTCTGCCTCCAGAAATGCCTTTTACTCCCTATATGCCAGCCTGCCTCCAAAAATGCCAGAGTGGCATCTAGGGGGTTACGAGGCATATAATGGGACAGAGTGGCATATAAGGGGGTATAAGGCATTTCTGGAGGCAGAGTGGCATATATAGGGTTAACAGGGATTTTTGGAGGTGGGGTGCCATACAGGGGGTTAAATGGCACTTCTCATGGTGCACTCTGCCTCAAGAAAAGCCTTATGGCACCCATAGAAACCCCCCCCCACTTACCAGTGCGATTGTCTGCGTTCATCGACCAGGCGTTCGCCGGCTGGCAGAGAGGAGAATTCCCTGCAGCGCTGTGGAGAATTCTCCTCTCTGGCAGCCGGGAAAGGTATGCGCGATGCGCATAGACAACCTCCACTGCTGCCGGCACTTTCGCCGGTGCGCGGTGATAGACGCCCGGTGTAAGTGGCGGCAGCAGCTGAAGTTACCAGACAGGAGGATCCAGGTCCCCTGCAGCACTGCTGGGGATCTGGATCTCAGTCTCACAGTCAGACCTCATTTGAGGTCTGATTAGAAGATGACCGTGATTAGAAGATGAGGGGTATTTTTCAGAGCATTTGCTCTCAAAAAAACCTTGTCATATAATCAAGCAAATACGGTATGTCAATTGGTGTTGCTGTTGATCCAAAAGAAGGCAAAAATCCAGTATGGATAGCCCTGGCTCAACTGAAAGGCAGGGCTGCATGTGGTTGTGGGGATAGGGGTTAAATAAAGGTCAGGCAGGTAAGGCAGGTTAGGGTCCAAAGTTAAGTGTAAAAAAGAACAAAAAATGCACTGCCCAGGGTTTTTTTGCCCGCCTTGTGCTCGCGTGTGTCTCGCGCTGCCCAAAAGGCAGGAATTTGTGCTATAAATAGCACCGTTTTGGAGGTGCTGCGCATACCAGAGGCAAATTGCAAAGCTGTTTGCATTGACCTCGTACGAGCGTCTGGTGATCAGCAGCATAGCAGGAGAGCCGAAGGTAGAAGATGGAAGAGCTTCTTTGCAGGCAAAAAAGTTTATTATGATGAGATTTGTATTAAATTATCGTGGCTTTTATTGTGGTTAAGGTTACCCTTTTTATATATAAAAAAATATAAATATTAATGAATAGAAAGGGTGAACCAGTGGTTAATGGACCTTCTGGTTTTAGGGTGGTTGGCCTGGGTTTGGACCAAGAGTGTAATGTGGTTACAATGTGTTACAATGTGTTTATATATATGTCATTAAGTATTTGTTGCAGCTCATGTAGCTCTTTCCAATTTTGCAACAAACTAGGAAAAAAGAAATCTTTCTTGACCCCAGAATGACAGTCAGATCTCTCTTGGATCAAGAAGCTATTTTCCCATCATTTAAAAATTACATACTTGAATATTATGTTTTTGCAAGTCTTCATTCAGTTGCTGTTGAAACGTCTGTACAGACTCTGATAATGCTATCATATTCCCTCTGAGGCGCTGCTTTTCTAAACTAAACAGTTTAAACTAAAGTACTCCATTCCATTTATTCATTTGGTAGCCTGCCTCGGCACTTTTTCCACTGCTATAATATCCTTTTTTAGAATAGGTGCCCAAAATTGCTCAGCATATTCAAGGAGTGGTCTTATAATTGATTTATAAAGAGGTTTATATAGAGATTTATATTTTGAATCCACTTTTCAGACATGACAATACCTTACTTATCACTTAGCAACTGCTGACTGGCATTGCACATTGTTGATTCACATGCGAACTCAGCATTGAAAGTATAGATCAAATAAACAGAATCAGACATACAAATCCTGTTTTTGCATGTATACATAAATAATGTATGGAAACATAGCATAGCAAATATAGATCAACACAAACCCGGCTTTGCAGCTATAGATCAAGTGGAATTCAAATTAAAACAGCATTAAAGGTATAGATATAAACCCTACAGTACAGCACATATCACAGGTTGCACACGCCAAAGGCCAGCCCTGTGGTCCACATTGCCAACAAAGAACCTGACCAGCACCCAGATTACACACATAGGACTTGGCATCATTGTCCCTACACAGCCCAGCCTGAGTTAACTTTGACCCCACTTTCAACAGCCCAGCAGAAGACATCTTTGTCCAAAAAACAGCCCAGTGGTGGTTAAAAAGAGGGACCTCGTTTGGTAACACTGGTTTTGTTACCAATATTTAGGACCTGGGTTGGCCCAACCGAGCCTATGGAACTCTGGCCTGGCAACCGTGCGGACCATTCTAGGGAAAGTTTCCGAGACTGTTGCTCAGGGTTCAGACAGCGGATCACGGCGCTTTTTGGACCATAACATCCTCGGACCCTGATGTCTAAATTGGTACCCTGGGATTGACGCCCAGGGTACCCTAGGATTGATGCCACTCCCTCCGAATCATCCTGAAATAGTGGCTGTTTGTTGGGTGGGGATTGCTGGTCATAGATCTTTATTGTGGTGCCGGACTGTCTGGTAGTTGGTGGGATTATACTTCCAATCCTATTTTGTTTTGTGTAGAAATATTATCTGTGATGTCCTCAGTAAAGAGAGTTCTTTTTTTTTACTAAATCTTGGTGCTTGGTTACAGAGGATTAACCCTTGAGCAACTGAGCATTCATAGCAAGGAGGATTTCTACTGCGCCGCTACTCAGTTTGAGTACAGGTCTCTGTCACACACCCATAATGAAAGGAATGACTTGCTATTGCACCCATAGTGCACCCAATTTGCACTCACATAAATTTCCACTGCACTCATAATGACACAAAATGGCTTGTCATTGCTCCAATTTTACATGCACATATTTCCACAGTAGCCATAATAAAAAAAACATAAATTGCCATTGCATCCACTTTGTCCTCACTTTGCACCCGTAGAAATTTCCAATGTACTCATAATAAAAAAAAATGTTTTGCTATTGCACCCACTTTGCACCCAAATAAATTCTCACTGAACAAATAATAAAAAAAAAATTCACCATCGCACCCATTTTGCACCCACACAAATTTCCACTGCACGCATAATGAAAATAAATATTTGCCATTGCACTCACTTTTCACCCAGTTTGCATCCCCTTTGTACCCCCTTTGCACCTACATAAATTTCCACTGCACCCATAATGAAAAGAAATGCACCTGCACCCATGTTGCTTCTAAAGGACTTGTTTTATTCATTTGATATTATAAATATGGGCAGGAATATTTTACTGTTAAACACGTTATACAAACACACATATTCTCTGGCTCCTGCTGCTGCTTTATGCTAATTTGTTCAGCGTTACTTTGTTACATGTGAATAGCTGAGCAGATGAGTTTTACAGCAGCTCGGAGGTTATGACAGTTT
Source organism: Spea bombifrons (assembly GCF_027358695.1). Lineage (NCBI taxonomy): Eukaryota > Metazoa > Chordata > Amphibia > Anura > Pelobatidae > Spea > Spea bombifrons. The sequence goes on along the minus strand of NC_071097.1, from coordinate 15,068,934 downwards.
AAACGATTTAAAGAAAACCTCCCAAGCCCAACTGCAGTTGTCCTTAAATTTAACTGCTCCTGCGTGTTTATTTCTTGTTTCCATGGCACCCAGATGGACAAACGGTAATTCCGAAAACGAAAATGTACGACGAATTACATTGAATAAGAAGGAATCCCCCCCAACGCAAACACGAACTTTCTCCCAGCGCACAAGTCTGGTAATCATTTTTCTATGCGATGCTTGTGTGAATTCCCTAACTGTCACAGGCTCTACCTGGGAGACAGTTCCACTCATCCACTTGATAAATATCATTTAATAACAGAATATATTTTTTAAAAATATCATTTTATTGTTTTTCTTGCTAGACCTTTATGTTACTTCATAGTGTAAAATATGCATCCATTAGAAGAGAAGCTGCAGGTATATTTCTGATGGTAGCTCTTCCTCCAAAACATTGTGAAAATAAAGTATCCTCACTAACCACCACCTATATGTACATACATAAGCATTAGCTGTTTTTTTATTTTTTTGCAGTCTTGATATTAACAAATCTGTCACTTTACCTCCCCTGTACATATTACATCAAAATATAAATGTTACACAGAACCTTTACTTCTGTTGTGTTATAGCTTCACCTTCTGTGATGTCACTTATCTGCTTAAATACAGGCACCTGGCCACAATTCCATATCTTGCGAGTGAATAGAGACTGGTCAAGTATTTCTATTTGCAATCTGTGAAAATGGGGATTTTATTCTTCATTTATGCTCTTATTTTACTCTGTTGCCTCATGCAATGCTTTATTAAACCTAAAAATAAAGTAATGAAAAAAAAATATAAAAAATGGCTCTATGAACAACAAAACAAGGGAAAACCCACTCAGACTCCTTCAGCCAGGTAAGAGACGAGGTGACAGGCTTGACATATTTAGAGGAGAGAACATTAAATCCTGGAATGTAAAGCTTTTGGAATAACCATTGGAATAATGAGGGTGATTTACCTGCCGTTACAGTATGATAGCATATCATTAGCACTGGGAAGGGAATTAGAATATGAGTAATGTGTTGATATAACGTTATATAATGGCTGTTCATAAAGGACAATTACAGAAAACACAAGAATATACAAAAGTATATATATATATATATATATATATATATATATATATATATATATATATATATATATACTTTTGTATATTCTTGTGTTTTCTGTAATTGTCCTTTATGAACAGCCATTATATATATATATATATACTGTATATACTTTGGGCCTTATTAGAATTGCCATATAAAATGTGTGATTTTTATTTTACATAATATTGAAAAATATTGTTTTCCAACCATATGCCCAGTTGCCCCCCGTGTCATTTGTGGGTTAAATCTTGTATGCTGTGTATGTGCAATGCATGGGTTCTCTCTCTAATGTCAAATTACCCTAATTTATAGTACAGATTTTAAAGAAGATGTTTTTGAAATAGTTAAATAGCACAACACATTTACTTGAATTTTACAATTGTTTATTTTCATACTTATATTTTATGGAACCCACCTCATGGACGTACCCATAAAGGTATATCTCTCTAAAACCAGGTGTGGAGCATAAAATATTTAACCTGATCTACACATTTGATGTCAGGGCTCTGGCATCATATGCTCACTAATATCATTGGGCTATTATTGTGGTACTCTTATTGACGTTTTTCATTAAGATGGAGCGATTTTACACTCATGCTCTCAGGTAAAAAATAACCTAGAACACAGTTGTGATAGATCAAGTGAATTGGGTATCTAACTGTTAGAATTTCAAATCTTTCTCTATTACTTGCAGATGCCATTGCTACTTGCCCTTCAAGCCGCAATTACCACCTCGGCGGCAGAGAAAGGGACTAAGATGCTCACCCCAATAAAGGAGTCTCAGACTGTTTCAAAGTAGGTGCTCTTCCTTATATGAAACATATCTTTTTGATTTTTTCTTTCTTGCATGAGATTATTAAATGTTTGGATTGAGATTATTATGATCCAGTAAGTGTACATTTAACTGACCACTCTATAAATATATAAAACAGCTTTTCTTATATCTACAAAACAATTTTAAAAGGCACCCTATACGCAGTAAATGTCATAGAGTCTTGTGTGATTGGCCCTTTACTTATTCATTATTATTATTAATTAAAATAGTAGTATCATATTCCACACTGCTGTATAATATTTGCCCACTTTGTAACTTGACTTAAATTGAATTATTTCATAGTATCACAGCCTGATATCAACTCTGCTTTCACATACTGGGCCTTTCAGACACCAGTTACAGAGATTACAAATTACAAAATCCAAAACATTAAGATGTCATTAAAACCTGTTATTAAAACACATTGTACATACACAAATTCTTACACTTAATATTTACTAACCACTAAGCATTTTTGACAGATTACCAGATCTTGCCGTGGAACAGACAGAATCATTGGCTTCCTAAGAACTTCCCACAGAAGAAGCTGTCGAACAAATTTGTCTTATGTCATCATTGCCTGTGGGAGATGAATGCAGAAGTGGCCAAGTTAGAAGAGACAAACGTGGAGCACACCACAAAACCTAAATTGTACCCCCTACCATGCAATAGTTCTGTAGCTTATAAGTATATGTGATAACTTAGTCATTGATAATAAAATCATAAAAATATTAAACGTTTTGAGACTGCGTGTTGTCTATTGGAAATTGACATGTGTGTTCCATGTACAGTTGTGTAAAATAGAAAGTTTACACTCTTTGAATTGAATTGTTTTACATATCAGGACATAACAATGATCATCTGTTCTTTAGCAGGTATAAAAATGAGGTAAATGCAACCTCAGATGAACAACAAAGAAGGCTTTGCGATCTGATGGAGAACCCATCAGGTTGGGGACTAAAAGGAAACATTTGGGACATAGGGATTTCAGTTTTTCAACTTGGAATTTTGACACCTGATCATCCTGCCCCTAAACTTTTTCTATGTCAGGATTTTTGTGAAAGTACAGTGCTCATAAAAATGAACTTTACCTCCTCTTATTTATAATCTTAAATGAAATATTTTTGTTAGTTATTTTTCTAATCAGTTGTCGTCAAGGGGTTAAATGAAACGCCAGTATACTGTTATTCAGTCTAAATGTTCCCTTTAAAACACTGCACCTGTCAGCAAAGTTTATGCCACCATTTTCCTTGGACACCATGCCCAAAAACCAGGCAGTCCAGTTTAAAACTGGACACCTAATAGAAAAACGCAAATATATTTTAAAGAATGAAGTAAAATGCGAACATGAGTTTAAGACTCCTTTAATGCTATCTTAACAAACTATCTTAACAAACTATCTACTATGAACTATGTTCAGTCCGCAACATTCAGTGACAATCTCAAATGGAAAGTGCAAAGTAAAGTCACTGAGTAGGGAGTTCAGGTTCCTCAGCATCAAAATATTGACCCTGTTCTTCGTCATCCGCAAAATTTTCTTCAAAATCCCTGGTCCTGGCAGCCTCATAGCTGGTCAAAGGAACATGGAAGTCATAAAATGCTGCATTATTGATATTTCTGCCTCCAGAAATGCCTTTTACCCCCTATATGCCACCCTGCCTCCAAAAATGCCAAAGTGGCATCTAGGGGGTTACGAGGCATATCATGGGACAGAGTGCCATATAAGGGGGTATAAGGTATTTCTGAAGGCAGAGTGGCATATATGGGGTTAACGGGCATTTTTGGAGCCTCAAGAAAAGCCTTATGGCACCCATAGAATCCCCCCCACCCACTTACCAGTGCTTCTGACTCCCTGGTGTCTGGTGGGGGCAGCGGATGTTCCACCGGAACTTCTATGAGCACCGGAAGGTCATGTGATGCCGGTGCTGCGTCATAGGAGCTACGGCGGAAGTAAAAGCAGTAACGGCGATTGTCTGCGTTCATCGACCAGACGTCCGTCGGCTGGCAGAGAGGAGAATTCCCTGCAGCGCTGTGGGGAATTCTCCTCTCTGGCAGCCGGGAAAGGTATGCGCGATGCGCATAGACAACCTCCACTGCTGCCGGCACTTTCTCCGGTGTCTTCACCTCCTGTGTCTCCTTCACATCCCATGCCTCCTGGACCTGACTATTCCAAACAGGTAGAACCGATGCAGCTGGTGTTCACCTGCCTTTCAGTGGAGGAGACAGACTAACGGAGGAAGAAGGGCCTCTGCCTATACTGTTGTAAGCCAGGTTATTTGCTTAGGTTGCGCCTGTCGTTGCCGGGAAAGGCTGTCTACATGACTTCCGCTAGGTCCCGGGGTATGGGAGTGTACTTTAAGGGCCCGTGGTGTGCCAAACGGTGGACAATGGAATGGCTAGGATCTGACATCTTCAAGAATTTGGCTTTACCAGTAGCGTACCTAGCGGGGGGCGGGGGGCGGTCCGCACCGGGTGCCACTCATCAGGGGGTGCCAACTTGCCGGCACCCCTCCAGAGACGGACAGCAATGTCCGCCGCTGGAGGAGAAGGCTCGCAAGGGAGCAGTATCGGAGGTCTTTAACAGACCTCCGGCTCCCTTGAGCGATTTTAAGCCGGTGGAACCTGCTTTAAATCACTCAAGGGAGCCGGAGGTCTGTTAAAGACCTCCGATACCGCTCCCTCGCGATCTGCGCGGCAACTGCTGCTGTGCGCCGGGGTTTGTTTTCAGATCCCGGCGCACAACACTGAAGCCGCGCCCACCGCCGGCCGTGCCCTCTGAACCAGGAAGAAGACAGAAGAAGAGGAGCGAAGAGAAAGAAAAGGAGCTGACTGCTGTAAGAAGAAAAGAGGAAAGGTAGGAAATCATTCAGTGAGAGTGACAGTGACAGTGGATTGGTATGTGTGGAATGTGTGGATTGGTAAAAGTGAAATCTGTGGATTGGTAAATGTGGATTGGTATGTGTGGAATCTGTGGATTGGTATGTGTGGAATCTGTGGATTGGTAAGTGTGGATTGGTATGTGTGGAATCTGTGGATTGGTAAGTGTGGATTGGTATGTGTGGAATCTGTGGATTGGTATGTGTGGATTGGTAAGTGTGGATTGGTATGTGTGGAATCTGGATTGGTAAGTGTGGATTGGTAAGTGTGGAATCTGTGGATTGGTAAATGTGGATTGGTATGTGTGGATTGGTAAGTGTGGAATCTGTGGATTGGTATGTGTGGAATCTGTGGATTGGCAAGTGTGGATTGGTATGTGTTGAATCTGTGGATTGGTATGTGTTGAATCTGTGGATTGGTATGTGTGGAATCTGTGGATTGGTATGTGTGGATTGGTAAGTGTGGATTGGTATGTGTGGATTGGTAAGTGTGGATTGGTATGTGTGGTATGTGTGGATTGGTATGTGTGGCATCTGGAATGGTAAGTGTGGATTGGTAAATGTGTGAGAGTGATGGGTGTTATGCTGTACCATTTCCAATGTCTTTTTCATTATATAATTATGCTCTAAAGTACATCATAACTCCCATCACTCTCACACATTTACCAATCCACACTTTACCATGCTGTTCCATACAGTGGCAGAGCTGGGAGACAGAGGCCTTGCACCCCCACCCCAGGACTCCTGAAAGGTAAGTGAACTTCAAAGGGGGGAGAGGGTAGATAGGGGGGGTAGATAGGGAGAAGGGAGTGAGACGGAGGGGATAGGGGGTAGATAGGGAGAAGGGAGTGAGAAGGGCTAGATAGGGCAGAAGGGGGTGAGAATGGGTAGATAGGGAGAAAGGATGGTAGCAAGAATATTGAAATAAAGAGAATGAGAGAGCGAAAATGAATGGATTAATGTGTGGAGGAATTGTGTGAATGAGTGAGAGAATTAATGAATTTGTGAGAATGCATCAATGAATATGTGTAAATAATTTGTGTGAAAGAATAAATTATTGTGTGAATGAAAGTGAATTAGTGAGTGACTGTAAAAGTGTTTGTGTTAATCATAGGTGTATAGTTGATTTGTCAAAAAGGCAAAGATGGTATAAGCAGGGTGTTTATGGGACAAAGATGGCACAGGTAGCGTGTTTATAGGACAAAGATGGCGTACACTCGGCTGTTTGGGAACAATGCTGACTCATGCTGGGCTGTTTGGGGGCAAATATGGCACGTCCTATGTGTGTGTAATTTGGGTGCTGGTTAGGTTCTATGTGGGCAATGTGGGCGCTGTTTTTTTGGAGGGTTATTAAAGAAAGCACTATTATATGTTCAGTAAATGTTATTTAAACGTGTTTATTTTACTTATAAGTTATTAATTTATTTTTTCAGATTTCTTGTTGTTTACAGTTGACATACAGTTTACAAATTGGTGCAGTAAATATTCTTGTCAACATAATTTTGTAGATGTCTTTACATTTCGGGGGGTGCCACTTACAGGATCCGCCCCGGGTGCCAAATACTCTAGGTATGCCCCTGGGCTTTACGCAAGCTTTTTCCTATTGCTGTGGCCATCGAGTTGCGGGGTGCAGAGAAGAGAGACCAGCCAGTGAAAGTAAGGTCACTTTTACCTTTTTCATCCCTCCCTCCCTGTTGTATGTGTCATATTTAGGGGTGCCAGGGACCAAAGTGGGGAGGCAATTATAAAACGCTACATATACACTATATATACATATATATACACATATATATATATATATATATATAATAAAAGATGACACAAGGCAGGATGGGTCCATGGTTTCATGATGTTTACTCCAAAGTCTAACCTGCCATCTGAATGTTGCAGCTGGAATCATAGTTACATTGTTACATAGGCTGAAAAAAGAAATGCGTCCATCATGTTCAGCCTTTCCCGCATACCGTATTTCCTCGATTATAAGATGACCCTGATTATAAGACGAGCCCCCAAAATCTGAATATTCATTTAGGAAACAAAAGAAAAAATCCTGAATATAAGACAACCCTACAGGAAAAAAGTTTTACTATTAAATATGAATTCATGTAAACTATTTTTTCATATTTATTAACCCCTTGATGACAATTGCCGGTCCGGGCAATTGCCGGTCATGTAAACTATTTTTTCATATTTATTAACCCCTTGATGACAATTGCCGGTCCGGACACAATCGCCTCCTAAACTTAAATGGCATCCAGCGACACCAAACACTTACCTCGGGATGGACTGTGACCGCTCCGGGAAAAAAAAACAATAAAGTAGAAAAAAGTTTGCTAGATGGTCGCCAGACCCTCTAGAGAACTCTGGCTCCACTTGCAGGTTGAATACAGGTACTGCATTCAACCATGCAAGTCAATGGAGCCCAGCTTTCTAATCACAGTGTGATTAGTAAAAATAAATAAAAAAATAAAAAAAATTAATAATAATTAGAAAAAAAATAGTAAAAAAACAGTAAAATGTAAAAATAATTTCCTACTGATGTCACTATCAGGGAAACCTTCAAGTTGAAAAAAAAATGTTACATTTTTTTTTAAAAAAAGGCAAAAAAAATAAAATATATATCTAAAAAATATGTTTTTGTGAGCAAGTCCTAAAATTAGCATATTAGCTTAAAACAATTCTCGCATGGAAAGAGTTCAAATACTGGCATATTAAATGCCCATGGGGTGTCTACTTTTAAAAAATGTATGATTTGATGGGGTAAATTGAATTGGCCGGGTTCAACAATGTCCCAATTAACCCGGGGGGAAGGATGGCCACACATCTAATTTCCAATTAGAAAAATGCACACGTACCAAATGTGGCCTTTTAGTTCCCCCCAAAAATTACAAACCCATGCATGTGGGGTATCACTGTACTCAGGAGATGTTGCTGAGCACATATTGGGGTGTCGTATGACAGCGGCATATACCAGGAGCTGTAAATTCATACATAACATAGGTGTGTGGGGGAAAAATACACACAAAAGAATACTACTGCAGACTTTGAAAAAAATCTGGTGGTAAAATGTGTGCATGCAAAGAGTTAAAATACCAGCATTTAAAATACCCTGGGGTGTCTAGTTTTCAAAAATATATGGTTTTGTTGGGCACACTGAAATGGCCCGGCTCAAAGATGTACCAAATAGGGCATGGGCAGTGGATCCCCAAATGCCAAAGTTCAACATTGAAAAATGCGCATGCCCCAAATGTGGCCCTTTTCCCCCCAAACAGCCAGTCAAAATCATTCATGTGAGGTATCGCTGTACTCAGGAGATGTTGCTAAACACATATTGGGGTGTTTTATGATAGTGACATATACCAGAACCTGTTTATTCATACCTGAAGTAAAATGTATGTGAAAAAACAATTGCAAAAAAATTACTACTATAAAGTTTGCAAAAGGCTGATGGTAGAATTAGTGCTTGGAAAGCAGTGGCGTCTCCAGCTTTCATATTTAGGGGGGCACATGGGGGGCCAGGGACCAAAGTAGGGGGGCCAATTATAAAACGGTACATATACACTATATATATATATATATATATATATATATATATATATATACACACACACACATTAGACGTGCATTTTTAACTACATAATATGCACTTATCTCTTTGAAGTTAGCCCCTGCTGACAATATATATAAATATTAGACCCTGCTGCCGATATATAGAAATATTACACCCTGCTTCTGATATATATTAATATTAACCCCTGCTGGGGATATATGTTGATATTAGCCCCTGCTGCGGATATATACTTATATTATACCCTGCTGCTGATATACATAAAAATTATACCCTGCTGCTGATATATATAAATATTTGACCCTGCTACCTGTATATATTAATATTAGCCCCTACTGCCAATATATATTATTAGTCCCTGCAGCCAATATATATATATAATTAGCCCCTGCAGCCAATATATATTAATATTAACCCCTGCTGCCGATATATATATAAATACTAGACCCTGCTGCCAATATGAATATAAATACTAGACCCTGCTGCCAATATGTGTTAATATTAGCTCCTGCTGCCAATATATGTTAATATTAGCTCCTGCTGCCAATATATATTAGCCCCTGCTGCCGATATATATTAATATTAGCCCCTGCTGCTGGTATATCTTAATATTGGACCCTGCTGCCGATATATATTAATATTAGACCCTGCTGCCGATATATATAGTATTGGTCCCTGCTTCCTATATATATTAATATTAGCCCCATGCAGTCAATATATATATTAATATTAGACCCTGTTGCCAATATATAAATATTAGCCCCTGCTGCCAAAACATATATAAATATTTGCCCCTGCTGCCAATATATTTTATAGTGAAAAAATTGGACCCTATCCAAGCATTTCCTTGGGCCCCGCTCAACACTTCCTTGCATGCAATTACTCCCTCCGCTACCACAACAAAAAAAAGAAATATTTCCCACACTGACTGCAGATCAGGGAAAGACCGTGAGAGTCAGTCCTGCACCGTGACATTGAGAGGTCCTCTCCCCTGTAATCATCCCCAGAGTCCCTTTATCCCCTCATTCACTAAACCATACCGCTCTTTTACTTACACCCTGTAGTTCAGGTATAGATCAAATAAACAACACATGGAAACAGCACATGCAACTAAATGAGATATAAAAAATAACTTGTATTTGCAGGTATACATAAATAATGTATGAAAACATAGCATTGCAGGTATAAACCAACAGAACACACAAACCCAGCATTGCAGGTATAGATCAACTGGAAATCACATGTACACTCAGCACTGAAGGTATAGATCAAATAAACAACACATGGAAACAGCACTCCAGGTATTGATCAACTGAATAAGACATACAAATCCTATATTTGCAGGTAAACATAAATAATGTATGGAAATATAGCCGATACAGATGAACAGAATGACACAAAACCCAGCTTTGCAGATATAAATCAATTGGAAATTACATATAAACTCTGCATTAAAGGTATAGATAAAACACCCTAAATTACAGGCATAGATCACTGGTCACACACCCCAAACCCAACCCTGGTGTCCACACTTCCCACATAAAACACGACCAGCACCCAAATTACATATTGTGTCAACTTTGTCCCCAAACAGCTGAACGTACGCCAAGTTTGTCCCATAAACACCTCTCCCTCCCAATCTATCCTATCTACCCCCTCTCCCTCCCAATCTATCCCCTCCCCTCCCTATCTACCACCTCTGCCTCCCTATATACCTACTCTCCCTCCCAATCTATCCTATGTACCCCCTCTCCCTCCCAATCTATCCTATCTATCCCCTCTCCCTCCCAATCTATCCCATCTACCCCCTCTCCCTCCCTATCTATCCCATCTACCCCCTCTCCCTCCCAATCTATCCCATGTACCCCCATCTCCCTCCCTATCTATCATATCTATCCCATCTACCCCTCTCTCCCTCCCAATCTATCCTATCTATCCCCTCTCCCTCCCAATCTATACCTATCTACCCCTTCTCACTTCCTATCTACCTCTTCTGACTCTCTAACCCCCTCCTAACTTTCTACCCCCCTTTGAAGTTCACTTACCTTGGGCTTGTCCAGCGGTGAGATCGCGAGGTCTCTGTATCCCTGGTTCTGCAGTGTGCGCGGCTTCACTGCCGGGCGCCGGATATGACGACATATACAGGCGCCCGGCTTGAAATGCCGGCACTGCGACCAAGGCAGAGGCCTCGCGGTCGTGGAGAAGAGTGAGAGGCGCCGAACGGTTGCTGAGAACTTAATCCTCAGCGACCGCTCGGCGCCTCTCTTTCTCTCCTCCGGGTCTATTAAAAAAAAGCCGGCGTTTCAATTGGGGGGGCACACCGGGGGGGCACAGCATGATGTTGGGGGGGCCATGGCCCCCTCTGGACCCCCTGCCGACGCCACTGTTGGAAAGGGTTAAAATACTAGCATTTGGAATACCCTGGGCTGTCTAGTTTTCAAAAATATATGACTTGATGGGGTAAATTGCATTGGCTGGCTTCAAATATACCCGAAATGGCACATGGGGGGAAGAATTACCAGATTTGGAAAAAATGGCTTTGAAATAGCAAAACGCTACCTGTACATATTGCCCCATAATGAGTAGAAAAAAGCAAAAAAAACATAAAAACATTAGGTATTTCTAAACTCAGGACAAATAGTAGAATCTATTTAGCAGGTTTTTTCATTACCTTTTACAGATGAGTAAAAGATTTTTCAACTAAAAGTTAGAAACAGTCATTTTTTTCTAAATTTTTCACCATATTTTATACTTTTTTTTAATAGTAAATAATATGATACAATCAAAACAATGTCATCTAAAGAAAGCCCTTCTTGTCCTGAAAAAAAACAATATCTAATGTGTGTGGGTTCAGTAAACAGGGAAAGAAGAAAATTACAGCCAAACACGAGTAGCGCAGAAATGTTAAAACCGCCATTGTCACGAAGGGTCAAAAAGTAAAATCAGCCTTTGTCATGAAGGGGTTAAAAGCTATGATTGAGAAAAATATTGTTATTGTTTTTATTTGCCATCCTGCCCCCCAGTTATGCACATCTGCCCCCAGGCTTGCCACTCTACCTCCCTGCTTTTACCCCCCATATATGCCACTCTGCCTCCCTGATATGCCTTTTACCCCCTATATGCCACTCTGCCTCCAGAAATGCCTTTTACTCCCTATATGCCACCCTGCCTCCAAAAATGCCAGAGTGGCATCTAGGGGGTTACGAGGCATATAATGGGACAGAGTGGCATATAAGGGGGTATAAGGCATTTCTGGAGGCAGAGTGGAATATATAGGGTTAACGGGGATTTTTGGAGGCGGGGTGCCATACAGGGGAACAGCACATGGAAACAGCACTCCCGGTATTGATCAACTGAATAAGACATACAAATCCTATATTTGCAGGTAAACATAAATAATGTATGGAAATATAGCCGATACAGATGAACAGAATGACACAAAACCCAGCTTTGCAGATATAAATCAATTGGAAATTACATATAAACTCTGCATTAAAGGTATAGATAAAACACCCTAAATTACAAGCATAGATCACTGGTCACACACCCCAAACCCAACCCTGGTGTCCACACTTCCCACATAAAACACGACCAGCACCCAAATTACATATTGTGTCAACTTTGTCCCCAAACAGCTGAACGTACGCCAAGTTTGTCCCATAAACACCTCTCCCTCCTAATCTATCCTATCTACCCCCTCTCCCTCCCAATCTATCCTATCTACCCCCTCTCCCTCCCAATCTATCCAATCTACCCCCTCCCCTCCCTATCTACCACCTCTGCCTCCCTATATACCTACTCTCCCTCCCAATCTATCCTATGTACCCCCTCTCCCTCCCAATCTATCCTATCTACCCCCTCTCCCTCCCAATCTATCCCATCTACCCCCTCCCCCTCCCTATCTATCCCATCTACCCCCTCTCCCTCCCTATCTATCCCATCTACCCCCTCTCCCTCCCTATCTATCCCATCTACCCCCTCTCCCTCCCAATCTATCCCATGTACCCCCATCTCCCTCCCTATCTATCATATCTATCCCATCTACCCCTCTCTCCCTCCCAATCTATCCTATCTATCCCCTCTCCCTCCCAATCTATACCTATCTACCCCTTCTCACTTCCTATCTACCTCTTCTGACTCTCTAACCCCCTCCTAACTTTCTACAACCCTTTGAAGTTCACTTACCTTGGGCTTGTGCAGCGGTGAGATCGCGAGGTCTCTGTATCCCTGGTTCTGCAGTGTGCGCGGCTTCAGTGCCGGGCGCCGGATATGACGACATATACCGGCGCCCGGCTTGAAATGCCGGCACTGCGACCAAGGCAGAGGCCTCGCGGTCGTGGAGAAGAGTGAGAGGCGCCGAACGGTTGCTGAGAACTTAATCCTCAGCGACCGCTCGGCGCCTCTCTTTCTCTCCTCCGGGTCTATTAAAAAAAAGCCGGCGTTTCAATTGGGGGGGCACACCGGGGGGCACAGCATGATGTTGGGGGGCCATGGCCCCCTCTGGACCCCCTGCCGACGCCACTGTTGGAAAGGGTTAAAATACTAGCATTTGGAATACCCTGGGCTGTCTAGTTTTCAAAAATATATGACTTGATGGGGTAAATTGCATTGGCTGGCTTCAAATATACCCGAAATGGCACATGGGGGGAAGAATTACCAGATCTGGAAAAAATGGCTTTGAAATAGCAAAACGCTACCTGTACATATTGCCCCATAATGTGTAGAAAAGAGCAAAAAAAACATAAAAACATTAGGTATTTCTAAACTCAGGACAAATAGTAGAATCTATTTAGCAGGTTTTTTCATTACCTTTTACAGATGAGTAAAAGATTTTTCAACTAAAAGTTAGAAACAGTCATTTTTTTCTAAATTTTTCACCATATTTTATACTTTTTTTTAATAGTAAATAATATTCAATCAAAACAATGTCATCTAAAGAAAGCCCTTCTTGTCCTGAAAAAAAACAATATCTAATGTGTGTGGGTTCAGTAAACAGGGAAAGAAGAAAATTACAGCCAAACACGAGTAGCGCAGAAATGTTAAAACCGCCATTGTCACGAAGGGTCAAAAAGTAAAATCAGCCTTTGTCACGAAGGGGTTAAAAGCTATGATTGAGAAAAATATTGTTATTGTTTTTATTTGCCATCCTGCCCCCCAGTTATGCACATCTGCCCCCAGGCTTGCCACTCTACCTCCCTGCTTTTACCCCCCATATATGCCACTCTGCCTCCCTGATATGCCTTTTACCCCCTATATGCCACTCTGCCTCCAGAAATGCCTTTTACTCCCTATATGCCACCCTGCCTCCAAAAATGCCAGAATGGCATCTAGGGGGTTACGAGGCATATAATGGGACAGAGTGGCATATAAGGGGGTATAAGGCATTTCTGGAGGCAGAGTGGCATATATAGGGTTAATGGGGATTTTTGGAGGCGGGGTGCCATACAGGGGGTTAAATGGCACTTCTCATGGTGCACTCTGCCTCAAGAAAAGCCTTATAGCACCCATAGAAACCCCCCCTCCCACTTACCAGTGCGATTGTCTGCGTTCATCGACCAGGCATTCGCCGGCTGGCAGAGAGGAGAATTCCCTGCAGCGCTGTGGGGAATTCTCCTCTCTGGCAGCCGGGAAAGGTATGCGCGATGCGCATAGACAACGTCCACTGCTGCCGGCACTTTCGTCGGTGGGCGGTGATAGACGCCCGGTGTAAGTGGCGGCAGCAGCTGAAGTTACCAGACAGGAGGATCCAGGTCCCCAGCAGCGCTGCTGGGGATCTGGATCTTAGTCTCTGTTACCTTACCGCCGGTCCCGGCGATCCCGGCGGTCCCGGCGGTTCCCACGAGCAGGGGAGCCGAGACGCAGCCCGCGCGTTCAGCCCCCTGCTCGCTCTGTTCGCGGGAAGACGCGATGTGGTCCGTCCGGCCGTTAGACGCGCGCCCCCGTGTGGTGATCTGTAGTTAGACGGGGCGCGCGTCTCAGCAGCATGAGAGCCGTTCGCGCATGCGCGAACGGCTATCTCATGAATATTCGTGCCGCGTCTTAAAGGGGTACTTATCTCTTTTCCTCCTCCCCCTAATTTAGGGGGTAGGAGGATCCTGAGCAAGATGACTATTTAAACCTTCAGTCTGCATGTACCTCTTGCCTGTGATAGTGCCTTTATTGCCTTCACTAGCGTTCCAGAACCTTATTTGCCTTTTCGTTGCCTGAACTTTGCTTGAACCTGACTACCCGTTGTTTGCTGCCTGCCCCGACCTCTGCTCGTGACCCCGACTATCCGTTGTTTGCTGCCTGTCCTGACCTCTGCTCGTGACCCCGGCTATCCGTTGTTTGCTGCCTGTCCTGACCTCTGCTCGTGACCCCAACTATCCGATTGGCAGCTCCTAGTACCATCTGGTTGTTCCTGCTCTGCTCGTCATCACCGCTTGGCGGCGCCTTTCCTGGTACTGCAGCGTGGATCCACAGCCTGAACCACCGTTAGTGACAGTCTCACAGTCAGACCTCATTTGAGGTCTGATTAGAAGATGACCGTGATTATAAGATGAGGGGTATTTTTCAGAGCATTTGCTCTCAAAAAAACCTTGTCTTATAATCAAGCAAATACGGTATGTCAATTGGTGTTGCTGTTGATCCAAAAGAAGACAAAAATCCAGTATGGATAGCCCTGGCTCAACTGAAAGGCAGGGCTGCATGTGGTTGTGGGGATAGGGGTTAAATAAAGGTCAGGCAGGTAAGGCAGGTTAGGGTCAAAAGTTCAGTGTAAAAAAGAACAAAAAATGCACTGCCCAGGGTTTTTTTTGTCCGCCTTGTGCTCGCGTGTGTCTCGCGCTGCCCAAAAGGCAGGAATTTGTGCTATAAATAGCACCGTTTTGGAGGTGCTGCGCATACCTGAGGCAAATTGCAAAGCTGTCTGCATTGACCTCGTACGAGCGTCTGGTGATCAGCAGCATAGCAGGAGAGCCGAAGGTAGAAGATGGAAGAGCTTCTTTGCAGGGAAAAAAGTTTATTATGATGAGATTTGTATTAAATTATCGTGGCTTTTATTGTGGTTAAGGTTACCCTTTTTATATATAAAAAATATAAATATTAATGAATAGAAAGGGTGAACCAGTGGTTAATGGACCTTCTGGTTTTAGGGTGGTTGGCCTGGGTTTGGACCAAGAATGTAATGTGGTTACAATGTGTTACAATGTGTTTATATATATGTCATTAAGTATTTGTTGCAGCTCATGTAGCTCTTTCCAATTTTGCAACAAACTAGGAAAAAAGAAATCTTTCTTGACCCCAGATCAAGAAGCTATTTTCCCATCATTTAAAAATTATATACCTGAATATTATGTTTTTGCAAGTCTTCATTCAGTTGCTGTTGAAACGTCTGTACAGACTCTGATAATGCTATCATATTCCCTCTGAGGCGCTGCTTTTCTAAACTAAACAGTTTAAACTAAAGTACTCCATTCCATTTATTCATTTGGTAGCCTGCCTCGGCACTTTTTCCACTGCTATAATATCCTTTTTTAGAATAGGTGCCCAAAATTGCTCAGCATATTCAAGGAGTGGTCTTATAATTGATTTAAAAAGAGGTTTATATAGAGATTTATATTTTGAATCCACTTTTCAGACATGACAATACCTTACTTATCACTTAGCAACTGCTGACTGGCATTGCACATTGTTGATTCACATGCAAACTCAGCATTGAAAGTATAGATCAAATAAACAGAATCAGACATACAAATCCTGTTTTTGCATGTATACATAAATAATGTATGGAAACATAGCATAGCAAATATAGATCAACACAAACCCGGCTTTGCAGCTATAGATCAAGTGGAATTCAAATTAAAACAGCATTAAAGGTATAGATATAAACCCTACAGTACAGCATATATCACAGGTTGCACACGCCAAAGGCCAGCCCTGTGGTCCACATTGCCAACAAAGAACCTGGCCAACACCCAGATTACACACATAGGACTTGGCATCATTGTCCCTACACAGCCTGAGTTAACTTTGACCCCACTTTCAACAGCCCAGCAGAAGACATCTTTGTCCAAAAAACAGCCCAGTGGTGGTTAAAAAGAGGGACCTCGTTTGGTAACACTGGTGTTATTACCAATATTTAGGACCTGGGTTGGCCCAACTGAGCCTCTGGAACTCTGGCCTGGCAACCCTGCGGACCATTCTAGGGAAAGTTTCCGAGACTGTTGCTCAGGGTTCAGACGGCGGATCACGGCGCTTTTTGGACCATAACATCCTCGGACCCTGATGTCTAAATTGGTACCCTGGGATTGACACCCAGGGTACCCTAGGATTGATGCCACTGCCTCCGAATCATCCTGAAATAGTGGCTGTTTGTTGGGTGGGGATTGCTGGCCATAGATCTTTATTGTGGTGCCGGACTGTCTGGTAGTTGGTGGGATTATACTCCCAATCCTATTTTGTTTTGTGTAGAAATATTATCTGTGATGTCCTCAGTAAAGAGAGTTCTTTTTTTACTAAGTCTTGGTGCTTGGTTACAGAGGATTAACCCTTGAGCAACTGAGCATTCATGGCAAGGAGGATTTCTACTGCGCCGCTACTCAGTTTGAGTACAGGTCTCTGTCACACACCCATAATGAAAGTAATGACTTGCTATTGCACCCATAGTGCACCCAATTTGCACTCACATAAATTTCCACTGCACTTATAATGACACAAAATGGCTTGTCATTGCTCCAATTTTACATGCACATATTTCCACAGTAGCCATAATAAAAAAAAAACATAAATTGCCATTGCATCCACTTTGTCCTCACTTTGCACCCGTAGAAATTTCCAATGTACCCATAAAAAAAAAATGTTTGGCTATTGCACCCACTTTGCACCCAAATAAATTCTCACTGAACAAATAATAAAAAAAAGATTCGCCATCGCACCCATTTGCACCCACACAAATTTCCACTGCACGCATAATGAAAATAAATATTTGCCATTGCACTCACTTTTCACCCAGTTTGCATCCCCTTTGTACCCCCTTTGCACCTACATAAATTTCCACTGCACCCATAATGAAAAGAAATGCACCTGCACCCATGTTGCTTCTAAAGGACTTGTTTTATTCATTTGATATTATAAATATGGGCAGGAATATTTTACTGTTAAACACGTTATACAAACACACACATTCTCTGGCTCCTGCTGCTGCTGCTGCTTTATGCTAATTTGTTCAGCGTTACTTTGTTACATGTGAATAGCTGAGCAGATGAGTTTTACAGCAGCTCGGAGGTTATGACAGTTTAAACGATTTAAAGAAAACCTCCCAAGCCCAACTGCAGTTGTCCTTAAATTTAACTGCTCCTGCATGTTTATTTCTTGTTTCCATGGCACCCAGATGGACAAACGGTAATTCCGAAAACGAAAACGTACGACGAATTACATTGAATAAGAAGGAATCCCCCCCAACGCAAACACGAACTTTCTCCCAGCGCACAAGTCTAGTAATCATTTTTCTATGCGATGCTTGTGTGAATTCCCTAACTGTCACAGCCTCTACCTGGGAGACAGTTCCACTCATCCACTTGATAAATATCATTTAATAACAGAATAAATATATTTTTAAAAAATATCATTTTATTGTTTTTCTTGCTAGACCTTTATGTTACTTTATAGTGTAAAATATGCATCCATTAGAAGAGAAGCTGCAGGTATATTTCTGATGGTAGCTCTTCCTCCCAAACATTGTGAAAATAGAGTATCCTCACTAACCACTACCTATATGTACATACATAAGCATTAGCTGTTTTTTTATTTTTTGCAGCCTTGATATTAACAAATCTGTCACTTTACCTCCCCTGTACATATTACATCAAAATATAAATGCTACACAGAACCTTTACTTCTGTTGTGTTATAGCTTCACCTTCTGTGATGTCACTTATCTGCTTAAATACCGGCGCCTGGCCACAATTCCATATCTTGCGAGTGAATAGAGACTGGTCAAGTATTTCTATTTGCAATCTGTGAAAATGGGGATTTTATTCTTCATTTATGCTCTTATTTTACTCTGTTGCCTCATGCAATGCTTTATTCAACCTAAAAATAAAGTAATGAAAAAAAAATATAAAAAATGGCTCTATGAACAACAAAACAAGGGAAAACCCACCCAGACTCCTTCAGCCAGGTAAGAGACGAGGTGACAGGCTTGACATATTTAGAGGAGAGAACATTAAATCCTGGAATGTAAAGCTTTTGGAATAACCATTGGAATAATGAGGGTGATTTACCTGCCGTTACAGTATGATAGCATTTCATTAGCACTGGGAAGGGAATTAGAATATGAGTAATGTGTTGATATAAAGTTATATAACGGCTGTACATAAAGGACAATTACAGAAAACACAAGAATATACAAAAGTATATATATATATATATATATATATATATATATACTGTATATACTTTGGGCCTTATTGGAATTGCCATATAAAATGTGTGATTTTTATTTTACATAATATTGAAAAATATTGTTTTCCAACCATATGCCCAGTTGCCCCCCGTGTCATTTGTGGGTTAAATCTTGTATGCTGTGTATGTGCAATGCGTGGGTTCTCTCTCTAATGTCTAATTACCCTAATTTATAGTACAGATTTTAAAGAAGATGTTTTTGAAATAGTTAAATAGCACAACACATTTACTTGAATTTTACAATTGTTTATTTTCATACTTATATTTTATGGAACCCACCTCATGGCCGTACCCATAAAGGTATATCTCTCTAAAATCAGGTGTGGAGCATAAAATATTTAACCTGATCTACACATTTGATGTCAGGGCTCTGGCATCATATGCTCACTAATATCATTGGGGTATTATTGTGGTACTCTTATTGACGTTTTTCATTAAGATGGAGCGATTTTACACTCATGCTCTCAGGTAAAAAATAACCTAGAACACAGTTGTAATAGATCAAGTGAATTGGGTATCTAACTGTTAGAATTTGAAATCTTTCTCTATTACTTGCAGATGCCATTGCTACTTGCCCTTCAAGCCGCAATTACCACCTCGGCGGCAGAGAAAGGGACTAAGATGCTCACCCCAATAAAGGAGTCTCAGACTGTTTCAAAGTAGGTGCTCTTCCTTATATGAAACATATCTTTTTGATTTTTTCTTTCTTGCATGAGATTATCAAGTGTTTGGAATGAGATTATTATGATCCAGTAATTGTACATTTAACTGACCACTCTATAAATATATAAAAAAGCTTTTCTTATATCTACAAAACAATTTTAAAAGGCACCCTATACGCAGTAAATGTCATAGAGTCTTGTGTTATTGGCCCTTTACTTATTCATTATTATTATTAATTAAAATAGTAGTATCATATTCCACACTGCTGTATAATATTTGCTCACTTTGTAACTTGACTTAAGTTGAATTATTTCATAGTATCACAGCCTGATATCAACTCTGCTTTCACATACTGGGCCTTTCAGACACCCGTTACAGAGATTACAAATTACAAAATCCAAAACATTAAGATGTCATTAAAACCTGTTATTAAAACACATTGTACATACACAAATTATTACACTTAATAATTACTAACCACTAAGCATTTTTGCCAGATTACCAGATCTTGCCGTGGAACAGACAGAATCATTGGCTTCCTAAGAACTTCCCACAGAAGAAGCTGTCCAACAGATTTGCCTTATGTCATCATTGCCTGTGGGAGATGAATGCAGAAGTGGCCCAGTTAGAAGAGACAAACGTGGAGCACAGCACAAAACCTAAATTGTACCCCCTACCATGCAATAGTTCTGTAGCTTATAAGAATATGTGATAACCTAGTCATTGATAATAAAATCATAAAAATATTAAAAGTTTTGAGACTGCGTGTTGTCTATTGGAAATTGACATGTGTGTTCCATGTACAGTTGTGTAAAATAGTAAGTTTACACACTTTGAATTGTATTGTTTTACATATCAGGACATAACAATGATCATCTGTTCTTTAGCAGGTATAAAAATGAGGTAAATGCAACCTCAGATGAACAACAAAGAAGGCTTTGCGATCTGATGGAGAACCCATCAGGTTGGGGACTAAAAGGAAACATTTGGGACATGAGGATTTCAGTTTTTCAACTTGGAATTTTGACACCTGATCATCCTGCCCCTAAACTCTTTCTATGTCAGGATTTTTGTGAAAGTACAGTGCTCATAAAAATGAACTTTACCTCCTCTTATTTATAATCTTAAATTAAATATTTTTGTTAGTTATTTTACTAATCAGTCAAGGGGTTAAATGAAACGCCAGTATACTGTTATTCAGTCCAAATGTTCCCTTTAAAACACTGTACCTGTCAGCAAAGTTTATGCCACCATTTTCCTTGGACACCATGCCCAAATACTAGGCAGTCCCATTTAAAACTGGACACCTAATAGAAAAACGCATTGAATGTGTGAACCGTGGTTCTTTGTCATTAATAAAATAAAAATATATTATAAAGAATGAAGTAAAATGCGACCATGAGTTTAAGACTCCTTTAATGCTATCTTAACAAACTATCTTAACAAACTATCTACTATGAACTATGTTCAGTCCGCAACATTCAGTGACGATCTCAAATGGAAAGTGCAAAGTAAAGTCACTGAGTAGGGAGTTCAGGTTCCTCAGCATCAAAATATTGACCCTATTCTACGTCATCCGCAAAATTTTCTTCAAAATCCCTGGTCCTGGCAGCCTCATAGCTGGTCAAAGGAACATGGAAGTCATAAAATGCTGCATTTTTGATATTTCTGCCTCCAGAAATGCCTTTTACCCCCTATATGCCACCCTGCCTCCAAAAATGCCAGAGTGGCATCTAGGGGGTTACGAGGCATATCATGGGACAGAGTGGCATATAAGGGGGTATAAGGCATTTCTGGAGGCAGAGTGGCATATATGGGGTTAACGGGCATTTTTGGAGGCAGAGTGCCATACAGGGGGTTAAATGGCATATTATGGTGCACTCTGCCTCAAGAAAAGCCTTATGGCACCCATAGAATCCCCCCCCCCACCCACTTACCAGTGCTTCTGACTCCCTGGTGTCTGGTGGGGGCAGCGGATGTTCCACCGGAACTTCTATGAGCACCGGAAGGTCATGTGATGCCGGTGCTGCGTCATAGGAGCTACGGCGGAAGTAAAAGCAGTAACGGCGATTGTCTGCGTTCATCGACCAGACGTCCGTCGGCTGGCAGAGAGGAGAATTCCCTGCAGCGCTGTGGGGAATTCTCCTCTCTGGCTGCCGGGAAAGGTATGCGCGATGCGCATAGACAACCTCCACTGCTGCCGGCACTTTCTCCGGAGTCTTCCCCTCCTGTGTCTCCTTCACATCCCATGCCTCCTGGACCTGACTATTCCAAACAGGTAGAACCGATGCAGCTGGTGTTCACCCGCCTTTCAGTGGAGGAGACAGACTAACGGAGGAAGAAGGGCCTCTGCCTATACGGTTGTAAGCCGGGTTATTTGCTTAGGTTGCGCCTGTCGTTGCCGGGAAAGGCTGTCTACATGACTTCCGCTAGGTCCCGGGGTATGGGAGTGTACTTTAAGGGCCCGAGGTGTGCCAAACGTTGGACATTGGAATGGCTAGGATCTGACATCTTCAAGAATTTGGCTTTACTCAAGCTTTTTCCTATTTCTGTGGCCATCGAGTTGTGGGGTGCAGAGAAGAGGGACCAGCCAGTGAAAGTAAGGTCACTTTTACCTTTTTCATCCCTCCCTCCCTGTTGTATGTGTCATATTTAGGGGTGCCAGGGACCAAAGTGGGGAGGCAATTATAAAACGCTACATATACACTATATATATATATATATATATATATATATATATATATATATATATATATATATATATATATATATATATATATATATATATATATATAGTAAAAGATGACACAAGGCAGGATGGGTCTATGCTTTCATTATGTTTACTCCAAAGTCTAACCCTGCCATCTGAATGTTGCAGCTGGAATCATAGTTACATTGTTACATAGGCTGAAAAAAGACATGCGTCCATCATGTTCAGCCTTTCTTGCATACCGTATTTCCTCGATTATAAGATGACCCTGATTATAAGACGACCCCCCAAAATCTGAATATTCATTTAGGAAAAAAAGAAAAAATCCTGAATATAAGACAACCCTATAGGAAAAAAGTTTTACTATTAAATATGAATTCATGTAAACTATTTTTTCATATTTATTAACCCCTTGATGACAATTGCCGGTCCGGGCAATTGCCGGTCATGTAAACTATTTTTTCATATTTATTAACCCCTTGATGACAATTGCCGGTCCGGGAACGATCGCCTCCTAAACTTAAATGGTGTCGCTGGAATGCCTCGATCAGGAGGCATCCAGCGACACCAAACACTTACCTCGGGATGGACTGTGACCGCTCCGGGAAAAAAAAACAATAAAGTAGAAAAAAGTTTGCTAGATGGTCGCCAGACCCTCTAGAGAACTCTGGCTCCACTTGCAGGTTGAATACAGGTACTGCATTCAACCATGCAAGTCAATGGAGCCCAGCTTTCTAATCAAAGTGTGATTAGTAAAAATAAATAAAAAAATAAAAGAAAATTAATAATAATTAGAAAAAATTGTAAAAAAACAGTAAAATGTAAAAATAATTTCCCACTGATGTCACTATCAGGGAAACCTTCAAGTTGAAAAAAAAATGTTACATTTTTTTTTCTAAAAAGGCAAACAAAATAAAATATATATATAAAAAATATATTTTTGTGAGCAAGTCCTAAAATTAGCATATTAGCTTAAAACAATTCTCGCGGGGGGGCGTGGCTGGCTGGTCTCCAAGATGGACGTGTAGTCACTTTGCTCCTCCGTGATGCCCTGCTTTTAGCTACTTACAAAGCTGATACCTCTACCACATTAGCTCCACCAGACAGCTGGGGGATCAGGCATGCCTGGCAGTACCCGAAAGCCCGCAAAAAGGAAGACGGTACCTGCCATTTTTCAGCGTAAACCCTCCAACTCCGAACTTCCCGCGCTTTCCCTCATGGAGGCCGCGGGCCCTTCAGCCGCTGTGCCGGTGACACCATGCACGAGGCGCGACGTAGACGAGCTCAAAGACCTCGTTCTCTCTGTCAAGCAGGACCTCATGGACCACATCCACAATGAGCTCCGAGAACTGACGAAAGATGTGGCGGAAATTGGATCCAGGACGGACGTCCTCGAACGCACTCAAACGGCCATGCAGCGTGATCAACGCCACATGGAGTCCGACATGGCTGCCCTTCAGCAAGAGGTCCTTGCCCTCCAGGATGCTCAGGAGGACCTCGAGAACAGGTCGAGGAGGGCCAACTTTCGTTTGCGGGGAATACCGGAGACCCTACACGACATGCAAGACATCCTGGGCCAGGTATTCTCCAAATTGCTACCCCGCGTCCCGCCTGGCGAAGTCCCGGTCGACCGTGTCCACCGGGCCCTTCGGCCTAAGCCCAAACCGGGTGAACGACCGCGTGATATTGTGGTTAAACTTAGGGACTTCTCCCATAAGGAAGACCTGCTGCGCGCTGCCAGAACCACCGCTCTAAGGATTGACAATATGGAAGTGCAGGTGTACGCGGACATTGCCCCCAGGACCCTGCTGCGTCGAAAGGCCCTTAAGCCTCTCACAGACCATCTTCGCTCTCACGACATTCCTTACCGGTGGCGGTTCCCGTTCGCCCTCCAGGTCGTCAGGGGTGAGGTGACGCGCTCGGTCAAATCGCTTTCGGAAGCCGACCTTCTTCTCTGCGACTTGGGTTTGCCGGCCCTCGATGCGCCCCGTAGGAGGAATCGACCAGATCCGGGCCCTCAGCGTGTGGGTGAGTGGATTGATGTCCCCCAGGCCCCACCATTGCGCAACATCCAGGCCCTCGCGGGAGCTCAGGCGGCCCCCTGAACACCGGAGGCCTGTGATTAGCCCGTCAGCTTCCTGATGTCCGCAGGGTCCCACACTGTGCCATCTCTGGGTGCGGCAGCAGCGTTGCTCATGCCTCGGCAGGCGGTAGAACTTCCCTCGTGATCCTCGGGGCTGACCGCCACTCGTAGCCTACACCGCCGGATTCGTCGACACTCTTCTATCAAGGCGACGGTGTGCATCGGCTCTACGGACGACGACTCCCTCATTACCATGTGCGCCGTTAGCCCGTCGCCGGTGCTCCCTGGCCGGTTGGTCTCCTCGTTTCACATTTTGGCCGCTCTGCTGCGTTGGACTTACCGTACTGCTGCCTCTCATTGGGACTTCTGTGCTCCTCGGGACAGCTAAGTTCGCCGTTTTGAAATGTTTGCATTTTTGTTTTGCGCGTATAGTTCGTTTTTTATTTTTTTTTTATTATTATTTTATTATTGTTTTATTGTACATTGCACTGCTCATTACAAGGTACATTTGGCTGACCATGCTCCGCCATGACACTTCTGATGGTCTACGCATTTTCCTGTCTTAAAGGCCTTATGCGCCTACTACATTTCCAATGGCCATCTGGCCATATTTGTTACCTGCAACCTCTATTCCCATAGTTAGTAGCTAGAGGTTTCGTCCATTTCTATAGGGCTGGAGGACCCACCTTGGTGATTCGCCATGCCGGAACCCCCTAGAGACCGTAGTCGGTCTCGTGGTGATCTGACACCTGAGCCTTCGTCTCAGACGCCGAGTCCATATTGTGACTCGCCGGTCAGACTGACTCCCCTTAGGCTGCCCTACAGCTACTCAGCTCCTTACATTTATGTTTCTTGGCGGCCTATACCCGCACTGTTGTATCATTTGTGTGCCATGCCATTTTGTTCCTTCTCCTGGTCCTTCTCTTCTTCCCATCTTCTCTTTCTTCCGTTCTGTTTTCCTCTTTCTTCTCTTCTCCATTTTCCTCTCGGTCTCTTTCCCTTCTTCTCTCTTCGAGTGTTCCAGGGTGCCGGCCGCTCCTCAGCTGCTGTTCCGACCTTCAGCCACATCCCTACATTCCTGAATGGCAAGTAACGTCACCATCATATCGCACAACGTCAAGGGCCTGAACTCCCCTCGGAAGCGGCGCCTGGCCATGACCTACTACCAAAGACACCGAGGTGATATTGTTATGCTCCAGGAAACGCATCTTCGATCCTCATATCTGCCGTCGTATTGAAGTAAGCATTACGGCACTCATTTTCACGCTACACATCCTACCATGAAGAAAAACGGGGTCAGCATCTTTCTTCGCACGTCCCTAGCCTTTCAACTCCAGAAGGTCACAGCCGACAAATGGGGCAGGTATCTCCTCGTAACCGGGCTTCTACACTCCCAACCGAGGGTCATCCTCAATGTCTACGCTCCTTCCACAGCAGCGGCCTCCTTTTATGCGCACCTTTCCGACATTTTGCTACCACACCGTAATCATCAAGTTATAGTCGGTGGAGACTTTAACACCATGTGGGACGTTTTCCTGGACCGCAGGGGTCCGTCGCCCCTGCGGCATCCGCCTACGAACGCCAAACATCTTAGAGACTTCGCGAGGACCGCGGCCTTGGTGGATGTCTGGAGACTCCTCCACCCGAAGTCTCTGGACTATACCTTTTATTCCCATCCTTACCAGTCCTACTCTAGGATAGACTATGTGTTTCTTGGCCAACGCTCTGCGCACTCTGTGGTGTCTTCAGGGATCCATCCTATCACATGGTCGGACCATGGTGCGGTGGAATGTACTGTGAGCCTGGGCGGCGCCCTGAAGCAGCGGGGACTATGGAGGCTCGACGAGTTCCTACTTACCGACCCTCTTGTTGTGGAGGAGATCTTCAGGGATCTGGGAGACTTCTTTCACCACAATGAATCCCCTGAAATAGACCCGACGCTCCTTTGGCAGACTCACAAGGCGTTCATCAGAGGCTCCTTTCTCCGCATCGCGGCTCGTCGCAAGCGACTCTACCGGGAAACTCTTGACACGCTCTCCTCTAAATTGCAGGAGTTGGAATCACAGCATAAACGCACCGTGGACACTAACGTCCTTCACGATATCATTCAATTAAAAGGCGAAATTAACCTCCTCCTTAGCAAGCAGGTCCTCCACTCCCTCAATGCTACTAATCAGAAATTTTTTGAAAAAGCCAACAAACCCGACACCATGCTGGCTAGGAGATTGCGGTCGCAGAGGAAAGCGCAGAACATTCCCAAAATAGTGGACCCCCTCCAGAAAACCTGGGTCCACCCTACCGATATCGCCAATCAATTCGCTGCCTACTACCAGAACCTGTACGATGACAATAAGGCTCCGGAGAATGCCATAGACCGGGGTCCCCTGCTCCAGTTTCTTGACTCTCTCTCCCTGCCGACCCTTCTGCAGCACCAAGCGGACAAACTATGTGGCCCCTTCACTGAAGAGGAGATCCGCGTTGCCGTGGCTTCTCTTAAGTCCTCCAAGGCCCCTGGTCCGGATGGCCTCCCTGGCTCCTTCTATAAAAAGTTCCAGTCAATACTCATTCCGCGCCTGCTTAAGCTCTTTAACGGGTTCCTGTCCGGGGTTCCTCCACCTAAGGAGATGCTGCAGGCCAAGATAATCGTCATCCATAATGACGGCAAGGATCCGTCTAATTGCGGCAGCTACCGTCCCATCTCCCTTATTAACGCGGATATTAAACTGTACGCGAAGCTTCTTGCAACAAGGTTGGGGTCAGTCATTCCGACGCTAATACATCCGGACCAGGTGGGGTTCATTCCGGGCAGGGAGGCCCCGGACAATATCCGTCGAACGGTAGACCTGATAGAAGCGGCCAAGATGACACGCCAGGGTTCCATGCTATTGGCCCTTGACGCAGAGAAGGCCTTCGACAGGATCGACTGGACCTACATGTGGGCTGTTCTGGAGAGATTTGGTCTTGGAGGAGGCTTCATTAGGGGGGTCCGAGCCCTGTACTGTCACCCCTCAGCGACCGTCGCCCTTATGGGGTGTGAGTCTTCGGTGCTTGACATACGCAATGGCACGAGACAGGGGTGCCCGCTGTCTCCCCTCCTGTTCGCCCTCTGCATTGAGCCTCTGGCTGTGGCCGTCAGGAGTCATCCAGACATCACAGGCATCCGGATCCATGACACCCAGTACAAATTGAGCTTATTCGCGGACAACATTCTACTCACCATCTCTAATCCCCTCGTCTCGCTTCCAAACCTCTACGCTACTCTACGCACATTCTCCAAGCTTTCGGGATATAAAATCAACGAAGCCAAATGTGAGGCTCTAGATCTCAACCTGGACGGCTCATTGCGAAACTCCGTGGCTGCGAGTTTTAACTTCACTTGGCAACCCTCCCATCTCAAATACCTGGGCATTCTCCTTACCAGAGACTTTGCTTCCTTGTACCAAGCTAATTTCCCGCCTCTCTTCACCGCTCTACGGGGGGAGCTCGAGCAGTGGTCCCGTTTTCCAATCTCGTGGTTGGGCCGCATCAACGCGGTAAAAATGAACGTTCTCCCCCGAGTTCTCTATTTATTTCGAGCGCTCCCGACGCCTGTTAACAAATCCGACGTTGCAACATTTCAGTCTCGTATATTTCGCTTTATATGGGGTTCTCGGCGTGCTAGGATCAATAGGACTACGATGTACAAGCAGAAATTGGCTGGGGGTCTGGCCGTACCCCATCTGTACCTGTACTATGTGGCAGCCCGTATATCTCAACTGGAGGCGTGGTCCTTCCCAGCTCGCTCTCTTCCCTGGGTCGACATCGAGCGTTCCTACTTTTGTGGCCCCCAACTGGGGCAGTTACTTTGGATTGACCCTCCCATGCCCCTGCGGTCCCCGGCCCTGCCGACCATCGTGGCTGCCCTGGCCCTGTGGCGTTCCTGGAGCCTCAAGCTTCGCCTTCGAGGATCGCTCTCTCGTCTCACTCCGCTGCTCAACCACCCCCTTTTCCCGGAAGGCCATCACATATCCCGCTTCCAGTGGTGGAGTTCCGCCGGCCTCTGTACATTGGGGTCGGTGGTGAGGGCTGGTGCGATGCTGCGGTTCCAGGATCTAAGAGAATCAAGGCACATTCCTCCGGGTGAACTCTTCCGTTACCTACAGATCCGCCACTTTGTCCATTCCCTCCTCAGGGGTGGCACCTTATCTCCGCTGACGCCGTTCGAGAATCGTTTCCTTGCAGGCAAGAGATGTAGGGGTTCCATTTCACTTCACTATTCTCACTTCCTGGACGTCACCTTTCCTCAACCACCTCCTTACCGCGCGAAGTGGCATAAAGAACTCCAACTGTCCTTCCCGGACGACATCTGGGACGAAGCTACGACTAACGTTCACAAACTGACAGTTAACACGTCCACCAAGGAACGTGCGTTCAAAGTCCTGGCGCATTGGTACATGTCGCCGGTGCGACTATCACGAATGTTCCAGAATAGTGACGCTAGCTGCTTCCGGGGCTGCGGGGAGAGAGGTACTTACTTGCATGCCTGGTGGTCGTGCAGTCTGGTGCGCCCGATATGGTCCACTTACTTTGCCATGCTATCGACAGCCTTAGGCACTGCGGTTGCCCCTTCGCCTGAAGTGGCACTTCTCGTCATGGATGTTCCGGACTTACCCTTGTTGCCTGCCTCTCAGCGCCTCATTCACCGTATTTGCTCAGCAGTAAAGCATGCCCTAGCGCGGAGGTGGAAGGGCCCTCCTCCTACCCACGGCGAAATCTCGGCACCAGGGGAGGGCTGGCAGCCTAAGGCCTGGGGGGCAAGTCTAGTCAACTGGCCCATTGCACCATTAAAGCGGCTGCGAGCGACATTGAAAGCGGCCTTCGTGCGGCAGTCACTCCACCAGCGCCTAATGAAATTAAAGTGGCCGGCGTGCACACACCGCATGCCTCAGCTCTTCATCACACCCCTTTTAAGACGTGGGAAGAGGAGCTGAGGCATGGCCGTTGGGTCTGACTGCCGCATGATGCAGGGGCGTACCTAGAGTATTTGGCACCTGTGGCAGACCATGTATGTGGCACCCCCGCCACACACACACACTTTAAAACTGCATAGTTTCTATGGTTAGGCAAACATTGACAGGGGTACAGCATAACTGTTATTATTATATACTTAGGGATTATGCGGTACAACCGTCAATGCGTGCCTATACATTGAGCCAGACACCGACAACCCCTATCACTAAATACTAAGCCAAACATTGATGTGGTGTAGGCTTACCACTTTAGTGACTGGCATAGTATATAGTAGGGATGCACTGAAATGAACATTCTGTATTGAAACTGAAAATTCAGCATTCACTTGGCCAAAACTGAAAAAAAAAAAACAAAAAAAAAAACTTTAAAATACTTTATTAAAAGTAACACAAAAAATAAAACAAAAAAATCAACAACAATATTAACATATACATATATATATATATATATATATATATATATACATATATATATATATATATATACACATATATACATATATATACATATATATAACAACAATCACAATCCTATCATGCCCAGGTTCTAGCATGTGCTGGCTGACTTAGCATGATAGGAGTGTGATTGCTGTTTGCAATTATATATATATATATATATATATTAATACTGAATTATTCTGTCCAATAAAAGTGTTAACACACCGAAGTTGGACCAAAAAATAATTTATAACAGCAATCACACTCCTATCATGCCTAGGCAGCCACTACATGATGGGCATGAAAGGAATGTGATTACGGACTCCCTATGCCAAGCTATCCCCCAACACTTACACATCCATGCTATCTGAAATCCTCATTCACAAACATTCAGCATAACACTCTCACACACTTACATTCAGCATCACACCCATCACTCTCACACACTTACATTCAGCATAACACCCATCACTCTCACACACTTACATTCAGCATAACACCCATCACTCTCACACACTTACATTCAGCATAACACCCACCACTCTCACACACTTAAATTCAGCATAACACCCATCACTCTCACCCACTTACATTTAGCATAACACCCATCACTCTCACACACTTACATTCAGCATAACACCCATCACTCTCACACACTTACATTCAGCATAACACCCATCACTCTCACACACTTACATTCAGCATAACACCCATCACTCTCACACACTTACATTCAGCATAACACCCATCACTCTCACACACTTACATTCAGCATAACACCCATCACTCTCACACACTTACATTCAGCATAACACCCATCACTCTCACACACTTACATTTAGCATAACACCCATCACTCTCACACACTTACATTCAGCATAACACCCATCACTCTCACACACTTACATTCAGCATAACACCCATCACTCTCACACACTTACATTCAGCATAACACCCATCACTCTCACACACTTACATTTAGCATAACACCCATCACTCTCACACACTTACATTCAGCATAACACCCATCACTCTCACACACTTACTAATCCACTCTCTCCTACCTTTTCTTCTTTCACTCTCACTTTTCCTCTTCGTCCTCTTCTTCTTCTTCCTGTCCTTCCGGTGTACTAAACGCTGAAGACGGTGGGCGTGGCTTCAGTCTTTGACATCAAGTCCCGGCGCACAGACACAGTTGCCGCGCGCACCGTTTCTGAAGGCGTGCCGGCATGGTGGCAGCCCTCAGATAAGCGGCAGCCGGAGCGGACCGCCCCCCCCCCCCGCCAGGTACGCTTGACGGCCGCAGTCAATCCTGCTCGCGGCCGCTTAGTTTTTAACTTTGCGGCCGCAGCCGCATTGAATTCTCGTCTGCCGGTCGTCCGTCCGGCCCACCGGCCCGGATTTAGGGCGGCCTGGGGGGCAATTGCCCCCCTGCCCCCCGGCCCAGCCCGCCCCTGCTCAGCACGCATATGGCACCTTCTCACGATGGAGCTCATTACCGCCAAACTCAGGGACGAGCTGCACAAGTTTGAGAGCGTTTGGGATCCTTGGTTGACAGCATTCTCGGATACCAGGGCATCTGCTCCCCTGCTTCGCCTTTAGTCTCGACTGGCTGGATGCTCTGTAGGATGGCTCACCCTTCCTTTCTTCTTTGCTCTTTTCTTTTCCTATCTTCTCTCTTTCTCTTCTTCTCTTTCCCCGTCCTCTTTTCTGCCTCTTTCCTTCCCCTCTCCGATATAAAATGTGCTCTTATGTTGTTGCTTGACTGTACTCAGTAGCTTGTGGAGGGTGTGCACTCGGCTTGGCTCATCTTCTCTGGTAGCTACCGTCTTATGCTGCACGTCCCTCTACATGTGCTTTGCTCGATTTATGATACTGTACTACTGTTTTGTCACCTGTGTTGTTCCTATGTTGCCATACAGTGTTATGCTTGTCGCAAATAAAACAGGTTTAAACAAAAAAACAACAATTCTCGCATGGAAAGAGTTCAAATACTGGCAGATTAAATGCCCATGGGGTGTCTACTTTTAAAAAATGTATGATTTGATGGGGTAAATTGAATTGGCCGGGTTCAACAATGTCCCAATTAACACGGGGGGAAGGATGGCCACACATCTAATTTCCAATTAGAAAAATGCACACGTACCAAATGTGGCCTTTTAGTTCCCCCAAAAAATGACAAACTCATGCATGTGGGGTATCACTGTACTCAGGAGATGTTGCTGAACACATATTGGGGTGTCGTGTGACAGCGGCATATACCAGGAGCTGTAAATTCATACATAACATGAATGTGGGGGGGAAAAATTCACACAAAAGAATACTACTGCAGACTTTGAAAAAATTCTGGTGGTAAAATGTGTGCATGCAAAGAGTTAAAATACTCTACTCGTCTTACTCTAAATACAGAGAGGAGAATTCCCAGCAGCGCTGTGGAGAATTCTCCTCTCTGGCAGCCGGGAAAGGTATGCGCGATGCGCATGGACAACCTCCACTGCTGCTGGCACTTTCGCCGGTGCGCGGTGATAGACGCCCGGTGTAAGTGGCGGCAGCAGCTGAAGTTACCAGACAGGAGGATCCAGGTCCCCTGCAGCACTGCTGGGGATCTGGATCTTAGTCTCACAGTCAGACCTCATTTGAGGTCTGATTAGAAGATGACCGTGATTAGAAGATGAGCGGTATTTTTCAGAGCATTTGCTCTCAAAAAAACCTTGTCTTATAATCAAGAAAATACGATATGTCAATTGAACCAGTGGTTAATAGACCTTCTGGTTTTAGGGTGGTTGGCCTGGGTTTGGACCAAGAGTGTAATGTGGTTACAATGTGTTACAATGTGTTTATATATATGTCATTAAGTATTTGTTGCAGCTCATGTAGCTCTTTCCAATTTTGCAACAAACTAGGAAAAAAGAAATCATTCTTGACCCCAGAATCTCAGATCTCTCTTGGATCAAGAAGCTATTTTCCCATCATTTAAAAATTATATACTTGAATATTATGTTTTCGCAAGTCTTCATTCAGTTACTGTTGAAATGTCTGTACAGACTCTGATAATGCTATCATATTCCCTCTGAGGCGCTGCTTTTCTAAACTA
This sequence comes from Spea bombifrons, assembly GCF_027358695.1. NCBI lineage: Eukaryota > Metazoa > Chordata > Amphibia > Anura > Pelobatidae > Spea > Spea bombifrons. The sequence continues at coordinate 15,036,120 of NC_071097.1, read as the reverse complement.
AACAGTTTAAACTAAAGTACTCCATTCCATTTATTCATTTGGTAGCCTGCCTCGGCACTTTTTCCACTGCTATAATATCCTTTTTTAGAATAGGTGCCCAAAATTGCTCAGCATATTCAAGGAGTGGTCTTATAATTGATTTATAAAGAGGTTTATATAGAGATTTATATTTTGAATTCACTTTTCAGACATGACAATACCTTACTTATCACTTAGCAACTGCTGACTGGCATTGCACATTGTTGATTCACATGCAAACTCAGCATTGAAAGTATAGATCAAATAAACAGAATCAGACATACAAATCCTGTTTTTGCATGTATACATAAATAATGTATGGAAACATAGCATAGCAAATATAGATCAACACAAACCCGGCTTTGCAGCTATAGATCAAGTGGAATTCAAATTAAAACAGCATTAAAGGTATAGATATAAACCCTACAGTACAGCATGTATCACAGGTTGCACACGCCAAAGGCCAGCCCTGTGGTCCACATTGCCAACAAAGAACCTGACCAGCACCCAGATTACACACATAGGACTTGGCATCATTGTCCCTACACAGCCCAGCCTGAGTTAACTTTGACCCCACTTTCAACAGCCCAGCAGAAGACATCTTTGTCCAAAAAACAGCCCAGTGGTGGTTAAAAAGAGGGACCTCGTTTGGTAACACTGGTTTTGTTACCAATATTTAGGACCTGGGTTGGCCCAACCGAGCCTATGGAACTCTGGCCTGGTAACCGTGCGGACCATTCCAGGGAAAGTTTCCGAGACTGTTGCTCAGGGTTCAGACGGCGGATCACGGCGCTTTTTGGACCATAACATCCTCGGACCCTGATGTCTAAATTGGTACCCTGGGATTGACGCCCAGGGTACCCTAGGATTGATGCCACTCCCTCCGAATCATCCTGAAATAGTGGCTGTTTGTTGGGTGGGGATTGCTGGCCATAGATCTTTATTGTGGTGCCGGACTGTCTGGTAGTTGGTGGGATTATACTCCCAATCCTATTTTGTTTTGTGTAGAAATATTATCTGTGATGTCCTCAGTAAAGAGAGTTCTTTTTTTTACTAAATCTTGGTGCTTGGTTACAGAGGATTAACCCTTGAGCAACTGAGCATTCATGGCAAGGAGGATTTCTACTGCGCCGCTACTCAGTTTGAGTACAGGTCTCTGTCACACACCCATAATGAAAGTAATGACTTGCTATTGCACCCATAGTGCACCCAATTTGCACTCACATAGATTTCCACTGCACTCATAATGACACAAAATGGCTTGTCATTGCTCCAATTTTACATGCACATATTTCCACAGTAGCCATAATAAAAAAAAAACATAAATTGCCATTGCATCCACTTTGTCCTCACTTTGCACCCGTAGAAATTTCCAATGTACCCATAATAAAAAAAATGTTTGGCTATTGCACCCACTTTGCACCCAAATAAATTCTCACTGAACAAATAATAAAAAAAAGATTCGCCATCGCACCCATTTTGCACCCACACAAATTTCCACTGCACGCATAATGAAAATAAATATTTGCCATTGCACTCACTTTTCACCCAGTTTGCATCCCCTTTGTATCCCCTTTGCACCTACATAAATTTCCACTGCACCCATAATGAAAAGAAATGCACCGGCACCCATGTTGCTTCTAAACGACTTGTTTTATTCATTTGATATTATAAATATGGGCAGGAATATTTTACTGTTAAACACGTTATACAAACACACATATTCTCTGGCTCCTGCTGCTGCTGCTGCTTTATGCTAATTTGTTCAGCGTTACTTTGTTACATGTGAATAGCTGAGCAGATGAGTTTTACAGCAGCTCGGAGGTTATGACAGTTTAAACGATTTAAAGAAAACCTCCCAAGCCCAACTGCAGTTGTCCTTAAATTTAACTGCTCCTGCATGTTTATTTCTTGTTTCCATGGCACCCAGATGGACAAACGGTAATTCCGCAAACGAAAATGTACGACGAATTACATTGAATAAGAAGGAATCCCCCCCAACGCAAACACGAACTTTCTCCCAGCGCACAAGTCTAGTGATCATTTTTCTATGCGATGCTTGTGTGAATTCCCTAACTGTCACAGCCTCTACCTGGGAGACAGTTCCACTCATCCACTTGATAAATATCATTTAATAACAGAACAAATATATTTTTTAAAAATATCATTTTATTGTTTTTCTTGCTAGACCTTTATGTTACTTTATAGTGTAAAATATGCATCCGTTAGAAGAGAAGCTGCAGGTATATTTCTGATGGTAGCTCTTCCTCCCAAACATTGTGAAAATAAAGTATCCTCACTAACCACTACCTATATTTACATACATAAGCATTAGCTGTTTTTTTTATTTTTTGCAGCCTTGATATTAACAAATCTGTCACTTTACCTCCCCTGTAAATATTACATCAAAATATAAATGTTACACAGAACCTTTACTTCTGTTGTGTTATAGCTTCACCTTCTGTGATGTCACTTATCTGCTTAAATACAGGCACCTGGCCACAATTCCATATTTTGCGAGTGAATAGAGACTGGTCAAGTATTTCTATTTGCAATCTGTGAAAATGGGGATTTTATTCTTCATTTATGCTCTTATTTTACTCTGTTGCCTCATGCAATGCTTTATTAAACCTAAAAATAAAGTAATGAAAAAAAAATATAAAAAATGGCTCTATGAACAACAAAACAAAGGAAAACCCACTCAGACTCCTTCAGCCAGGTAAGAGACGAGGTGACAGGCTTGACATATTTAGAGGAGAGAACATTAAATCCTGGAATGTAAAGCTTTTGGAATAACCATTGGAATAATGAGGGTGATTTACCTGCCGTTACAGTATGATAGCATATCATTAGCACTGGGAAGGGAATTAGAATATGAGTAATGTGTTGATATAACGTTATATAACGGCTGTACATAAAGGACAATTACAGAAAACACAAGAATATACAAAAGTATGTGTATATATATATATATATATATATATATATATATATATATATATATATATATATATATATACTGTATTTACTTTGGGCCTTATTAGAATTGCCATATAAAATGTGTGATTTTTATTGTACATAATATTGAAAAATATTGTTTTCCAACCATATGCCCAGTTGCCCCCCGTGTCATTTGTGGGTTAAATCTTTTATGCTGTGTATGTGCAATGCATGGGTTCTCTCTCTAAAGTCAAATTACCCTAATTTATAGTACAGATTTTAAAGAAGATGTTTTTGATATAGTTAAATAGCACAACACATTTACTTGAATTTTACAATTGTTTATTTTCATACTTATATTTTATGGAACCCACCTCATGGACATACCCATAAAGGTATATCTCTCTAAAACCAGGTGTGGAGCATAAAATATTTAACCTGATCTACACATTTGATGTCAGGGCTCTGGCATCATATGCTCACTAATATCATTGGGCTATTATTGTGGTACTCTTATTGACGTTTTTCATTAAGATGGAGCGATTTTACACTCATGCTCTCAGGTAAAAAATAACCAAGAACACAGTTGTGATAGATCAAGTGAATTGGGTATCTAACTGTTAGAATTTGAAATCTTTCTCTATTACTTGCAGATGCCATTGCTACTTGCCCTTCAAGCCGCAATTACCACCTCGGCGGCAGAGAAAGGGACTAAGATGCTCACCCCAATAAAGGAGTCTCAGACTGTTTCAAAGTAGGTGCTCTTCCTTATATGAAACATATCTTTTTGATTTTTTCTTTCTTGCATGAGATTATTAAGTGTTTGGATTGAGATTATTATGATCCAGTAATTGTACATTTAACTGACCACTCTATAACTATATAAAACAGCTTTTCTTATATCTACAAAACAATTTTAAAAGGCACCCTATACGCAGTAAATGTCATAGAGTCTCGTGTGATTGGCCCTTTACTTATTCATTATTATTATTAATTAAAATAGTAGTATCATATTCCACACTGCTGTATAATATTTGCCCACTTTGTAACTTGACTTAAATTGAATTATTTCATAGTATCACAGCCTGATATCAACTCTGCTTTCACATACTGGGCCTTTCAGACACCAGTTACAGAGATTACAAATTACAAAATCCAAAACATTAAGATGTCATTAAAACTTGTTATTAAAACACATTGTACATACACAAATTCTTACACTTAATATTTACTAACCACTAAGCATTTTTGCCAGATTACCAGATTTTGCCGTGGAACAGAGAGAATCATTGGCTTCCTAAGAACTTCCCACAGAAGAAGCTGTCGAACAGATTTGTCTTATGTCATCATTGCCTGTGGGAGATGAATGCAGAAGTGGCCCAGTTAGAAGAGACAAACGTGGAGCACAGAACAAAACCTAAATTGTACCCCCTACCATGCAATAGTTCTGTAGCTTATAAGAATATGTGATAACCTAGTCATTGATAATAAAATCATAAAAATATTAAACGTTTTGAGACTGCGTGTTGTCTATTGGAAATTGACATGTGTGTTCCATGTACAGTTGTGTAAAATAGAAAGTTTACACTCTTTGAATTGTAATGTTTTACATATCAGGACATAACAATGATCATCTGTTCTTTAGCAGGTATAAAAATGAGGTAAATGCAACCTCAGATGAACAACAAAGAAGGCTTTGCGATCTGACGGAGAACCCATCAGGTTGGGGACTAAAAGGAAACATTTGGGACATAAGGATTTAAGTTTTTCAACTTGGAATTTTGACACCTGATCATCCTGCCCCTAAACTCTTTCTATGTCAGGATTTTTGTGAAAGTACAGTGCTCATAAAAATGAACTTTACCTCCTCTTATTTATAATCTTAAATGAAATATTTTTGTTAGTTATTTTACTAATCAGTTGTCGTCAAGGGGTTAAATGAAACGCCAGTATACTTTTATTCAGTCTAAATGTTCCCTTTAAAACACTGCACCTGTCAGCAAAGCTTATGCCACCATTTTCCTTGGACACCATGCCCAAATACTAGGCAGTCCCGTTTAAAACTGGACACCTGGGGGGCGTGGCCGACCGTCACCTAAGATGGACGCTTAAGTCCGGAGCTCCAGCGCACTACGCCCGATTTTAAGCTTCGGTTACCGGTTACATCTCACCATGGGCAAGACTAACCGTCCCAATACCACTCCTAAGCCTTCGGGCGCCAGAGACAAGGCTTCGCATGCCTCGGTTCGTTCTTACTTCGCGACATCCTTGGATCACGATTCCCGCGACTCACCTCATAGGCCTCCATCTTCGCCGGCCAGTGCTCTCAGTGATGTTGATGCGGACGATCCTCGGTATCCGCTATCGACCTCCCCGTGGTTATCATCCTCGCTTTGGCAGGAGAAGTTTGAATCCTTACCTATGAAAGATGATATTGCTGCCATTATCGCTAGGGCTACACAAGGGATTCATGTGAGTTTGGCGGAGATCCAAAAAGACATCCGCCTTATTGGAGACCGCGTGGCGATCCTTGAAGACGAGCAGCCTAAAATCTGTAAAACAATCGACCTGCTTACCGACCAATTGAAGGAACAATCCTCTACTCTCATACACCTCACAAGGAAATTGGAGGACTTGGATAACAGAGGCCGTCGACACAATCTGCGTGTGAGAGGCATACCGGAGTCGGTCTCCCATGCTGATCTGATACCTACCCTTCAATCGATTTTGAATAAGATTCTACAACGTCCCGCAGATGTGGTTATTGGATTTGATAGAGCACATAGGGCCCTGCGGCAGAAACCAACGGGATCCGCGCCGCCTAGGGATGTCATTTGTTGCTTACAAAATTACCCTCTGAAGGAAGAAATCATGAGGCGTTGTAGGGATGCTACTTCTCTTTCCTGGGAATCGCACGCCATCACTATTTTTCAAGACCTATCTCCATTGACATTGCAAGCTAGACGCCTCCTGAGACCGGTTACTCAGGCCCTCCGAGACGCGGGTATACCCTTTCAGTGGGGGTTTCCGCTTGCCTTAATTGTCCGAAGAGGGACAGCCACGCATTTGATCCGTCACGCGGGTGATGTGCCTTCTTTTATTGATGCCTTGGGGCTGCCGCCCTGTGACATTACGGATTGGGAATCTACTTTCACTACACCTACCAATTTATCGGATCCGTCGAAAAAATGGTCGCCACGGCCTCAACGAAGGAAACGTCAAAAGCCTCAGGATGCCTCGTAGTGGGACATTGTTTCGTCGTTCGACAGTGTCATCTTTCCCGGTACAGCGGTCTGTTCGGTGTCTGACTCCTGCGGTCATCAGTTCTACCTTCTCTGCTGGACATAACCGCCGGTATCTTCCTACGTGTCCTGGTGACCGATATACGGTTTTATTTTCTTTTGTTTTTATTTTCCTTCTCCCGCCGTATCGTTTTGATTCTCGATATGGCCTACTCTGTCCTCTTTCCCGTGGGTTTTCTTCATATGTTCATGGGATTGTGTTGCCCTGGTCTCTATCACACCTACGCTCGGTTTATTGTGACCGGCTTTTGTCTGTTATCTTAAGGGCTTGGTGCGCTGTGGCATTATGCACTGTATTTGTGTTAGTTACAATTGTTAGGGGTGCATCGTGCCGTGCTGTGTTGTTCTACTCCCCTGGAGCCTACTTGCTTTACCCTCTCTTTGGGCTAAAGTAAAGGTTTCTGACCTTTCTCTAGGTCAACCGGCTCATTATTTGATGCTTCGGCATCCTGAGTCATTGTTAGTGCTCATGTTCTGGAATTATTGCTTTGTTTTCGGTTCTGTGGTTAAAATTATATTAGTTTTTTTGTTTCTTTTAGCTCCGTGGGTGTCGCTCAATCTCGGGGGTCTTTCTGGATGTCCTGTCATGGTCCCTGATATGATTAAAATCACCTCTCTCAATGTCAGAGGCTTAAACAAACCGCAACAGCGTTCTAAACTGCTCCAAATATTGCACTCATGCCGAACACATATTGCTTTCCTGCAGGAGACGCATTTTAAAGCCACCAACGAATTTAAACTCGTAGATAGACGCTATGCTCATGCATTTTTTGCTAACGCACCAGACTCCAAGACCAAAGGTGTCGCGATCGTTATTCACAAAGCTGTTCCGTTTCGGTTATTGGACATCTGGAGGGACCCTGATGGTAGAGCAATTTTTCTCAAATGTTATATAGGCGCCTTAAAGGTGACCCTTGGCAATGTGTATTCGCCGAATAGATGTCAGACATCCTTCTTGTGCCATATGCTCAACAAATTTGGGGGTTTTCAGGAGGGCATCAATATTTTTGGGGGCGATCTGAATATGATCCTAGATCCTTTGCGTGATTCCTCCTCCCAGAGATCTAATATCCCATTCTCTAGCATTAAGAAAGTTAAGCGGCTCCTTCACGTTCACCAATTGGTGGACGTTTGGAGGTCGCAGCATCCCTCTACCAAGGATTACACCTTCTACTCCTATGTCCATAATAGTTACTCAAGAATTGATAGCCTGTTCCTTTCTCACCATCACTTACTACGCTTATCTGCTTCGGATATAGGGGTTCAGTCTATTAGTGACCACGCGCCAATACACTTCACTGTTAAGCTTACACATCATGCGTCTAAACCTTGGAGTTGGAGGCTTAATGAGAACATCCTTCATGACCCCTCCCATTTGGAGGATTTAACAGCACATTTAAGTAATTATTTTACGGATAACATTACTGATGATCTAGCTTTCCCTGTCATTTGGGAGGCACATAAACCGGTGATACGGGGTCACTTTATCCGCATAGGTGCAACCCTGAAAAAGTTGCGTTTGGCTAGTCTGCTGACGCTCATGCGAAAGATACATCACCTTGAACAGTCCCACAAATTGACGCTTGCCCCTGACATCTTGCCCCAACTTCACGCCCTTAGGGATCAATTGGCCTCCCTTCTTGACACCACTAAACGTCACTTCTTACTGACTAAAAAGATGTTCTACGAAATGGGGGACAAACCGGGCAAATTGTTGGCAAGGGCTCTCCGGGCCCAGAGAGCCTCTTCCTTCATTCCTAGAATTAAAACTTCTGATGGCGTTATTCATTATGAATCACATGCCATTGCCCGATGCTTTCATTCTTATTACTCGGCGCTGTATAATTTAAACACCCAGGGCGCTTATGATCCTGCCCTCCTGGACCGCATTGATGCATATTTGGCCAAACATCTTTCCTGCACCTTAGACGCAGAGGCTAGACTTGCTCTTAATGCCCCGATCACTAGTGACGAACTATTAGAGGCGTTAAAACTCACCCCTAAGGGTAAGAGTCCAGGCCCAGACGGTCTGACTGTAGCATATTATCGCACGTTTTTTTCGGTGTTGGGACCTCATCTGGTGACTTTATTTAATTCCTTAGCTGATGGGGCGGCACTGGATCCCCAATCGAATTTGGCTCACATCTCGGTGATACCCAAACCAAACAAAGATACAGATTTGTGTGTTAATTATCGCCCTATATCTCTAATTAATGCTGACCTGAAACTTCTAGCCAAGGTTATGGCGATACGTTTGCAGCGTTATCTGCCCTCACTAATACATAAAGATCCGGTGGGCTTCGTCCCGGGGAGGGAGGCTAGGGACAACACAATTAGGATACTTAATATCATAGCACATGCCAATCACTCTCATGTCCCACTGGCCTTGGTATCCATGGATGCCGAAAAGGCCTTTGATAGGGTGGCGTGGCCATTTCTATTTCGGGTTTTACAGAAGCTTGATGTTGGACTTTCTTTTATGAATCAGGTCAAGGCCTTATATCGTGATCCCTCGGCTCAGATTAAAATTAATGGCATTTTGTCAGACAGGTTTAGGCTCAATAATGGGACGCGCCAAGGCTGTCCCTTGTCTCCTTTGCTCTTCCTCCTGGTTATAGAACCTTTAGCCCAAGCATTGAGACACAATTCTGATATTTCTGGTATTACCATTGCGGGTTGTACCCACAAACTTGCCATTTATGCCGATGACATGCTCTGCATGCTAACTCGGCCACTCACTTCACTCCAGCAGGTTATCCAAGAGTTAGACCACTTTAAAACCCTTTCCAACTACCAAATTAATTTGCAAAAGTCAGAGATATTGGGGGTTAATTTACCACTTGAATTGCGGACTGCCATGATTCGAACTTTCCCTTTTAAGTGGCAAGCGTCTGCTTTTAAGTATCTTGGGATTTGGATTTCTGCTGATCTTTCCCTGTTGCGTCAACTTAATTACATTGCGCTGCTCTCCTCGGTGACAGATGATCTCCGTAGGTGGGCAGTGTGACAGAACCCTCCATCACTGGGGCCCCTGGAGAGGCCTGAGAGCCAGCCTCCTCCCTATCGACTATGGGCCTGGACCTTGTAGAGACTTCTGTGTGTGGATACAGGGGTTCAGTCTGCTGATGTACCCCATGTTTTAGCACTCAGAGTCTCAGAACTGTAACGTCTGCTGGACATCCTGTGGTAGGAAGAAGGCTGATTGCCTTAGCATTGTTGATTGTATAGGTGTGAAGTGTTTCCCCTGTTATTGTGTGAGTTAGCCCTTGTCTTAAGACCCCCTTTAGGTATGACTAGGTGTCACTGCTGCATACCTAATTATCCATTACATAACAGGTAGCTGTTAATCCTGTGAGCTCCTGTTATCCCTGTGTCCTGGCCATTGTCTGTCTTAAGCCAATTATATGTCTATCGTCATTCCACGTCTACGTCCCCAGTTAATGTCATTATTTATGTCTCGTGTCATCCTGTCCTTCCCCCGGATATTGTGTTGCAGGAGAGGACTCCTTTTTTCTTCATCGCATTTCTGCGGCCCCGTGGTTACCGGAGAAATTTTGGGGGCTTACTATTCGCATGCATCCAACCATCTCGGCTTCCCTGAAAGTTCTTAAACGTATAGCTGCCACCACGAACCTTACCTCAATACCTGGCCCGTTATTCCCTTTGACTCATAACCCTGATCTTCACAAACATCTGAATAGTGCCCATATTGCTTCTCTGACACCGTTACATCATACGGCGCTTAGGCTTTACCACATTCTCCTCGCGGATGGTTTCCGTACCCTACAGGATTTGCTGGGTCGGCCCGCACCACCGTTTCATTTGCTTTTCCTATACCACAGCTTTAAACATTATGCCTCTACCTTACTTCCGAATACTAGCCTCTCCAGGTCCTTGTCAGGTTTTGAGCAATTATGCGCTCTTCGCTGTGAGCCCTCGCATCTTTTATCTAGGCTTTACGCTCTTATCGTTGACGGTTATGGGAATACCAAACCTTATTTCATGAGCCTTTGGGAGAGGGACCTCTGCTGTGCCTTTTCTGACGGTGATTGGGATGATATTTTGAGCGCCACTCATAAAGGGGCGATTTCGAGCTTGGTTCAGGAATGTAATTATAAATTACTATCACGATGGTATAAAGTCCCAGTTGATCTTCATCGTTATATTCCTCAGGTTTCCCCGCTGTGTTGGCGCTGTGGGCTCGACGAGGGTTCCTTTGTTCACCTTTGGTGGTCGTGTCCCGATATTCAGGGCTTCTGGCGACTGGTGGTTAAAGTGATTACTGAAATTGCGGACCCGACCTTTGTGGCGACCCCTGAATCTGTGCTCCTGCACCATACGCGACATTCATTTGGTTCCTATAAGAAGTCGCTGACTATACATCTAATTCACGCTGCTAAGTCTATTATACTTCGTTATTGGAGGACTCCTGGTCCCCCACCCTTTGACGCATGGCTCACTAGGGTTAACTTCATATGCCGTATGGAGGATCTGGTGGCTGCGGCGCATGGTCGTGAATACACTAATGGCATTAAATGGTTACCTTGGACCACCTTTGTAACCTCTGATCAGATGTTATCTTTGCTTGCACATGTCCGATAGCTCCTTTACGTCCTACAGACATACCTATCAAGTTGGATGGCCCTTTGGGGCCCGTTTTCATTTTCCTACCATACACTACACGTTTTTATTTTTACTATAGGTAAGACACACGCACGGAGCAATATTTTCTTTGTGTTGTATTTTATTTTCCTTTTGTTACATTTCTTTTGATACTCTATTATTGTATCTCCGATATATTTACCGGGAGGTGCCTCTCGGGTCATCATGCGTTGCTACTTATTTTCAATCGTTGTTTCTTCATACCATGCCGTAGGTGTTCTTCTTTTTTCAATGTATCTTCTTTTCTTGCTACGGAATTTGTCCTTTGCGGCTTCTCCGTGTTGAGTCGGGATTGCCATTTTATGCGATTTTATCCGCTGTCATTATGTTATGCTTATTCGGTATGAGAACGCATTTCTATGTTTTCATGACATGTGTTTATGTACACGTATTGTAAGTGTATGCCAATGCTTGTTCTGACTATATATTGTCATGATTTGTCAATAAACGGAGATTTGACTAAAACTGGACAACTAATAGAAAAACGCAAATATATTATAAAGAATGAAGTCAAATGCGAACATGAGTTTAAGACTCCTTTAATGCTATCTTAACAAACTATCTTAACAAACTATCTACTATGAACTATGTTCAGTCCGCAACATTCAGTGACGATCTCAAATGGAAAGTGCAAAGTAAAGTCACTGAGTAGGGAGTTCAGGTTCCTCAGCATCAAAATATTGACCTTGTTCTTCGTCATCCGCAAAATTTTCTTCAAAATCCCTGGTCCTGGCAGCCTCATAGCTGGTCAAAGGAACATGGAAGTCATAAAATGCTGCATTATTGATATTTCTGCCTCCAGAAATGCCTTTTACCTCCTATATGCCACCCTGCCTCCAAAAATGTCAGAGTGGCACCTAGGGGGTTACGAGGCATATCATGGGACAGAGTGGCATATAAGGGGGTATAAGGCATTTCTGGAGGCAGAGTGGCATATATGGGGTTAACGGGCATTTTTGGAGGCAGAGTGCCATACAGGGGGTTAAATGGCATACCATGGTGCACTCTGCCTCAAGAAAAGCCTTATGGCACGCATAGAATCCCCCCCCCACCCACTTACCAGTGCTTCTGACTCCCTGGTGTCTGGTGGGGGCAGCGGATGTTCCACCGGAACTTCTATGAGCACCGGAAGGTCATGTGATGCCGGTGCTGCGTCATAGGAGCTACGGCGGAAGTAAAAGCAGTAACAGCGATTGTCTGCGTTCATCGACCAGACGTCCGTCGGCTGGCAGAGAGGAGAATTCCCTGCAGCGCTGTGGGAAATTCTCCTCTCTGGCAGCCGGGAAAGGTATGCGCGATGCGCATAGACAACCTCCACTGCTGCCGGCACTTTCTTCGGTGTCTTCCCCTCCTGTGTCTCCTTCACGTCCCATGCCTCCTGGACCTGACAATTCCAAACAGGTAGAACCGATGCAGTTGGTGTTCACCTGCCTTTCAGTGGAGGAGACAGACTAACGGAGGAAGAAGGGCCTCTACCTATACGGTTGTAAGCCGGGTTATTTGCTTAGGTTGCGCCTGTCGTTGCCGGGAAAGGCTGTCTACATGACTTCCGCTAGGTCCCGGGGTATGGGAGTGTACTTTAAGGGCCCGTGGTGTGCCAAACGGTGGACAATGGAATGGCTAGGATCTGACATCTTCAAGAATTTGGCTTTACTCAAGCTTTTTCCTATTGCTGTGGCCATCGAGTTGTGGGGTGCAGAGAAGAGGGGCCAGCCAGTGAAAGTAAGGTCACTTTTACCTTTTTCATCCCTCCCTCCCTGTTGTATGTGTCATATTTAGGGGTGCCAGGGACCAAAGTGGGGAGGCAATTATAAAACGCTACATATACACTATATATATATATATATATATATATATATATATATATACATATATACATATAATAAAAGATGACACAAGGCAGGATGGGTCCATGCTTTCATGATGTTTACTCCAAAGTCTAACCCTGCCATCTGAATGTTGCAGCTGGAATCATAGTTACATTGTTACATAGGCTGAAAAAAGACATGCGTCCATCATGTTCAGCCTTTCCCGCTTACCGTATTTCCTCGATTATAAGATGACCCTGATTATAAGACGAACCCCCAAAATCTGAATATTCATTTAGGAAAAAAACGAAAAAATCCTGAATATAAGACAACCCTATAGGAAAAAAGTTTTACTATTAAATATGAATTCATGTAAACTATTTTTTCATATTTATTAACCCCTTGATGACAATTGCCGGTCCAGGCAATTGCCGGTCATGTAAACTATTTTTTCATATTTATTAACCCCTTGATGACAATTGCCGGTCCGGGCACGATCACCTCCTAAACTTAAATGGTGTCGCTGGAATGCCTCGATCAGGAAGCATCCAGCGACACCAAACACTTACCTCGGGATGGACTGTGACCGCTCCGGGAAAAAAAAACAATAAAGTAGAAAAAAGTTTGCTAGATGGTCGCCAGACCCTCTAGAGAACTCTGGCTCCACTTGCAGGTTGAATACAGGTACTGCATTCAACCATGCAAGTCAATGGAGCCCAGCTTTCTAATCACAGTGTGATTAGTAAAAATAAATAAAAAAATAAATAAAATAAAATTAATAATAATTAGAAAAAAAAATAGTAAAAAAACTGGCCGGGTTCAACAATGTCCCAATTAACACGGGGGGAAGGATGGCCACACATCTAATTTCCAATTGGAAAAATGCACACGTACCAAATGTGGCCTTTTAGTTCCCCCAAAAAATGACAAACCCATGCATGTGGGGTATCACTGTACTCAGGAGATGTTGCTGAACACATATTGGGGTGTCGTATGACAGCGGCATATACCAGGAGCTGTAAATTCATACATAACATAGGTGTGTGGGGGAAAAATACACACAAAAGAATACTACTGCAGACTTTGAAAAAATTCTGGTGGTAAAATGTGTGCATGCAAAGAGTTAAAATACCAGCATTTAAAATACCCTGGGGTGTCTAGTTTTCAAAAATATATGGTTTTGTTGGGCACACTGAAATGGCCCGGCTCAAAGATGTACCAAATAGGGCATGGGCAGTGGATCCCCAAATGCCAAAGTTCAACATTGAAAAATGCGCATGCCCCAAATGTGGCCCTTTTTCCCCCAAACAGCCAGGCAAAATCATTCATGTGAGGTATCGCTGTACTCAGGAGATGTTGCTAAACACATATTGGGGTGTTTTATGATAGTGACATATACCAGAACCTGAAGTAAAATGTGTGTAAAAAAACAAATGCAAAAAAAATTACTACTATAAAGTTTGCAAAAGGCTGATGGTAGAATTAGTGCTTGGAAAGCAGTGGCGTCTCCAGCTTTCATATTTAGGGGGGGCACATGGGGGGCCAGGGACCAAAGTAGGGGGGCCAATTATAAAACGGTACATATACACTATATATATATATATATATATATATATATATATATATATATATACACACACACGTTAGACGTGCATTTTTAACTACATAATATGCACTTATCTCTTTGAAGTTAGCCCCTGCTGACAATATATATAAATATTAGACCCTGCTGCCGATATATAGAAATATTACACCCTGCTTCTGATATATATTAATATTAACCCCTGCTGGGGATATATGTTGATTTTACCCCCTGCTGCGGATATATACTTATATTATACCCTGCTGCTGATATATATAAATATTTGACCCTGCTACCAGTATATATTAATATTAGCCCCTACTGCCAATATATATTATTAGTCCCTGCAGCCAATATATATAATTAGCCCCTGCAGCCAATATATATTAATATTAACCCCTGCTGCCGATATATATATAAATACTAGACCCTGCTGCCAATATGAATATAAATACTAGACCCTGTTGCCAATATGTGTTAATATTAGCTCCTGCTGCCAATATATGTTAATATTAGCTCCTGCTGCCAATATATATTAATATTAGCCCCTGCGGCTGGTATATATTAATATTGGACCCTGCTGCCAATATATATTAATATTAGACCCTGCTGCCGATATATATAGTATTGGTCCCTGCTTCCTATATATATTAATATTAGCCCCATGCAGCCAATATATATTTTAATATTAGACCCTGTTGTCAATATATAAATATTAGCCCCTGCTGCCAAAACATATATAAATATTTGCCCCTGCTGCCAATATATTTTATATTGAAAAAATTGGACCCTATCCAAGCATTTCCTTGGTTCCCGCTCAACACTTCCTTGCATGCAATCACTCCCTCCGCTACCACAACAAAAAAAAGAAATATTTCCCACACTGACTGCAGATCAGGGAAAGACCGTGAGAGTCAGTCCTGCACCGTGACATTGAGAGGTCCTCTCCCCTGTAATCATCCCCAGAGTCCCTTTATCTCCTCATTCACTACACCATACCGCTCTTTTACTTACACCCTGTAGTTCAGGTATAGATCAAATAAACAACACATGGAAACAGCACATGCAACTAAATGAGATATAAAAAAAATAACTTGTATTTGCAGGTATACATAAATAATGTATGGAAACATAGCATTGCAGGTATAAACCAACAGAACACACAAACCCAGCATTGCAGGTATAGATCAACTGGAAATCACATGTACACTCAGCACTGAAGGTATAGATCAAATAAACAACACATGGAAACAGCACTCCAGGTATTGATCAACTGAATGAGACATACAAATCCTATATTTGCAGGTAAACATAAATAATGTATGGAAATATAGCCGATACAGATGAACAGAATGACACAAAACCCAGCTTTGCAGATATAAATCAATTGGAAATTACATATAAACTCTGCATTAAAGGTATAGATAAAACACCCTAAATTACAGGCATAGATCACTGGTCACACACCCCAAACCCAACCCTGGTGTCCACACTTCCCACATAAAACCCGACCAGCACCCAAATTACATATTGTGTCAACTTTGTCCCCAAACAGCTGAACGTACGCCAAGTTTGTCCCATAAACACCTCTCCCTCCTAATCTATCCTATCTACCCCCTCTCTCTCCCAATCTATCCTATCTACCCCCTCTCCCTCCCAATCTATCCAATCTATCCAATCTACCCCCTCTCCTCCCTATCTACCACCTCTGCCTCCCTATATACCTACTCTCCCTCCCAATCTATCCTATGTACCCCCTCTTCCTCCCAATCTATCCTATCTACCCCCTCTCCCTCCCAATCTATCCCATCTACCCCCTCTCCCTCCCTATCTATCCCATCTACCCCCTCTCCCTCCCTATCTATCCCATCTACCCCCTCTCCCTCCCTATCTATCCCATCTACCCCCTTTCCCTCCCAATCTATCCCATCTACCCCCTTTCCCTCCCAATCTATCCCATCTACCCCCATCTCCCTCCCTATCTATCATATCTATCCCATCTACCCCCTCTCCCTCCCAATCTATCCTATCTATCCCCTCTCCCTCCCAATCTATACCTATCTACCCCTTCTCACTTCCTATCTACCTCTTCTGACTCTCTAACCCCCTCCTAACTTTCTACCCCCCTTTGAAGTTCACTTACCTTGGGCTTGTCCGGCGGTGAGATCGCGAGGTCTCTGTATCCCTGGTTCTGCAGTGTGCGCGGCTTCACTGCCCTCTCCCTCCCAATCTATCCTATCTACCCCCTCTCCCTCCCAATCTATCCCATCTACCCCCTCTCCCTCCCTATCTATCCCATCTAGCCCCTTTCCCTCCCTATCTATCCCATCTACCCCCTCTCCCTCCCTATCTATCCCATCTACCCCCTCTCCCTCCCAATCTATCCCATCTACCCCCATCTCCCTCCCTATCTATCATATCTATCCCATCTACCCCCTCTCCCTCCCAATCTATCCTATCTATCCCCTCTCCCTCCCAATCTATACCTATCTACCCCTTCTCACTTCCTATCTACCTCTTCTGACTCTCTAACCCCTCCTAACTTTCTACCCCCCTTTGAAGTTCACTTACCTTGGGCTTGTCCAGCGGTGAGATCGCAAGGTCTCTGTATCCCTGGTTCTGCAGTGTGCGCGGCTTCACTGCCGGGCACCGGATATGACGACATATACCGGCGCCCGGCTTGAAATGCCGGCACTGTGACCAAGGCAGAGGCCTCGCGGTCGCGGAGAAGAGTGAGAGGCGCCGAACGGTTGCTGAGAACTTAATCCTCAGCGACCGATCGGCGCCTCTCTTTCTCTCCTCCGGGTCTATCAAAAAAAAGCCGGCGTTTCAATTGGGGAGCACACCAGGGGGCACAGCATGATGTTGGGGGGGCCATGGCCCCCTCTGGCCCCCCCTGCCGACGCCACTGTTGGAAAGGATTAAAATACTAGCATTTGGAATACCCTGGGCTGTCTAGTTTTCAAAAATATATGACTTGATGGGGTAAATTGCATTGGCTGGCTTCAAATATACCCGAAATGGCACATGGGGGGAAGAATTACCAGATTTGGAAAAATGGCTTTGAAATAGCAAAACGCTACCTGTACATATTGCCCCATAATGTGTAGAAAAAAGCAAAAAAAAAACATAAAAACATTAGGTATTTCTAAACTCAGGACAAATAGTAGAATCTATTTAGCAGGTTTTTTCATTACCTTTTACAGATGAGTAAAAGATTTTTCAACTAAAAGTTAGAAACAGTCATTTTTTTCTAAATTTTTCACCATATTTTATACTTTTTTTTAATAGTAAATAATATGATACAATCAAAACAATGTCATCTAAAGAAAGCCCTTCTTGTCCTGAAAAAAAAAAACAATATCTAATGTGTGTGGGTTCAGTAAACGGGAAAGAAGAAAATTACAGCCAAACACGAGTAGCGCAGAAATTTTAAAACCGCCATTGTCACGAAGGGTACAAAAAGTAAAATCAGCCTTTGTCACGAAGGGGTTAAAAGCTATGATTGAGAAAAATATTGTTATTGTTTTTATTTGCCATCCTGCCCCCCAGTTATGCACATCTGCCCCCAGGCCTGCCATTCTACCTCCCTGCTTTTACCCCCCATATATGCCGCTCTGCCTCCCTGATATGCCTTTTACCCCCTATATGCCACTCTGCCTCCAGAAATGCCTTTTACTCCCTATATGCCACCCTGCCTCCAAAAATGCCAGAGTGGCATCTAGGGGGTTACGAGACATATAATGGGACAGAGTGGCATATAAGGGGGTATAAGGCATTTCTGGAGGCAGAGTGGCATATATAGGGTTAACGGGGATTTTTGGAGGCGGGGTGCCATACAGGGGGTTAAATGGCACTTCTCATGGTGCACTCTGCCTCAAGAAAAGCCTTATGGCACCCATAGAAACCCCCCTCCCACTTACCAGTGCGATTGTCTGCGTTCATCGACCAGGCATTCGCCGGCTGGCAGAGAGGAGAATTCCCTGCAGCGCTGTGGGGAATTCTCTTCTCTGGCAGCCGGGAAAGGTATGCGCGATGCGCATAGACAACCTCCACTGCTGTCGGCACTTTCGCCGGTGCGCGGTGATAGACGCCCGGTGTAAGTGGCGGCAGCAGCTGAAGTTACCAGACAGGAGGATCCAGGTCCCCAGCAGCGCTGCTGGGGATCTGGATCTTAGTCTCACAGTCAGACCTCATTTGAGGTCTGATTAGAAGATGACCGTGATTATAAGATGAGGAGTATTTTTCAGAGCATTTGCTCTCAAAAAAACCTTGTCTTATAATCAAGCAAATACGGTATGTCAATTGGTGTTGCTGTTGATCCAAAAGAAGACAAAAATCCAGTATGGATAGCACTGGCTCAACTGAAAGGCAGGGCTGCATGTGGTTGTGGGGATAGGGGTGAGGTCAGGCAGGTAAGGCAGGTTAGGGTCAAAAGTTCAGTGTAAAAAATAAGAAAAATGCACTGCCCAGGGTTTTTTTTGCCCGCCTTGTGCTCGCGTGTGTCTCGCGCTGCCAAAAAAGGCAGGAATTTGTGCTATAAATAGCACTGTTTTGGAGGTGCTGCGCATACCTGAGGCAAATTGCAAAGCTGCCTGCATTGACCTCGTACGAGCGTCTGGTGATCAGCAGCATAGCAGGAGAGCCGAAGGTAGAAGATGGAAGAGCTTCTTTGCAGGCAAAAAAGTTTATTATGATGAGATTTGTATTAAATTATCGTGGCTTTTATTGTGGTTAAGGTTACCCTTTTTATATATAAAATAATATAAATATTAATGAATAGAAAGGGTGAACCAGTGGTTAATGGACCTTCTGGTTTTAGGGTGGTTGGCCTGGGTTTGGACCAAGAGTGTAATGTGGTTACAATGTGTTACAATGTGTTTATATATATGTCATTAAGTATTTGTTGCAGCTCATGTAGCTCTTTCCAATTTTGCAACAAACTAGGAAAAAAGAAATCGTTCTTGACCCCAGAATGACAGTCAGATCTCTCTTGGATCAAGAAGCTATTTTCCCATCATTTAAAAATTATATACTTGAATATTATGTTTTTGCAAGTCTTCATTCAGTTGCTGTTGAAACATCTGTACAGACTCTGATAATGCTATCATATTCCCTCTGAGGCGCTGCTTTTCTAAACTAAACAGTTTAAACTAAAGTACTCCATTCCATTTATTCATTTGGTAGCCTGCCTCGGCACTTTTTCCACTGCTATAATATCCTTTTTTAGAATAGGTGCCCAAAATTGCTCAGCATATTCAAGGAGTGGTCTTATAATTGATTTATAAAGAGGTTTATATAGAGATTTATATTTTGAATTCACTTTTCAGACATGACAATACCTTACTTATCACTTAGCAACTGCTGACTGGCATTGCACATTGTTGATTCACATGCGAACTCAGCATTGAAAGTATAGATCAAATAAACAGAATCAGACATACAAATCCTGTTTTTGCATGTATACATAAATAATGTATGGAAACATAGCATAGCAAATATAGATCAACACAAACCCGGCTTTGCAGCTATAGATCAAGTGGAATTCAAATTAAAACAGCATTAAAGGTATAGATATAAACCCTACAGTACAGCATGTATCACAGGTTGCACACGCCAAAGGCCAGCCCTGTGGTCCACATTGCCAACAAAGAACCTGACCAGCACCCAGATTACACACATAGGACTTGGCATCATTGTCCCTACACAGCCCAGCCTGAGTTAACTTTGACCCCACTTTCAACAGCCCAGCAGAAGACATCTTTGTCCAAAAAACAGCCCAGTGGTGGTTAAAAAGAGGGACCTCGTTTGGTAACACTGGTTTTGTTACCAATATTTAGGACCTGGGTTGGCCCAACCGAGCCTATGGAACTCTGGCCTGGCAACCGTGCGTACCATTCCAGGGAAAGTTTCCGAGACTGTTGCTCAGGGTTCAGACGGCGGATCACGGCGCTTTTTGGACCATAACATCCTCGGACCCTGATGTCTAAATTGGTACCCTGGGATTGACGCCCAGGGTACCCTAGGATTGATGCCACTCCCTCCGAATCATCCTGAAATAGTGGCTGTTTGTTGGGTGGGGATTGCTGGCCATAGATCTTTATTGTGGTGCCGGACTGTCTGGTAGTTGGTGGGATTATACTCCCAATCCTATTTTGTTTTGTGTAGAAATATTATCTGTGATGTCCTCAGTAAAGAGAGTTCTTTTTTTTACTAAATCTTGGTGCTTGGTTACAGAGGATTAACCCTTGAGCAACTGAGCATTCATGGCAAGGAGGATTTCTACTGCGCCGCTACTCAGTTTGAGTACAGGTCTCTGTCACACACCCATAATGAAAGTAATGACTTGCTATTGCACCCATAGTGCACCCAATTTGCACTCACATAAATTTCCACTGCACTCATAATGACACAAAATGGCTTGTCATTGCTCCAATTTTACATGCACATATTTCCACAGTAGCCATAATAAAAAAAAAACATGAATTGCCATTGCATCCACTTTGTCCTCACTTTGCACCCGTAGAAATTTCCAATGTACCCATAATAAAAAAAAATGTTTGGCTATTGCACCCACTTTGCACCCAAATAAATTCTCACTGAACAAATAATAAAAAAAAGATTCGCCATCGCACCCATTTTGCACCCACACAAATTTCCACTGCACGCATAATGAAAATAAATATTTGCCATTGCATTCACTTTTCACCCAGTTTGCATCCCCTTTGTACCCCCTTTGCACCTACATAAATTTCCACTGCACCCATAATGAAAAGAAATGCACCTGCACCCTTGTTGCTTCTAAAGGACTTGTTTTATTCATTTGATATTATAAATATGGGCAGGAATATTTTACTGTTAAACACGTTATACAAACACACATATTCTCTGGCTCCTGCTGCTGCTGCTGCTTTATGCTAATTTGTTCAGCGTTACTTTGTTACATGTGAATCGCTGAGCAGATGAGTTTTACAGCAGCTCGGAGGTTATGACAGTTTAAACGATTTAAAGAAAACCTCCCAAGCCCAACTGCAGTTGTCCTTAAATTTAACTGCTCCTGCATGTTTATTTCTTGTTTCCATGGCACCCAGATGGACAAACGGTAATTCCAAAAACGAAAATGTACGACGAATTACATTGAATAAGAAGGAATCCCCCCCAACGCAAACACGAACTTTCTCCCAGCGCACAAGTCTAGTAATCATTTTTCTATGCGATGCTTGTGTGAATTCCCTAACTGTCACAGCCTCTACCTGGGAGACAGTTCCACTCATCCACTTGATAAATATCATTTAATAACAGAACAAATATATTTTTTAAAAATATCATTTTATTGTTTTTCTTGCTAGACCTTTATGTTACTTTATAGTGTAAAATATGCATCCAGAGAAGCTGCAGGTATATTTCTGATGGTAGGTCTTCCTCCCAAACATTGTGAAAATAAAGTATCCTCACTAACCACCACCTATATGTACATACATAAGCATTAGCTGTTTTTTTTTATTTTTTGCAGCCTTGATATTAACAAATCTGTCACTTTACCTCCCCTGTAAATATTACATCAAAATATAAATGTTACACAGAACCTTTACTTCTGTAGTGTTATAGCTTCACCTTCTGTGATGTCACTTATCTGCTTAAATACAGACACCTGGCCACAATTCCATATTTTGCGAGTGAATAGAGACTGGTCAAGTATTTCTATTTGCAATCTGTGAAAATGGGGATTTTATTCTTCATTTATGCTCTTATTTTACTCTGTTGCCTTATGCAATGCTTTATTAAACCTAAAAATAAAGTAATGAAAAAAAAATATAAAAAATGGCTCTATGAACAACAAAACAAAGGAAAACCCACCCAGACTCCTTCAGCCAGGTAAGAGACGAGGTGACAGGCTTGACATATTTAGAGGAGAGAACATTAAATCCTGGAATGTAAAGCTTTTGGAATAACCATTGGAATAATGAGGGTGATTTACCTGCCGTTACAGTATGATAGCATATCATTAGCACTGGGAAGGGAATTAGAATATGAGTAATGTGTTGATATAACGTTATATAACGGCTGTACATAAAGGACAATTACAGAAAACACAAGAATATACAAAAGTATGTGTATATATATATATATATATACTGTATTTACTTTGGGCCTTATTAGAATTGCCATATAAAATGTGTGATTTTTATTTTACATAATATTGAAAAATATTGTTTTCCAACCATATGCCCAGTTGCCCCCCGTGTCATTTGTGGGTTAAATCTTTTATGCTGTGTATGTGCAATGCATGGGTTCTCTCTCTAAAGTCAAATTACCCTAATTTATAGTACAGATTTTAAAGAAGATGTTTTTGAAATAGTTAAATAGCACAACACATTTACTTGAATTTTACAATTGTTTATTTTCATACTTATATTTTATGGAACCCACCTCATGGACATACCCATAAAGGTATATCTCTCTAAAACCAGGTGTGGAGCATAAAATATTTAACCTGATCTACACATTTGATGTCAGGGCTCTGGCATCATATGCTCACTAATATCATTGGGGTATTATTGTGGTACTCTTTTGGACGTTTTTCATTAAGATGGAGCGATTTTACACTCATGCTCTCAGGTAAAAAATAACCTAGAACACAGTTGTAATAGATCAAGTGAATTGGGTATCTAACTGTTAGAATTTGAAATCTTTCTCTATTACTTGCAGATGCCATTGCTACTTGCCCTTCAAGCCGCAATTACCACCTCGGCGGCAGAGAAAGGGACTAAGATGCTCACCCCAATAAAGGAGTCTCAGACTGTTTCAAAGTAGGTGCTCTTCCTTATATGAAACATATCTTTTTGATTTTTTCTTTCTTGCATGAGATTATCAAGTGTTTGGAATGAGATTATTATGATCCAGTAATTGTACATTTAACTGACCACTCTATAACTATATAAAACAGCTTTTCTTATATCTACAAAACAATTTTAAAAGGCACCCTATACGCAGTAAATGTCATAGAGTCTTGTGTGATTGGCCCTTTACTTATTCATTATTATTATTAATTAAAATAGTAGTATCATATTCCACACTGCTGTATAATATTTGCTCACTTTGTAACTTGATTTAAGTTGAATTATTTCATAGTATCACAGCCTGATATCAACTCTGCTTTCACATACTGGGCCTTTCAGACACCAGTTACAGAGATTACAAATTACAAAATCCAAAACATTAAGATGTCATTAAAACCTGTTATTAAAACACATTGTACATACACAAATTCTTACACTTAATATTTACTAACCACTAAGCATTTTTGCCAGATTACCAGATTTTGCCGTGGAACAGAGAGAATCATTGGCTTCCTAAGAACTTCCCACAGAAGAAGCTGTCGAACAAATTTGTCTTATGTCATCATTGCCTGTGGGAGATGAATGCAGAAGTGGCCCAGTTAGAAGAGACAAACGTGGAGCACAGCACAAAACCTAAATTGTACCCCCTACCATGCAATAGTTCTGTAGCTTATAAGTATATGTGATAACCTAGTCATTGATAATAAAATCATAAAAATATTAAACGTTTTGAGACTGTGTGTTGTCTATTGGAAATTGACATGTGTGTTCCATGTACAGTTGTGTAAAATAGAAAGTTTAGCAGGTATAAAACTGAGGTAAATGCAACCTCAGATGAAAAACAAAGAAGGCTTTGCGATCTGATGGAGAACCCATCAGGTTGGGGACTAAAAGGAAACATTTGGGACATGAGGATTTCAGTTTTTCAACTTGGAATTTTGACACCTGATCATAATATTTTTGTTAGTTATTTTACTAATCAGTTGTCGTCAAGGGGTTAAATGAAACGCCAGTATACTGTTATTCAGTCTAAATGTTCCCTTTAAAACACTGCACCTGTCAGCAAAGTTTATGCCACCATTTTCCTTGGACACCATGCCCAAATACTAGGCAGTCCCGTTTAAAACTGGATACCTAATAGAAAAACGCATTGAATGTGTGAACCGTGGTTCTTTGTCATTAATAAAATAAAAATATATTATAAAGAATGAAGTAAAATGCGAACATGAGTTTAAGACTCCTTTAATGCTATCTTAACAAACTATCTTAACAAACTATCTACTATGAACTTTGTTCAGTCTGCAACATTCAGTGACGATCTCAAATGGAAAGTGCAAAGTAAAGTCACTGAGTAGGGAGTTCAGGTTCCTCAGCATCAAAATATTGACCCTGTTCTTCGTCATCCGCAAAATTTTCTTCAAAACCCCTGGTCCTGGCAGCCTCATAGCTGGTCAAAGGAACATGGAAGTCATAAAATGGTGCATTATTGATATTTCTGCCTCCAGAAATGCCTTTTACCCCCTATATGCCACCCTGCCTCCAAAAATGCCAAAGTGGCATCTAGGGGGTTACGAGGCATATCATGGGACAGAGTGGCATATAAGGGGGTATAAGGCATTTCTGGAGGTAGAGTGGCATATATGGGGTTAACGGGCATTTTTGGAGGCAGAGTGCCATACAGGGGGTTAAATGGCATATCATGGTGCACTCTGCCTCAAGAAAAGCCTTATGGCACCCATAGAATCCCCCCCACCCACTTACCAGTGCTTCTGACTCCCTGGTGTCTGGTGGGGGCAGCGGATGTTCCACCGGAACTTCTATGAGCACCGGAAGGTCATGTGATGCCGGTGCTGCGTCATAGGAGCTACGGCGGAAGTAAAAGCAGTAACGGCGATTGTCTGCGTTCATCGACCAGACGTCCGTTGGCTGGCAGAGAGGAGAATTCCCTGCAGCGCTGTGGGGAATTCTCCTCTCTGGCAGCCGGGAAAGGTATGCGCGATGCGGTGCTGCCGGCACTTTCTCCGGTGTCTTCCCCTCCTGTGTCTCCTTCACATCCCATGCCTCCTGGACCTGACTATTCCAAACAGGTAGAACCGATGCAGCTGGTGTTCGCCTGCCTTTCAGTGGAGGAGACAGACTAACGGAGGAAGAAGGGCCTCTGCCTATACGGTTGTAAGCCGGGTTATTTGCTTAGGTTGCGCCTGTCGTTGCCGGGAAAGGCTGTCTACATGACTTCCGCTAGGTCCCGGGGTATGGGAGTGTACTTTAAGGGCCCGTGGTGTGCCAAACGGTGGACAATGGAATGGCTAGGATCTGACATCTTCAAGAATTTGGCTTTACTCAAGCTTTTTCCTATTGCTGTGGCCATCGAGTTGTGGGGTGCAGAGAAGAGGGACCAGCCAGTGAAAGTAAGGTCACTTTTACCCCTTTTTAATCCCTCCCTCCCTGTTGTATGTGTCATATTTAGGGGTGCCAGGGACCAAAGTGGGGAAGCAATTATAAAACGCTACATATACACTATATATATATATATATATATATATATATATATATATATATATATATATATATATACATACATACATACATACATACATACATATATATTGTAGGGGACAGCTCACGCATGGGGCGGCAATGACAGTTTCACACAGGTTTCAAACGTAAAAGCGTGTTTATTTAGATGTTGTAGTCACAGAGCACCTTGTAAACAAAACAAACTATAAGCCTGTCCGGCTCTAACTAAACAGCAGGATACCTCTCTAGCAGCCTAAGGTCTGGCGCAAAGCAAAGTAACAAGTTTTGCATGGGGTAAAGCTTCATACCTGGTGGGCTGCAGCGCTGGCTGTAGCTGCTCCTTCATTCAGTTTCTCCTTCCCCTTCAAACCTAACAGCCCTCTCTTTTAAGGCTTCCTCCCCAGTAATGAGCTTAGGAAGCCGCACCTGAGGGCTCCTGAGTTAGCTACTGTGCCTGGCTGAGGAAACCAGGTGAGATATATATCACATCAACCACTCTCCCATACACTTTACCACATATCCCCCCCTCGACTCCAGACCAGAGGTCTGGACAGAGTCAGCGACCAAACAGTACACCCTGGACAATGCATCCGCATTCCAATGTAATTTCCCCGGTCTATGCTCCACTGTAAATCTAAAATTTTGCAAGGAGAGAAACCATCTGGTCACTCTTGCATTTCTCTCCTTATTCTGTTTCATCCATGCCAGAGGAGCATGGTCAGTCACCAACACGAATTCCTGGCCCAGCAGATAATATCTCAGGGACTCCAACGCCCACTTGATGGCGAGACACTCCCTTTCCACTATGGCATAATTTTCCTCTGCTGGGGTCAGTTTCCTACTCTTGTACAGCACTGGGTGTTCTTCCCCATTAACCACTTGCGACAAAACTGCTCCCAAACCTGTAGCAGACGCGTCTGTCTGAACCAGAAATGGTTTCCTAAAATCTGGGGAAACGAGCACTGGCTGGTCACACAGGGCAGACTTCAGACGCAGAAAAGCCCTTTCTGCCTCGGGGTTCCACTTTACCATCACTGACTTATCACCCTTCGTTAAGTCTGTCAATGGTGTGGCCATGGAGGCAAAATTGGGCACGAACCGACGGTAGTACCCGGTTATGCCAAGGAAAGCCCTCACTTGTTTCTTTGTTACTGGCCTAGGCCAGTTCTGTATCGCCTCAATCTTATTGATCTGGGGTTTAACCAGCCCCCTACCAATGATATAACCCAGGTATCTTGCTTCCTCCAGACCCACTGCACATTTTTCAGGGTTTATGGTTAGGCCTGCATCACTAATGGAGTCTAACACGCCCTGTATCTTACCGAGGTGACTTTTCCAGTCAGACGAAAAAATTACCACATCGTCCAGGTAAGCAGGGGCATAATCACGATGTGGTCTCAAAATCAGATCCATCAGCCTCTGAAAGGTAGCAGGGGCCCCATGTAACCCAAATGGCATCACAACATACTGGAACAGGCCCTCTGGAGTGGAAAAGGCAGCCTTCTCTTTAGCCTCCTCAGTTAACGGTATCTGCCAATAGCCCTTTGTAAGGTCAAGTGTTGTAATGTACCTTGCCTTCCCAAGCCTCTCAACCAGTTCATCCACTCGGGGCATGGGGTACGCATCAAACTTTGAGACCTCATTTAATCTCCTGAAGTCATTACAGAACCTCCACGTCCCGTTGGGCTTTGGGATTAGCACTATGAGGCTTGACCATTCACTAGTAGATTCCTCAATAACACCTAATTCAAGCATGCGCCTGACCTCCGTGGATACCGCCTCTCTACATGCTTCTGGTATCCTGTATGGCTTCAGGTTCACTTTACCGTGAGGCTCAGTTTTAATATGGTGTTTTATGAGGTAGGTACGGCCAGGTAGGTCCGAAAACTTGCGTCTGTTTTCCTGCAGGAACTCCCTCACCTCCTGCTTCTGGGGCACTGACAGTGCCTCTCCTATTGTTACTGGGGGAACTGGTTGCCCCACTTCTTTGACCCCTGCCTGGGTCGCCCCCAAAGACTCCCGCTCTTTCCACGGCTTGATCAGGTTTACGTGGTAAACCTGGAAGGGTTTTCTCCTGCCCGGTTGATGGACCTTGTAGTTCACCTCACTCATCTTCTCTACAACCTCATAGGGACCCTGCCACTTGGCTAAAAACTTACTTTCGACGGTGGGCACTAAAACCAGGACCCTGTCCCCAGGATTAAAGGCCCTCAACCTGGCAGATCTGTTATAAATTCTGCTCTGGGCCTCCTGCGCTCTTCAGCAACGCCACGATTGGCACTAAGGGGCCATCCTCCCCGGGGCGTCAACATCCGCCATACATTGTATGGCGGCGGACGCCAGTTTTAAAAGCGTTGATCGCCTCCTAAACTTAAATGGTGTCGCTGGAATGCCTCGATCAGGAGGCATCCAGCGACACCAAACACTTAAACGGGATGGACTGTGACCGCTCCGGGAAAAAAGTTCGCTAGATGGTCGCCAGACCCTCTAGAGAACTCTGGCTCCACTTGCAGGTTGAATACAGGTACTGCATTCAACCATGCAAGTCAATGGAGCCCAGCTTTCTAATCACAGTGTGATTAGTAAAAATAAATTAAAAAATAAAATAAAATTAATAATAATTAGAAAAAAAATAGTAAAAAAACAGTAAAATTTAAAAATAATTTCCCACTGATGTCACTATCAGGGAAACCTTCAAGTTGAAAAAAAATGTTACATTTTTTTTTTTAAAAAAGGCAAAAAAAATAAAATATATATATAAAAAATATATTTTTGTGAGCAAGTCCTAAAATTAGCATATTAGCTTAAAACAATTCTTGCATGGAAAGAGTTCAAATACTGGCATATTAAATGCCCATGGGGTGTCTACTTTTAAAAAATGTATGATTTGATGGGGTAAATTGAATTGGCCGGGTTCAACAATGTCCCAATTAACACGGGGGGAAGGATGCCACACATCTAATTTCCAATTAGAAAAATGCACACGTACCAAATGTGGCCTTTTAGTTCCCCCCAAAAATGACAAACCCATGCATGTGGGGTATCACTGTACTCAGGAGATGTTGCTGAACACATATTGGGGTGTCGTGTGACAGCGGCATATACCAGGAGCTGTAAATTCATACATAACATAGGTGTGTGGGGGAAAAATACACACAAGAGAATACTACTGCAGACTTTGAAAAAATTCTGGTGGTAAAATGTGTGCATGCAAAGAGTTAAAATACCAGCATTTAAAATACCCTGGGGTGTCTAGTTTTCAAAAAATATGGTTTTGTTGGGCACACTGAAATGGCCCGGCTCAAAGATGTACCAAATAGGGCATGGGCAGTGGATCCCCAAATGCCAAAGTTCAACATTGAAAAATGCACATGCCCCAAATGTGGCCCTTTTGCCCCCAAACAACCAGGAGAAATCATTCATGTGAGGTATCGCTGTACTCAGGAGATGTTGCTGAACACATATTGGGGTGTTTTGTGATAGTGACATATACGACAACCTTTTAATTCATACCTGAAGTAAAATGTGCGTGAAAAAACAAATGCAAAAAAATGACTACCACAAAGTTTGACAAAGACTGGTGGTAGATATGGTGCATGGAAAGAGTTAAAATACTAGCATTTGAAATACCCTGGGGTGTCTAGTTTTCAAAAATATATGGCTTTATTGGGCACACTGAAATGGCCCGGCTCAAAGATGTACCAAATAGGGCATGGGCAGTGGATCCCCAAATGCCAAAGTTCAACATTGAAAAATGCGCATGCCCCAAATGTGGCCCTTTTGCCCCCAAACAGCAAGGCAAAATCATTCATGTGAGGTATCGCTGTACTCAGGAGATGTTGCTAAACACATATTGGGGTGTTTTATGATAGTGACATATACCAGAACCTGTTTATTCATACCTGAAGTAAAATGTGTGTGAAAAAACAAATGCAAAAAAATTACTGCTATAAAGTTTGCAAAAGGCTGAAGGTAGAATTCGTGCTTGGAAAGGGTTAAAATACTAGCATTTGGAATACCCTGGGCTGTCTAGTTTTCAAAAATATATGACTTGATGGGGTAAATTGCATTGGCTGGCTTCAAATATACCCGAAATGGCACATGGGGGGAAGAATTACCAGATTTGGAAAAAATGGCTTTGAAATAGCAAAACGCTACCTGTACATATTGCCCGATAATGTGTAGAAAAAAGCGAAAAAAACATAAAAACATTATTTCTAAACTCAGGACAAATATTAGAATCTATTTAGCAGGTTTTTTCATTACCTTTTACAGATTAGTAAAAGATTTTTCAACTAAAAGTTAGAAACAGTCATTTTTTTCTAAATTTTTCACCATATTTTATACTTTTTTTAATAGTAAATAATATGAGACAATCAAAACAATGTCATCTAAAGAAAGCCCTTCTTGTCCTAAAAAAAACCAATATCTAATGTGTGTGGGTTCAGTAAACGGCAAAGAAGAAAATTACAGCTAAACACAAGTAGCGCAGAAATGTTAAAACGGCCATTGTCACGAAGGGTACAAAAAGTAAAATCAGCCTTTGTCACGAAGGGGTTAAAAGCTATGATTGAGAAAAATATTGTTATTGTTTTTATTTGCCATCCTGCCCCCAGTTATGCACATCTGCCCCCAGGCTTGCCACTCTACCTCCCTGCTTTTACCCCCCATATGTGCCACTCTGCCTCCCTAATATGCCTTTTACCCCCTATATGCCACTCTGCCTCCCTGATATGCCTTTTACTCCCTATATGCCACCCTGCCTCCAAAAATGCCAGAGTGGCATCTAGGGGGTTACGAGGCATATAATGGGACAGAGTGGCATATAAGGGGGTATAAGGCATTTCTGGAGGCAGAGTGGCATATATAGGGTTAACGGGGATTTTTGGAGGCGGGGTGCCATACAGGGGGTTAAATGGCACTTCTCATGGTGCACTCTGCCTTATGGCACTCATAGAAACCCCCCACACTTACCAGTGCAATTGTCTGCGTTCATCGACCAGGCGTTCGCCGGCTGGCAGAGAGGAGAATTCCCTGCAGAGCTGTGGGGAATTCTCCTCTCTGCCAGCCGGGAAAGGTATGCGCGATGTGCATAGACAACCTCCTCTGCTGCCGGCACTTTCGTCGGTGCGCGGTGATAGACGTCCGGTGTAAGTGGCGGCAGCAGCTGAAGTTACCAGACAGGAGGATCCAGGTCCCCTGCAGCGCTGCTGGGGATTTGGATCTTAGTCTCACAGTCAGACCTCATTTGAGGTCTGATTAGAAGATGACTGTGATTATAAGATGAGGGGTATTTTTCAGAGCATTTGCTCTCAAAAAAACCTTGTCTTATAATCAGGCAAATACGGTATGTCAATTGGTGTTGCTGTTGATCCAAAAGAAGGCAAAAATCCAGTATGGATAGCCCTGGCTCAACTGAAAGGCAGGGCTGCATGTGGTTGTGGGGATAGGGGTTAAATAAAGGTCAGGCAGTGTCAGGCACGTACCTGCCGGCAGCAGCCTGCACCCGTTGCCCGCCTCCGACAGGGAAGGCGCCGACGAACGGCAGGGCGTCCGTCCGTTCATCGCCGGCGTCCCCCGGAGCTCCTCTCCTCGTGTCCTCGGAGGGAGCGAGATTCGCGGGTGCCGCGGTTGCAGGAACTCCGAGGTGGGGGGTGGTGCTGCAGCATGCTGCTCCGAAACCACCTCCCTCTGCAGCCCATGGGGAAAGAGACAGAGGGGGCGGGACGGAGGCTTTTTATACAGGAGGGGCGGCTCCCTCACTGAACTGTATGAGGGGTTGTACTGTGGGCGGGTCTGTAGGCGGGTCTATAAAACACCATCATGTCAGTGCTCAGATATTCTGAGACGCTCAGTGCATTACAGAGTGTCTTCAGTTCTGTGCTCCTGTTCCTATAGTGACCTAGTTACCTTGTCTGTTTGATTGTTTCCTGAACTTGACCTTGCTGACCTTGACCTCGGATTACCTACTGACCTTGCTTACGGATTGCTGCCTGAACTTGACCTCGGATTATCTACTGACCTTGCTTACGGATTGCTGCCTGAGCTTTGACCTTGGATTCCCTACTGACCTTGTTTGCTGATTGCTGCCTGAACTTTGACCTCGGTTTTCCTATGGACTCTGATTTTTGATTTATAGTCTCCCCTGCATATTGGGCTCCTCCTCCCTTCACACCACAGGTGCCAAACCATGGAGTCCGCAGGGTTAACTGATGATATCACCTCCTTGGTCCACCAGGTTACATCCCTGAATAGGACCGTGGGGGAACTCCAGGCCGGGCAAGCGGACGTACAGCTTCAACTACAGGAGATACGCTCAGGGCGAAGGCCTGCCAGTCCGTTGCCAGTAGAGACGCCTCCTTCTGCGGTATTGGAAGGGGCCACAGCACTTGAGCCCCACGTTGTACTACCAGATAAATTCTCTGGCGACAGGTCCCAATACCGTACTTTCATTACTGCTTGTCAAGTGATGTTCACTCTCAAGCCACGGACTTATGCATCAGACCGTATTAGGGTACACACTGTGATTACGTTACTGACAGGTGAACCACAACAGTGGGCTCATCATCTCTTACGAGTCAATGATCCTGTCTTAGAGTCCTGGTCTTCTTTCCACCATGCTATGGGGAAAATATACGATGACCCTCTCAGAGCCGCTACTGCCCAGAATACCTTACGTCATCTCCGACAAGGAAGAAGACCAGTGGAAGAGTACGTCACAGAGTTTCGTCAAGCAGCAGTTGAGACCGCCTGGAATGAGGCTGCTTTACTGGACCAGTTCCGTTTGGGTCTGTCTGAGGCTCTGAAGGACGAATTGTCGCGCACTGGTGTTCCATTATCACTAGAGGCCCTAGTTGACTTATCCATCCAGATTGATCGTCGGCTACGTGAACGCAGACAGGAACGTTCCATGGGGGCTAGTCCTCCTAGGCGCCGTGTGTACCAACCTCCTGTTCATTAACAATCATCAACCACCGCACAGACAACCGAGGAACCCATGCAGATAGGACTCTTCAGGGGACCTCTCTCAGCGGTGGAACGCTCCAGAAGAAGAACATTGCACTTTTGTCTTAACTGCGGCAAAGCTGGACATGTACTCCGTGAATGCCCGGAGAGACCTAACAAGTCAAGAGGTGAGCTGTTGTCCATCCACACTGCTGTACCTCCTACTGTTTCCCGTTCAGCCCCTCATTTATCCATCTCTCTTCTCCTGCAGTGGACTGATTCTTCCATAACCACCATGGCCATGGTGGATTCAGGAGCCAGTGGTAACTTCATGGACACTGTTTTTGCCTCGAGACACCACATACCCTGTCACACCAAGACAACTGCGCTCCTCATACACCAGGTAGACGGCAATCCATTGGCCTCTGGACCCGTGACCCAAGAGACTGTACCTCTTATGATGCACCTTGGTACCAGACACCACGAGCGGATTAGTTTTGATCTGGTACAGTCACCATTGTTTCCAGTCATCCTAGGACTGCCATGGTTGAGACAACACAACCCACACATCAACTGGGAGACTGGGACCCTCACCTTCTCTTCTCACTTCTGTCTGGACGCCTGCCTTCTACCACAAGAGCCACCATTGGGTCGGTTGTTTTCTCTGGACTTGTTGCCATGTAACAAAACGCCCGTTTGTCTTCCTTTGGTGTACCGTTCATTTTCTGACGTCTTCGAAAAGAAAGGGGCTGACAAGCTTCCACCTCATCACAGTTATGACTGCCCCATTGACCTGCTCCCTGGAGCACCTATACCGTATGGGCGCATTTACCCTCTGTCGGGACCGGAACTGAGAGTCCTAAAAGAATACATAGATGACGCTCTCAAAAAGGGATTCATACAACCATCCACATCTCCGGCTGGAGCAGGACTGTTTTTTGTCGGAAAGAAAGACAGGGGGCTAAGACCCTGTATCGATTATCGGGCCCTTAACGAAATCACAAGAAAAAACCGATACCCACTGCCCCTGATACCTGAATTGCTAGACCGTCTCAGCTCCGCCCACATCTACTCCAAATTGGATCTTCGTGGGGCCTACAACTTGGTCCGGATAAGAAAGGGAGACGAATGGAAGACAGCCTTTCGGACTCGGTACGGGCATTTCGAGTACACTGTGATGCCATTCGGGCTTTGCAATGCTCCTGCTACGTTCCAGCACTTTTTGAACGACGTGTTCCATGACTATTTGGATGTATTCGTGGTGATATATCTAGATGACATCCTGGTCTATTCTGAAACTCTTGAAGAACATCGTCTCCACATGAAAAAAGTTCTCACTCGGTTGCGTGAACACAACCTGTATGCAAAGCTTGAGAAATGTGCGTTTGAGACAACCACAGTGGACTTCCTCGGATTCCTCCTAACTCCCCAAGGGCTGCAGATGGATGACAAGAAAATAAGAGCGATTACTGAGTGGACCTGTCCTACCAATAAGAAAGAGGTACAACGCTTCCTTGGATTTGCAAACTTTTACCGTAAATTCATAAGGGACTTCTCCAAGATAGTCCAGCCACTTACCGCATTAACCAAGAAGGACAGCCGGTTTGTGTGGTCACAGCAAGCCCAAAACACCTTCGACCTCTTGAAACGTCTCTTCACCACTGCTCCCATTCTTTCGTTTTCTGACCCAGCAAAACCATACGTCTTAGAAGTAGATGCCTCTGAATCCGCCATAGGGGCCATTCTGTCTCAAAGACAAGGTGCACCGGACATTCTACACCCGGTAGCCTTTTTCTCCAAGAAGTTAACTCCCTCTGAAAGAAACTATGATGTCGGTGACCGAGAGTTACTTGCCCTGAAATCTGCTCTTGAAGAGTGGCGACACCATTTGGAGGGTGCTGCTCATTCAATCCTGGTCTACACTGATCACCGGAATTTGGAATACTTACGCACCGCCAAGCGATTGAAACCCAGACAGGCTCGTTGGGCATTGTTCTTCAGCCGTTTCCTTCTAACTATAACTTACCGTCCTGGTTCTAGGAATGGCAAAGCAGACGCTCTTTCACGCATAATGGACAATAACCAGAATGCAAGAGGCACGGAGGAGACTATCCTTCAGAGTGGCCATTTCCTAGCAACCTCACAATCAGTATGGGAGAAGCTCCGGTACTTTAGCACTCCTGAAAGAACCCCTACCGCTCCAAGGCTCTTTCACGCATAATGGACAATAACCAGAATGCAAGAGGCACGGAGGAGACTATCCTTCAGAGTGGCCATTTCCTAGCAACCTCACAATCAGTATGGGAGAAGCTCCGGTACTTTAGCACTCCTGAAAGAACCCCTATCACTCCAAGGCTCACACGCCGTGACGGTCTACTCTTTTTTCATGGAAGGGTCTTCGTACCGCTGCCTGTTCGTCTTGAGATTCTACGGCTCCATCACGCGACATTAACGACCGGTCATGGTGGAACCAAGAAAACAGAAGATCTCATCAAACGCTTGTTCTGGTGGCCAGCTCTGCGTAAGGATGTTACAGCATACGTGTCCGCGTGTCAAGTGTGAGCTAGCACTAAGCCTTCTCGACAACACCCAGCTGGGCTCCTACACCCTCTTCCAGTTCCCAAACAACTATGGACTGACGTGGCGATGGACTTCATTGTTGAGTTGCCTGCTTCACAAGGATACACCACTATCCTGGTGATAGTGGACCGTTTCTCCAAGATGGCCCACTTCATAGCTGCCAAGGGCTTACCCACCTCCACGGAGACTGCCAACTTGTTCCTGAGAGAAGTCTTCCGGTTGCACGGGCTTCCCAACACCATCACGTCCGATCGAGGCACAAAGTTCACCTCCCGTTTCTGGCGTGCCTTCTGTCAAGGACTCAATATACAGCCCAAGCTCTCCTCCTCGTTCCATCCACAGAGCAACGGTCAGACCGAGAGGGTTAACCAAATACTTGAACAGTACTTGCGCTGCTTCGTAACGCACCTACAGGATGACTGGTACCAGTTGCTGCCTACCGGTGAGTATGCATACAACAACCAAACACAGAGGTCTACTGGGTATTCTCCATTTTTTGCCAACTAATGTTTCCATCCTTCCTCGTTACCTGATTCCCCTGTATCGGACTCTGTGCCTGAGGCCGCCACAAGACTCCGGCGGCTCCTTCAATCGTCGGCGCCTTCCCTGTCGGAGGCGGGCAGCGGGTGCAGGCTGCTGCCGGCAGGTACGTGCCTGACAGGACCCCCTCCCCAGGCGAGCCCTCCGGGGGCGCCCAAGGCGAGGACGATCAGGATGGTGACGATGAAAGGAACGGAGTCTGGCAGGAGCGTGAATGTTATCCACTGGTTCCCAGGAACGGTCTGCCACCCCGTACCCTTTCCAGTGGATGAGGTACTCAAGACGGCCGCGTCGGATCCGGGAGTCAAGAATGCGCTGGACCTCATATTCCGTTTCGCCAGCCACTTCAATGGGTTGAGGAGGTACAGGATCCGTAGAGGGATGAGCAGGAGGCACCCATGGTTTGACTAATGACACGTGAAACACAGAGCGAATACGAAAGGTCTGAGGCAGTTGGAGAAGAACTGCCGCAGAACCAACCATAGAAATGACAGAAAAAGGTCCTAGGAACCGGGGACCGAGTTTCTTGGTGGGGCAGGATAGGCGTAGGTGAGAGATTGAAAGCCAGACTTTGTCTCCTGGTTGATAGCAAGGAGCTGGTGAGCGTAGTCGGTCGGCATAGCTTTTATACCCTTTTTGTGCCCTGATGAGATTGTGTTCAATGACAGTCAGATCTCTCTTGGATCAAGAAGCTATTTTCCCATCATTTAAAAATTATATACCTGAATATTCTGTTTTTGCAAGTCTTCATTCAGTTGCTGTTGAAACGTCTGTACAGACTCTGATAATGCTATCATATTCCCTCTGAGGCGCTGCTTTTCTAAACTAAACAGTTTAAACTAAAGTACTCCATTCCATTTATTCATTTGGTAGCCTGCCTCGGCACTTTTTCCACTGCTATAATATCCTTTTTTAGAATAGGTGCCCAAAATTGCTCAGCATATTCAAGGAGTGGTCTTATAATTGATTTATAAAGAGGTTTATATAGAGATTTATATTTTGAATCCACTTTTCAGACATGACAATACCTTACTTATCACTTAGCAACTGCTGACTGGCATTGCACATTGTTGATTCACATGCGAACTCAGCATTGAAAGTATAGATCAAATAAACAAATCCTGTTTTTGCATGTATACATAAATATGTATGGAAACATAGCATAGCAAATATAGATCAACACAAACCCGGCTTTGCAGCTATAGAGCAAGTGGAATTCAAATTAAAACAGCATTAAAGGTATAGATATAAACCCTACAGTACAGCATATATCACAGGTTGCACACGCCAAAGGCCAGCCCTGTGGTCCACATTGCCAACAAAGAACCTGACCAGATTACACACATAGGACTTGGCATCATTGTCCCTACACAGCCCAGCCTGAGTTAACTTTGACCCCACTTTCAACAGCCCAGCAGAAGACATCTTTGTCCAAAAAACAGCCCAGTGGTGGTTAAAAAGAGGGACCTCGTTTGGTAACACTGGTTTTATTACCAATATTTAGGACCTGGGTTGGCCCAACCGAGCCTATGGAACTCTGGCCTGGCAACCGTGCGGACCATTCTAGGGAATGTTTCCGATACTGTTGCTCAGGGTTCAGACGGCGGATCACGGCGCTTTTTGGACCATAACATCCTCGGACCCTGATGTCTAAATTGGTACCCTAGGATTGAAGCCCAGGGTACCCTAGGATTGATGCCACTCCCTCCGAATCATCCTGAAATAGTGGCTGTTTGTTGGGTGGGAATTGGTGGCCATAGATCTTTATTGTGGTGCTGGACTGTCTGGTAGTTGGTGGGATTATACTCCCAATCCTATTTTGTTTTGTGTAGAAATATTATCTGTGATGTCCTCAGTAAAGAGAGTTCTTTTTTTTTACTAAATCTTGGTGCTTAGTTACAGAGGATTAACCCTTGAGCAACTGAGCATTCATGGCAAGGAGGATTTCTACTGCGTCGCTACTCAGTTTGAGTACAGGTCTCTGTCACACACCCATAATGAAGTAATGACTTGCTATTGCACCCATAGTGCACCCAATTTGCACTCACATAAATTTCCACTGCACTCATAATGACACAAAATGGCTTGTCATTGCTCCAATTTTACATGCACATATTTCCACAGTAGCCATAATAAAAAAAAACATAAATTGCCATTGCATCCACTTTGTCCTCACTTTGCACCTGTAGAAATTTCCAATGTACCTATAATAAAAGAAAATGTTTTGCTATTGCACCCACTTTGCACCCAAATAAATTCTCACTGAACAAATAATAAAAAAAAAGATTCGCCATCGCACCCATTTTGCACCCACACAAATTTCCACTGCACGCATAATGAAAATAAATATTTGCCATTGCACTCACTTTTCACCCAGTTTGCATCCCCTTTGTACCCCCTTTGCACCTACATAAATTTCCACTGCACCCATAATGAAAAGAAATGCACCTGCACCCATGTTGCTTCTTAAGGACTTGTTTTATTCATTTGATATTATAAATATGGGCAGGAATATTTTACTGTTAAACACGTTATACAAACACACATATTCTCTGGCTCCTGCTGCTGCTGCTGCTTTATGCTAATTTGTTCAGCGTTACTTTGTTACATGTGAATAGCTGAGCAGATGAGTTTTACAGCAGCTCGGAGGTTATGGCAGTTTAAACGATTTAAAGAAAACCTCCCAAGCCCAACTGCAGTTGTCCTTAAATTTAACTGCTCCTGCATGTTTATTTCTTGATTCCATGGCACCCAGATGGACAAACGGTAATTCCGAAAACGAAAATGTACGACGAATTACATTGAATAAGAAGGAATCCCCCCCAACGCAAACACGAACTTTCTCCCAGCGCACAAGTCTGGTAATCATTTTTCTATGCGATGCTTGTGTGAATTCCCTAACTGTCACAGCCTCTACCTGGGAGACAGTTCCACTCATCCACTTGATAAATATCATTTAATAACAGAACAACTATATTTTTTAAAAATATCATTTTATTGTTTTTCTTGCTAGACCTTTATGTTACTTTATAGTGTAAAATATGCATCCATTAGAAGAGAAGCTGCAGGTATATTTCTGATGGTAGCTCTTCCTCCCAAACATTGTGAAAATAAAGTATCCTCACTAACCACCACCTATATGTACATACATAAGCATTAGCTGTTTTTTTTATTTTTTTTTTTTACCTCCCCTGTACATATTACATCAAAATATAAATGTTACACAGAACCTTTACTTCTGTGATGTTATAGCTTCACCTTCTGTGATGTCACTTATCTGCTTGAATACAGGCACCTGGCCACAATTCCATATCTTGCGAGTGAATAGAGACTGGTCAAGTATTTCTATTTGCAATCTGTGAAAATGGGGATTTTATTCTTCATTTATGCTCTTATTTTACTCTGTTGCCTCGTGCAATGCTTTATTAAACCTAAAAATAAAGTAATGAAAAAAAAATATAAAAAATGGCTCTATGAACAACAAAACAAGGGAAAACCCACCCAGACTCCTTCAGCCAGGTAAGAGACGAGGTGACAGGCTTGACATATTTAGAGGAGAGAACATTAAATCCTGGAATGTAAAGCTTTTGGAATAACCATTGGAATAATGAGGGTGATTTACCTGCCGTTACAGTATGATAGCATATCATTAGCACTGGGAAGGGAATTAGAATATGAGTAATGTGTTGATATAACGTTATATAACGGCTGTACATAAAGGACAATTACAGAAAACACAAGAATATACAAAAGTATATATATATACTGTATATACTTTGGGCCTTATTAGAATTGCCATATAAAATGTGTGATTTTTATTTTACATAATATTGAAAAATATTGTTTTCCAACCATATGCCCAGTTGCCCCCCGTGTCATTTGTGGGTTAAATCTTGTATGCTGTGTATGTGCAATGCATGGGTTCTCTCTCTAATGTCAAATTACCCTAATTTATAGTACAGATTTTAAAGAAGATGTTTTTGAAATAGTTAAATAGCACAACACATTTACTTGAATTTTACAATTGTTTATTTTCATACTTATATTTTATGGAAGCCACCTCATGGTTGTACCCATAAAGGTATATCTCTCTAAAACCAGGTGTGGAGCATAAAATATTTAACCTGATCTACGCATTTGATGTTAGGGCTCTGGCATCATATGCTCACTAATATCATTGGGGTATTATTGTGGTACTCTTATTGACGTTTTTCATTAAGATGGAGCGATTTTACACTCATGCTCTCAGGTAAAAAATAACCTAGAACACAGTTGTGATAGATCAAGTGAATTGGGTATCTAACTGTTAGAATTTCAAATCTTTCTCTATTACTTGCAGATGCCATTGCTACTTGCCCTTCAAGCCGCAATTACCACCTCGGCGGCAGAGAAAGGGACTAAGATGCTCACCCCAATAAAGGAGTCTCAGACTGTTTCAAAGTAGGTGCTCTTCCTTATATGAAACATATCTTTTTGATTTTTTCTTTCTTGCATGAGATTATTAAGTGTTTGGATTGAGATTATTATGATCCAGTAATTGTACATTTAACTGACCACTCTATAAATATATAAAACAGCTTTTCTTATATCTACAAAACAATTTTAAAAGGCACCCTATACGCAGTAAATGACATAGAGTCTTGTGTGATTGGCCCTTTACTTATTCATTATTATTATTAATTAAAATAGTAGTATCATATTCCACACTGCTGTATAATATTTGCTCACTTTGTAACTTGACTTAAGTTGAATTATTTCATAGTATCACAGCCTGATATCAACTCTGCTTTCACATACTGGGCCTTTCAAACACCAGTTACAGAGATTAGAAATTACAAAATCCAAAACATTAAGATGTCATTAAAACCTGTTATTAAAACACATTGTACATACACAAATTCTTACGCTTAATATTTACTAACCACTTAGCATTTTTGCCAGATTACCAGATCTTGCCGTGGAACAGACAGAATCATTGGCTTCCTAAGAACTTCCCACAGAAGAAGCTGTCCAACAGATTTGTCTTATGTCATCATTGCCTGTGGGAGATGAATGCAGAAGTGGCCCAGTTAGAAGAGACAAACGTGGAGCACAGCACAAAACCTAAATTGTACCCCCTACCATGCAATAGTTCTGTAGCTTATAAGAATATGTGATAACCTAGTCATTGATAATAAAATCATAAAAATATTAAACGTTTTGAGACTGCGTGTTGTCTATTGGAAATTGACATGTGTGTTCCATGTACAGTTGTGTAAAATAGAAAGTTTACACTCTTTGAATTGTATTGTTTTACATATCAGGACAACAATGATCATCTGTTCTTTAGCAGGTCTAAAAATGAGGTAAATGCAACCTCAGATGAACAACAAAGAAGGCTTTGCGATCTGATGGAGAACCCATCAGGTTGGGGACTAAAAGGAAACATTTGGGACATGAGGATTTCAGTTTTTCAACTTGGAATTTTGACACCTGATCATCCTGCCCCTAAACTCTTTCTATGTCAGGATTTTTGTGAAAGTACAGTGCTCATAAAAATGAACTTTACCTCCTCTTATTTATAATCTTAAATTAAATATTTTTGTTAGTTATTTTACTAATCAGTTGTCGTCAAGGGGTTAAATGAAACGCCAGTATACTGTTATTCAGTCTAAATGTTCCCTTTAAAACACTGCACCTGTCAGCAAAGTTTATGCCACCATTTTCCTTGGACACCATGCCCAAATACTAGGCAGTCCCGTTTAAAACCGGACACCTAATAGAAAAACGCATTGAATGTGTGAACCGTGGTTCTTTGTCATTAATAAAATAAAAATATATTATAAAGAATTAAGTAAAATGCGAACATGAGTTTAAGACTCCTTTAATGCTATCTTAACAAACTATCTTAACAAACTATCTACTATGAACTATGTTCAGTCCGCAACATTCAGTGACGATCTCGAATGGAAAGTGCAAAGTAAAGTCACTGAGTAGGGAGTTCAGGTTCCTCAGCATCAAAATATTGACCCTATTCTTCGTCATCCACAAAATTTTCTTCAAAATCCCTGGTCCTGGCAGCCTCATAGCTGGTCAAAGGAACATGGAAGTCATAAAATGCTGCATTATTGATATTTCTGCCTCCAGAAATGCCTTTTACCCCCTAAATGCCACCCTGCCTCTAAAAATGCCAAAGTGGCATCTAGGGGGTTACGAGGCATATCATGGGACAGAGTGGCATATAAGGGGGTATAAGGCATTTCTGGAGGCAGAGTGGCATATATGGGGTTAATGGGCATTTTTGGAGGCGGAGTGCCATACAGGGGGTTAAATGGCATATCATGGTGCACTCTGCCTCAAGAAAAGCCTTACGGCACCCATAGAATCCCCCCCACCCACTTACCAGTGCTTCTGACTCCCTGGTGTCTGGTGGGGGCAGTGGATGTTCCACCGGAAGGTCATGTGATGCCGGTGCTGCGTCATGGGAGCTACGGCGGAAGTAAAAGCAGTAACGGCGATTGTCTGCGTTCATCGACCAGACGTCCTTCGGCTGGCAGAGAGGAGAATTCCCTGCAGCGCTGTGGTGAATTCTCCTCTCTGGCAGCCGGGAAAGGTATGCGCGATGCGGATAGACAACCTCCACTGCTGCCGGCACTTTCTCCAGTGTCTTCACCTCCTGTGTCTCCTTCACATCCCATGCCTCCTGGACCTGACTATTCCAAACAGGTAGAACCGATGCAGCTGGCGTTCACCTGCCTTTCAGTGGAGGAGACAGACTAACGGAGGAAGAAGGGCCTCTGCCTATACTGTTCTAAGCCGGGTTATTTGCTTAGGTTGCGCCTGTCGTTGCCGGGAAAGGCTGTCTACATGACTTCCGCTAGGTCCCGGGGTATGGGAGTGTACTTTAAGGACCCGTGGTGTGCCAAACGGTGGACAATGGAATGGCTAGGATCTGACATCTTCAAGAATTTGGCTTTACTCAAGCTTTTTCCTATTGCTGTGGCCATCGAGTTGTGGGGTGCAGAGAAGAGGGACCAGTCAGTGAAAGTAAGGTCACTTTTACCTTTTTCATCCCTCCCTCCCTGTTGTATGTGTCATATTCAGGCCCGGACTGGGACAAAAAATAGGCCCGGGCATTTAAGCCTGAGCAGCCCATATTTATTTATTTATTTATTTATTGTTAAAGCCCACCCTTCATATACCATCTTTGCATTTAATCATTCACACAAATCATTAACACATTCATTAATGCAGTCTCACAAATCATTCAGGCAATTCATCCACACATGAATTCATTAATTGTCATACGCATTCACACAATTCATCCACACATTTATTCATTCATTCTCATACGCATTCACACTACCCCCTCTCATCATCTTATCTGCCCCTTCTCACTATGTTCCCCCTTTTCACTATGTAACCCCCTTCCCCACTTATCAATATGTACCGCCTCTATCTATCCCCTCTCCCCCTTTCTCACTACCTAACCCCCCTCTGCCCCTTCTCACTGCAGCCCCCTCCCTCACCCTACTTACCTTGTTGCCAGAGCAAGCAGCAACTGCGACCGCGCCTGTGGCAGGGCAGGATTGACTTAGGGGCTGATGGAGCTGCAGCTCCAGGCTAGTACCTTAAAATATGGCCGCATTAAGGCAGAGCCCCTTAAGCCCGCCGCAACTGCAACCGGGTCCGCCACTCTAAGGCAGAGCCGGCCTTAGGTGTTCTGGCGCCCTGTGCGGACTACTCCTCTGGTGCCCCCCATCCCAAAAAAAGAAAGGAATAAAAACTTGTAACAAAACTCCCCTTTCTCACTATCTATCCCCCTGTATCACTATCTACCACCTCTGCCTCTTCTCACTGTTATCATTATATACTGAGGCAGACATTGACGGTGGTACAGCATAATACTTATCACTATATACTGAGGCAGAAATTGACGGTGGTACAGCATAACACCTACCACTATATACTGAGGCAGACAATGACGGTGGTACAGCATAACACCTATCACTATAAACTGAGGCACACATTGACAGTGGTACAGCGTAATCCCTATCACTATACATTGAGCCAGACATTGACAATAGTGCAGCATAACACCAATCACTATATACTACGCCAAACATTGATGTGGTGTAGGCCTACCACTTCATTGTCTGGCTTAGTAGTAGGGATGCACCGAAACGAATTCTGGACTGAAACCGAAAATGCAGCGTTTACCTGTCCGAAACCGAATATGACCTCCCCACACCATAAAAAAATCTAACACTTTTATTTAAAGTAAGTAACACACCAAAATAGGACAAAACAATTAAAAAACAATATTATATGTATATATATATGATTGTTAACAGCAATCACATTCCTATCATGCCCAGGCATACCCAGATTCCAGGATGTACTCGCAGACTTGGCATGATAGGAGTATGATTGCCCTATCTACCCCTTCTCACTCCCTTCTGCCCCATCTACCCCTTCTCACTCCCTTCTCCCCTATCTACCCCTTCTCACTCCCTTCTCCCTATCTACCCTCTTTCCCCCGTCTCACGCCCTTTTCCCTATCTACCCCCTCCTAACTATCTACCCTCTCCCTCTTTGAAGTTCACTTACCTTTCAGGAGTCGTGTGGTGGGGGTGCAAGGCCTCTGCCTCCCAGCTCTGCCACTGTATGGAACAGTATAGAGTGATGGGAGTTATGATGTACTTTTAGAGCATAATTAGATCATGAAAAAGACATTGGAAATGGTACAGCATAACACCCATCACTCTCACACACTTACCAATCCACACATATATACCAATCCACACATATATACCAATCCACACGTATACCAATCCACACACATATACCAATCCACACATATACCAATCCACACACATACCAATCCACACAAATACCAATCCACACACATACCAATCCACACGTATACCAATCCACACGTATGCCAATCCACACGTATGCCAATCCACACGTATGCCAATCCACACGTATACCAATCCACACGTATACAATCCACACGTATGCCAATCCACACGTATGCCAATCCACACGTATGCCA
The DNA here is from genome assembly GCF_027358695.1 of Spea bombifrons. Lineage (NCBI taxonomy): Eukaryota > Metazoa > Chordata > Amphibia > Anura > Pelobatidae > Spea > Spea bombifrons. The sequence goes on along the minus strand of NC_071097.1, from coordinate 14,991,349 downwards.
ATCCACACGTATGCCAATCCACACGTATGCCAATCCACACGTATACCAATTCACACATATACTAATCCACACATATATACCAATCCACACATACATCAATCCACACATATATACCAATCCACACATATATACCAATCCACACATATATACCAATCCACACATATATACCAATCCACACATACACCAATCCACACATATATACCAATCCACACATATATACTAATCCACTCTCACTGAATATTTTCCTACCTTTTTTTCTTTTTTTTTCTTCTTACAGCTCCTTTTCCTCCTCTTCGCTCCTCTTCTTCAGTTCTTCTGTCTTCTCTGTCTTCTTCCGGTTCAGAGGGCAACAGCTGCTGTGCCCCGGGGTTTGTTGTCAGATCCCGGCGCACAGCAGCTGTTGCCGTGCAGATCACAAGGGAGCTGTATCGGAGGTCTTTAACAGACCTCCGGCTCCCTTGAGTGATTTTAAGCCGGGTTGAACCCGGCTTAAAATCACTCAAGGGAACCGGAGGTCTGTTAAAGACCTCCGATACCACTCCCTTGCGAACCTGCTCCTCCAGCGGCGGACATTACTGTCCGTCTCTGGAGGGGTGCCGGGTGCCGCAAGTTGGCACCCCCTGATGAGCGGCACCCGGTGCGGACCGCCCCCCGCCCCCCAGAGT